>NC_041363.1:11368462-11608462 GCF_900634415.1 Cottoperca gobio
TGGAATGGATAGGGGAGGTTTCCGTGGAGCAGGGCGTGGAGGACCACCCATGGATCGAATGGGTGGCAGAGGTGGAAGAGGAATGGGGCCACCAGGTGGCAAGATGGATATGAGGTAGGATTAAAACTCCTTAACCAAATGGATGTTTTATTGCTCTTGCCTTTGAGGACTGCTGACCATTTAAATGTTTGATGCCATTAACAAAAGCAAATGAATGCCAATCTTTTACTGGAATGAACAATAGACAGCAAATATGTCACTTACTACTTTTATCTTTCTCTTTTTTTTAGGGACCATCGCCAGGAGCGCAGAGAGCGACCCTACTGAAAACCTTTTTGACTGTTCCTCTTGTGGAATTTGATTTTTAAGATGAGAATTTTTAATTTATGATTCCATATTTCGATGGTTATAGAACTGCTTTCATACATCCTGTGCAGTTTCATTCAACTCCTGTTTCCATTTATTTTTATTTTAGTATACCCATGTTTATGCCACATCTTGTACTGTGCATGTATTTTGTTTTTTAAGTATGATTAGATTTGACATTATGTTGTAAAATGCATTTATTTTTTTGTTGTTTTCATTCGTTGACATAATTGCTTCCCCTTTCCCATAACTTCCAATTGTATGATGACAAATTTGGGAAATAAAATTTTACTGATTTGATGTTTTGAGTTCTGAGTTTTACTTAAATGTA
Organism: Cottoperca gobio; assembly: GCF_900634415.1. NCBI lineage: Eukaryota > Metazoa > Chordata > Actinopteri > Perciformes > Bovichtidae > Cottoperca > Cottoperca gobio. The sequence goes on from NC_041363.1 coordinate 11,369,160, forward strand.
CAAAATGAAGTTGTACAGGAAGATCTATAACAAAGATTTATTAATGCAGTGTCTTTGAAATTATACATACTGTAGAGGAGTTGTGGTTTCAAAAGTCTCATATTGACGATTTTAGGATCTGGGGAGATTATGAAAGCATTCACATGACCTGGTCAAGAGATTATGGTTTATCTCCCTGGAGGCCGAAGTACATGACACATTTTAGGGTGCCGAGTGAAAGCATCACAAGGTTATGGACTTACCCTGCCTGAGTAACTTGGGCACTTAGACCATTTTCCTACATTTCTACTCTGTATTTCTTGTCTGTAGATGGGGAACATCTGAAGGGCTAAATGGCTGCTCTTGTTACCTTTTTCTGCCAATAGGTGGCGCAGTTTAAACAGAAACTTTGATGCTGCATTTCTGACTCATGACTTTGATCCTGGTTGCTGGTGCTTCTCATCAATGATGCTGTCTCCTTGTTCACACAAGACTGAATGGACTTGCATGACAAACTTCATTAGCATACAGGACTTCAAGCCTTTTCTAAAGAATGATTTAAATATATTTTACCTTTCAGATTTAAGTAACTTTATTAAAAGATTTAATGGCAGTGACTTATTTTTGTATATAATTGAGCAGTGTTCCCTATAAGGAAATCAAGTTGAATTGAGCACTGTTATTAATCACAGATGTAACTCTGGCACATTTTATTTTGAACATCTGGGAAACATATGGCTGTTAAAACCATCTACAGCTCTTTGATTTCTTGTCATACACCTATTAATGTTACCACTGGATAATCCTGCCTGTAGTATGTCAGTCATCTGGTGAGAAAGTATGTTGCAGTATTTTCTATTTAGCACATAAACAACTGTTTTCTTTATTATAAATAGCCGATAGTGTTTCATAATAGAATGACCTAACGGCTCACAGCTTTGTGCGTTAGAAGTGGACTCACCTCACAATGTTGTGTTTGACGAGATACAGTAAGGCTCATGTCTGATTTTTTGTTTTATCTTCTTTGCTCTAAATTGTCCCTCGGAAAACCTGGTGACAGCTGACATCTTAAAGTGCTTCTCATCTGCTGCGGCCTGTTCGTGTGGATTAATGGAGTGCTGAATTCTCTCTCTCTCGCTCTCTCTCTCTCGACAGAAAAGCTGATTCATTCAGGCCCCGAAAATGATCTCATCAACCCCCACCTCCTCCCTCCCTCCTTCTCTTTCTCTCCCTATTTCTCTCTCTTTTCCGCCATCTTCCCTTCCTTCCTTTCTCTCTCTCTTTTCTTAAACTGGCACATCCCTCTTTTTAAATGAAAACAAGCCCTCCTTCTTGGCAGTAGACTTTACCTAAATTCGAACACTCACACATTAGCAGAGAACATGAGCCGCTCCAATAGATTGTTAAAGGGGAACTGAGACATTGAAGAGTTGAACTCACAAATAAGGGTTTCTGTGTGTCCAAACAACTTTTAAAATAAGGGTGTATATAGATAATTGAAATCAACATTATGAACAGGCTTTCAACCGCATCAGAAAACATTAAAAACGGTTAAGTTTGTATTTAAATGACTCTCAGGAGCCATAGAAGTTTCTCATCGTGTGCTTCAAGTTTTGCCTGTAAGGCTCCCCTATTGTTTACAGGTACATTACAGACTGTGTCTTTAGACCCGGGCCAGTTTCCCTGATGTTTTTCAAAATCTTAACATACCATTAAACCTGAAAATCAGATCTCCTTCACCAAAGTTTGACCCAAGTTTCAAACCTTACGTTGAGCTGTAAAACCATTTGCCCGAGGCTATATCACTAACAGCATGTCTGGTCTTGCGTTCTCATTCTGGCCTCTTTTTATAGATGATATAGAAGGAGGGAAATCTTTTCCTTATCTGTTATCTTGTGCAGTATGTCACAGACACATTTTCTATCATGCACACAGACGATCATGTGCTATTGAATTGGCTACTTTGTCTTGTGCTCGGTTTACAGCCTGGACTGGATAACAGTGTCTGTCTACTGTATACCTCTCACTATCTCTCTTTATGTTCCCCAATCTCCTGCTGTTTTAGGTTTTACCATCTCTGTTTGTGCCGTGCCTCCTTCAAACTACTAATCACACCTTCATTATAAAACCTACAGGATTTTTACTCAAGGTTGTTAAAGCTTAACTAACATATCAGTTCTGCTTTAATCATTGTTAAGAAGATACCGTTGAAAAGGAATGTCTTGCAATAAGCAGAGTTGGTCTCATGATGCTGAGATGCAAGCTTTATTGGCCACTTTAGGCTATTTGGTAAAGAGACCAGCAGAGACTTCATTATTGAGAGACTATGAACCCTGCTTATGTCTTAACCCAAATGAAAACTCCTTACAAATATAGTTCTTATCATTTCACAGAGAAAAACAGCCTTAACATCCGGTGCAACCAAAGCAACACCATGATGAACTCATGAATGAAAAAGTACCATAGAGTTGAATAAATGTACACTGCACTTACAAACACATTACTCTTCTACACGTATGTGACATCTGTAATGTAACGTGTTCCTTTGCAGTGTCATACACATGATCAGCAAATAAAATAGGATGCATTGTTATAGATTCATCCAGCAGTATATGAAGCACTTCTGTTTTAAAGAGTGTTTCCTGACTTGGTGAACATGGGGTTAAGTTTCCCTCCTCTGCCGAGCGTTGATCCCTCATAATGGGATGTGCCACCGAGTCGCTCTGCTGGTCTAAGCTACAGCAGGTCAACATATTCAGTGCAAGAGGCGGGCCTATTTGCAGGAAAGATGAGCTGTGGACTCAGTGCTGCTCAGTATTTTCATCGATGAGGAGCTCACTGACCGCCTCAGACACACAGACATGGTGACACGTGGATTTTTGTGGCTGAGAGGAGACACCGGCCAACGGGACGATTAACAGGTCGTCGCATGGGTGTGTATCGGCGTCCCGCACTGCCCCGCTCTCCTTCTCACTCCGGGACCCGGCGATGCGCTCTTTAAAGGAAACTGGTTTCACAGAGACATCCGGAAAACGCATCCATGCGCCACGGCTAGTCCGCATCCCGATATGCCTCTGACAACACAAAGCCTGGTTTCAAGGAGCTCCCATAAGAAGCCACACATGCAAATCGGCATGGGTGCGTCAACACGGTTATCTCGCTATATTTTGCGGACGAGGCTTTGGAGCGCAGTTGTGCAATGAGACAATCGGGAATTATCAAGTAGACTTTATTGATAGGCTACAAAATTCGACAATATGGCTGATCAGAGCAACATCCAGTCCGCCGCCTCCAAGAGTATCCGGCCTTTTAAATCCAGCGAAGAATACCTGTACGCCATGAAGGAGGATCTGGCTGAATGGCTGAACACCCTGTACGATCTGGATATCATTGCGGACACCTTTATGGATGGGCTGGGGACGGGCTGTGCCCTCTGTCGGCACGCCAACAACGTGAACCGCGCCGCGCAGGACTTCCAGCTGGAGTACCCGGAGGCTGCACAGCCCATGAAGGTGCCATCTAAAGATGTTGTCTTCCAGTCACGCAATGTTGTCTCTGGCTCGTTTGTGGCGCGGGATAACGTGTCTAATTTCATCAGCTGGTGCAGGCAGGAGCTCTGGATCAAGGACGTCCTCATGTTTGAGACCAACGACTTGGTGGAGAGATGCAACGAGAAGAATTTTGTTCTGTGTCTCCTTGAGGTGGCGCGACGTGGAGCCAAGTTTGGCATGTTGGCCCCCATGTTGATCCAGTTGGAGGAGGAGATCGAGGAGGAGATCCGGGACCAGGAGAGCCTACGGATCGATGCAGAGGAGCCAGCTGAGCAGAGCCCGCCCAGCAGGTGTTTCAGTCGGAAGGAGAGCAACCAGAGTGTGGAGACTGAAGATGAACCTGAACCAGAGCCCTTCATCTGGCCGCAGAAGAGAGTTTTGTGTGACATGCGAAATTTGGATGAGTTGGTGAGTTGAAAAGATAAAAACACAAGCTTCTGTATATTATTATCTGGTTTAATTACACTGCATAACCATAGTTGACTATAAAATGTGTAGTAACTGCATTATGATTCATGCAAGTCATCATAGTGTGAGGATATTACAGCTCAATTTTCACACCATTTATTCATTACTACTGTGATGACACAAGTGTGAAATATTGATTCGCACAGGTTTCTCCCACTGGCCTTGTACAGAAGTAAATATCACCCAGTGAGTTTTGTGTGGTGCTAAAAAGTATGAAGCAGCTAATAAAATACCTCCCCCGCAGTAAAGCACAGAAAAGTGTCAAAAGTGAAGCAGCCTCTCTGAAAACATCATGTCAGTGCTATGAAGAAGGCGCCTTATAGACTCCCTGTGTTGTGGGTGTGTGCGTGCTGACGTAGCACATTTGTACTATGCTGGTAAATTCCTGCTCACCTGTAGGTTCAGTGTGTGTTTGACACCCAAATTCTTGCTTTCGCCTAAACTTCACAGGTCACCTCGGGGACATTACTCCTGCATTCTTGTAGAAATGTCAGCTCTGCCTCTACAGTGTTGACAAGCATCTTCAGCCTCTTTCATTTAGCTTGTCCATCAAGAATAATCAATACAATATCCTGCAGGCCAGGAATACTCTTAATCGTTTTTAACACTACTAAAAATGTCCTTTTTGGCAGTTTGGTTTGAATAAATTTCTTATCCTGTGGAGTTCAAACTATCGACTCTTGTCATGTGTCCTGTTGAACTGGCTGACCTTAGTCAGGGCCTGCCTGACGGTTTTGTCAGGGTAAAGCTAATGAGCGCACAGTGGTAACATGTGAATGGGGGAGAAGTTGATATTTTCATGTTGATGAAGAGAACAATGTCTGTCTTTGGCACCAAACCTGTGAGGGGGGGGGGGGGGGGAGTCACACTCATGCTGCTCAGGCAGCAGAGCGGCTCCAGTGTGACCTCCGCCGACAGAAATAGGAGAGCATGTGGAGGAGGATGTGCGTTGTTCGTATCTAGACTGTCTGAGTCCGCACACTCATATGATTGAGTTCTGAGGATTAAACAAGCTGGCAGCATTTTTTGGGACAAAAAAAATCCCAGGAAAGCTACAGAGCGTATGCCTGTCTCTTCTTTTTCTGTGACATGCCGCAGCAGTCCGACCAACAGACACATTTGATTTGACAGATTTGGGAAGTGGCATTCACAGTCATCATGTGTCTGGTGAATAAAATCCCTTCCACCCTCCCTGTCAACCTTAGAAAATTGCTAACATGCAAACTGTGCAGAACAGCCCACATCAGCAACATGAGGCTCTTCAAACAAGAAACCACAGTAGCACTAAAATGAGAGGCCTTAATATCAAAATAGTACGAGCGTAGTTGTATTCTAATGGCTTCAGCTGTTTGTGGTCCATTTCTCATTTTGAATCCAAGACATACTTCCACTGGATACTTCTTAAAGGGACAGTTTGGATGTTTTGAAGTGGGGTTGTATAAGGTACTTATCCATAGTCAGTGTATTACCTTCAGTAGATGGCGGTCGACACGCCCCCAGTTTGGAGAAACAGACAAGCGTACCAGCACAGCAACATGATCTGCTGTGTGCAGGGGCATCAGCAAAATATATTTTAACCACCTAACAGACAAGGCCCAACTACAAAATGTCAGTTTAAGTGTACGCTATATTTAGAATATTTTCAGCGCTTTACCTTTCTGTCAGACAGCCCTTTCCAACGGGGAACTGAAGCTGTTATCTACTGTATTATGAGATATTGTTATTGTGAGACTGGTGAATCCTACCTAATCCTTTAAAACACCGTAGTCACACAATAACACAAGCAAACTAACCGATCGAGGCAGCAGTAGCAAAGTAGGTAAAATTACTGTTTTATTCAATGGAGTATGGTGGCTTTGAAGAAAGCATAGATAACGGCTTCAGTTCCCCGTCGGATAGCGGTTAAAATATTCTAAATACAACGTACTCTTAAACTGATATTGATTTTTTTAGGTGGGCCTTTTATTTTAGGGGGCTAAAATATGTTTTGTTGATGCCCCCGTCCACAGCAGTGCAATACTTTACTTTCGTGCCGGTACTCATGCCTATTTCTCCAAACTGTTGGCGTGCCGACCTGCATCTACTGTAGGTAACACACTGACTGTGGATAAGTACCTCATACAACCCCACTTGTATCAGAACTATACCTTTAATGTAATGTACTAAGTATGTTTTTGAACCATGAAACAATCAAAATCAAAGAAACATCTTTCTTTGCTAAATATCTGCTCAATCAGCTCAGCTGCAAGGCATCAGACTTCTCTGTCCTCCGTAACATCAGTCACAAGTTTATCCTGCAGAATACTGTTCTTTGTTTTTCTGTCTTACAAGAGATTAGTGTCTCGTTATTACTGGGAACCTCAATGCTAGTAGACATGAGTATCTGACAGGGAGGGAGAGGAACAAATTAAAGGGATTAGTTTTATTGGTCCACATCTGTGGCATCAGACTGTGTGCCTGCTGCCCTCAGTCTAGCAGACAGAGACAACTTTCCTGCATCATCCAACACAGATTGCATTTCACAGGATGGTTTGACTCTTGTTTTCATTTTTTAACTGTTTTCTCTCTGGAGAAAAGATGTTAAGCTACTATTCCTGATTTCACTTTGAATCAAATTTAAGAAAAATAAATGCCTCCCTATTCATATACGATAAGCTTATTGATGAAATGTCATCAATTAATGACCAGGCCGTGAACTCCTGCAGAGACGTGCACAGCTGCCTCAAATGCTTGTGCAAACCGAAATGCTACAAATGTTCAGCTACCATTTAGTTATCACGTTTTCTTAACCATAACCTGAATGTGAGCCAACAGATGGTGATGGGGAAAACGTTACATATGAGACTGGAATACAGGATCATATTTATGCATTAATCAGAATTCATATCAAGACCCACTTTAAATTCTTGTGTACTATCTTTAAAAAACGTTTGCCGTTTGTTTCCTATGCAGCTCAGAGCGTCTTAATGAGATTTGTACATTTGGCAACTGTATATTCTTCTGTACTTTGTGCTGGATGATTAAACTAATCTTCTTGTTGAGTTCAACAAGACAATACAAGTGTAGTTGTAATAGGATTACAGGTCATTATTCTAACGAGTGTATAGTAACAGCCTGCATACAGACAGCAGGATTATTTTAAGTACAAGTCCCTAAAACGACATGGCTGTTCAATAATCACAGTAAAACATGTGTCACCAAATATTGTATGATTTGGCAGCATTACCCTCTGCTGATGGAACAGTAAAGTGACTCAGGGAACTTGTGACTCTTAATGCAAACAGATGATGTGTCACATCGACTACCTGCTACGTACAATAAGTATTTAATCTTAAGGAAGTTGTTATCTATCCTGGTTACACCACTTAAACACTCCCCACCGCTGTGTCTCCCTCTGATCTGTCCCTACGTGTGATTACTCATATTACTGCAGGATGCTTTTCCACTGTAGAGCTGAGGAAGTGACCGGCGTGTCGTTTCCTTCATCATAGATTGAGTCAGTGATAAGTGTTCCTTTTCCCCCACTCCTTTTGGGTGTTTTGTTTCCCTCAGTAGTGGTACAGACAGCAGCTGGGTCACATTTCTATATGTCCACATAAAGTTTATCCTTTGCATTAGGGGATTTTCATTTCACCACTATACAGGGATTATAACTGCGACTTCGATTGGCTCTGTATTTTCCTATACGCTGCAAGCAGCCTAAAGAAACATGGTCGTCTACCTACAAAAATGACTGAAGGAATATTTTCTAGGTCTTGCTATTAGGCCCTGGGCATTTACGGAGCTATGCAAAGTGACACACATGTGATCATTTAAATTACACTTACAGACCCCTTAATGCACACTCTAATTGTTCACATGTTTACTGCATGCATAGGCATCTATAATGTACAGTATTGGAGCTTATAAACAACAGACCATTGGAGCTTCACAGCCTTCCTTCATTCGCATCTTTCATCCTTCTTCTTGCTCAGTCACATAAACTGGTTCATGTCTCTTCTCACCCCAGGCTTCAACATTCAGCCCGTGTTTAGTTCATATATGTGCTCATTCCCATCCCCCACCGCTGTCTCCGCCAGAGATGATAAATCGAAGAGCACAACAGTATGTCTTGTTGGTGGCGTTGAAGGGGGAGATATGAATAGAGAGCCACTGTTGACAGCGAGGCAATCAAAGGCTGACGACTCAATCAAAGACTTTGGATGGAGACACCAGCAGGGCAAAGGGGAGAAGGGGGTAATAAAGAGAGAAAATGTGTCTATTATGCCTGTATGGACAGTCTGCTCCATTAACCTTATGGTTATGCATTCAGGGAATAAAAAGAAGGGGAGTAGACAACAGATAGTGGGCCTAGAGTGACTTCACTGTACACTCTGTTAAACCCGACTGGAATGGATGTGACTCTGGGAGAGAGAGCTACAGTAGAGAGGGGAGGCAGAGTGAAAGAGAAAAGTAGGTCATCATGCTCTGCATTGGGCCACACTCGTACGCTTTGCTGAGAGAGCGTGGCATCCTTCAGTGTTTCTCCCTCCTGTGTCACATGCACTCATGTTTTTAGGGGTTTTAGTATTTGAAAGGGTATTTTTGCTTTTTACCCTCTAGACTTTGCACAATAACAGTACACACACCAGATCTCACTGCTGCTCCTCCTCCTCCTCACTATTTCGCATGCGGCATGGGTACATGTGGAAACAGCTGACTCCACACTTTATATTGATTTGTGTCGTTATTGCATTGCGTTGGATCCTATCCCCTGATCGTTTGCATGATCATCATTTAATTGGCTGTTTATCCAAATAGGCTTCTGTCTGTGTGAGTTGTCTGGTTATTATCTACACGTGCCTGCAGCCTCCTCATGCTGGTCTCAGGTGGAGACTGTCAGGATGAGAAGAGAGTTGGGCATCAATCCCTCTCTCCTCGGCTGTCACGAGGAGATGTGTTGAGTGTTCTCGAGCCTCATCATACCAAACCGACAAATGATTTAGACGCTGGCCTGATATTTAACTTCATCTGCTGCTTGATTACTCTGCTGTCTGACTGAAGCAGAGTTATTCGCCTGGGTGCTCTTGATGTCCATTAGAGTCATATAATCTCCCTGCACCACATAGGGCAGTTTGTCATGTGGCCAGAAGACAGGCATTGATTTTCAGAGAATGGTTTTACTTGAAGTGGTGGATGAGGCCTGCCCTGGACTCAGCATGATTACATGTTTCACCCTGATCAAACACACAACACAGGTTCTGAAATATATAAATGTATTGTTTTTGTAACAGATAAAGAAATAGTTAAAAATGTTGTGTGATATGCTTATTCGCTTTCTTTTGTCTGCACGGTAAATATGCTGTAGATCTGCTGACAAGGCTAGCTGCCTCCTCTGTTTCCAGTCTTGCTATTGGTGGTATTGATCTTCTAATCTGGGAATAAAGGAGCATATTTCCCAAAATATTGAACTATTGCTGTAATGCATTCTTTGCTTGTAATATTCTGCCTGTTCTCGCTGTGGATGGTTACTAACTGACACACTGAGGGGTTTATCCAACTCTGTTGTTCTCCCTCATCTCTGCTGGTCGGGCCTGTTGGACCAGCATGCTAACAGTCTCTACATATATATTTCCATCATCTCCCCCCAGGCTACAGGTCCATCACAATCAGCACTAATTCAGCAATTTGGCACCTCCCTGCACCCCCCAGGTTGTTTGAAGAGATCATTTGTGCAAAGGAGGTTGTTCTATGTGAGACGTTGCATGGCTGTCCGCAGAGGATGCGTCCATGCAGGCTGTCAGTCGAGGGGTTTAATAGGTGAATAGATTTGTATCTGTTTCAGTGTGCGTTCACAAGCTTTAGGAATGCTTACTGCGGGTGGTGAAGCAATATCCCTTCAAGTTTCAAAAACTCTCCCTCCTACCAAGCAGGCGCCCGCAGTGTTTTCTTGTCTCTCTTTGCTTATCTGATGGTGAGGTTGTGTTATCTTGGAAAGATTCCAGCCATGATAGAAGATCCTCAGGGTAACAAGCTAATCCAAGAGAAGAGTATTATTGTCATTTTTGGAATTCACCTTGAAAGCACTGAACGTGCTGAAGCCATTTTTTAATCCTTCCAATTTCCTTTACCTTTTGAAAAGACTGTCTTTTTTTGTCGTAAGCCCCTCCAAGTTGTGTCTCAGGCAGCGCAGAAGTTAAATCCTGGAAACACCCTCGTGTAAATTCCTGTGGAATGAGTTTTGATGTTCAGTTTTTAATTGTTGGAGTTTGGCAATACTTATCTTTTGCATAACAATCGTAAAAGAAGCCAGTTACAGCAGGCCAGCACACCTATGTTTGATGACTGCAAACTGTGTGGTTGTATGCTGTTTGCTGACTCATAAGGAGAACAGACTAAAATACAAATGTGCGGCTTCTAAGAGTACATTTATGAAATGTGGATCCCAGCCTGATAACTTCACCCACAAATCAATACAAATAAAAATAGAACTATAGTTTGTGTATTAACATAATAACAACCTACTCAAATCATACACCAGCAAAAGTACTTATTAGAGTAGAACTATATTGGCAACCTGGTACATTCCTTTGTTATGATACTATGTTAAGCTACTGTCTTAGTGCGCCATGTTAGTCCACATTTCAAATCAGTAAACAAAATAGGGAATAAAACCCAAACATCTTATCTCCCCCTCCCATTTCCTCTCTTCATCCCCAGGGGTTGCCCAGCCCTCAGTCTCTTCCATGCATGGCCCTTCAGATGTTTGCAGGTCAAGAAGGAAAGGAATGAAGAGATTGTTCACACTGAGCAGATATGGTGTGATCTGAGCTGTAGGGTCATTAAATCAATATGTACTGTACATGTTCTTTACATGGAGACAAACCCAGCTGCTCAATCTAAAGGGAATGCTGCAGCAGATTCTTAATAATGAAATTGTGTCTCTCTCTGCTTAGAACATCTCTGCATTCCTATCTTAAGATAGATGCAGCAGATTCACAGAATAGGGGCGTGTTGTGGATTGTTCAGTCGCTTTTCCTTCTTTCCTTCTTTCCTTCTCAAACATCTGCAGCTCTCGCTGAAAGTGTCTACCATGTGACCAACATGCATCCATAATTCATCTTTCAGGTTTTAGCAGTGTTACAGCGCCACTTCCGCATGTTTCCTGCGTGACCTTGTCTCCCTCTTCCCCCTTTATCTCATTCTGGTGTGCGTGTGGTGTGTGTGTGAGTGTGTGTGTGTGTGTGTGTGTGTGTGTGTGTGTGTGTGTGTGTGCGTGTCTGTTTTGGTTTCAATGTGGCTGAGTGTACCTATTGTTGACACAGTGAAGACATGGGAAGTGCACACATTTCATGTGAAAGGCTCCACAGAGTAAATATTTCAAATGCCAGGGCTGCTATTGATTATGTTATTATTAAAACCCTTCATGGTTCGGCTGCGTATCCTGCTCAGTGTTTTGTACGAGACACAGTGTGCGAGTCCTTCACCTTCCCTCTGGAGGAAAACGTATGACCTCAGCTGAACAGCTCTGGGGGAGGTTTTTTGGAAGCGAGAGAAAGGCTTTATTATAGCAAGAATGAAAAAAAAAAGTACAGTTAAAAAGGGAAGAGTAAGGCTATGTGTGTGTCTGTTGCCATAGCAATGTTTCCATTAAGTCACTGGCCGGGGTTTTTCCAAACAGGGCTCGTCCACCTACTGACAAAGTGGAAGATATAGTGGCAGACCAGAGAGAAAGAGAGGGAGCAAGCAGATGTAGAAATGTAAGCAAAACAAAGAAAGCAAAGACAAATATAGGGCTGGTCAGCGAGTGCACGGGCTAAGAATAAAGGCTGATAGACAACAAAGCAGATGGGAGAGAAAAGACAGAAGCAGGTGAGAGGGAGAACAGAGAGGCAGGTGAGGGGCTGAGGCTTAGCGCTGATTCCTCCCTCTATAATCAGCATAGGAAAGAATGAGGGGTGCTGTTTCAAGAAAATAACAAGGTGACTCTTTAATCTTCTGAATACACCATCATGTAGGTGTTATAGGCCAGCCTGCTCACACACACTATGCATGTGAGCCATGTCCCTTCAGCCCTGTACACAGCATGAAAGCTACTGTAAACAGCCAAAGGGTGGGAGCTCACAACCTGACATTTTCCTCTAACATGTCATTTGATCACTTAAATATGAATAAAATACTCTCCTGCCCTTGGTAATGGCTGCCCCTGCACACACAATTACGGAGCAGTTGATTATCTTCTCTTGCTGTGCTTTCCTCTCTCTGCTTTGCTTCTTTACTTTCTCTCCCTCCTGGTCAACAAGTGTGCATACGCCTTTGTCTGAGAGGGACGCCAAGAAAAACATCAAAGTTGTCCAATTCTGTGAGAGCCCTAGCCTTTTCAACACAGGCGGATCTCGCTCCACCCTGCAGTTGTGTCTGTGCCTAATAAGCACCCCCCAACCACAGCAAGGGCACCGGCTCTGACTCTCTCGATTCAAAACCCAGCTGGCAGCACAGGCCTGCTGACATCATCACCACCAGTCTGGTTTATGAGCTCCTTTTCTCCTCAGTTTATGATGTCACAACCAGAAAAATTGTCATGTAACAGCTCCAGAGAGTCAGAGAGGGAGAGCAAACATTAGCATGTCCACATATGTATTTGTGTGCTTTTGTGACACTTTGCGGTGAACTAAATTACCAAAATGTCCTGGAGAGATGAGATGAGGCAGGACTTTTAATGTGGTGAGAGAGTGGGGCGGGGCACCGTAACACCCAGTGGGTGTTTAGAGAGAAGAGTTGGCAGGAATATGACGCACAAACAATCCGCATTCAACACCCTCATACACTCAGGCAGCCAAGACTGCTCATTTCTTACACCATAAAACAGAGTCTTAGTCACAAATACACATGTATGTGACTAAACATGATCTTACGCGGGGGCACTGACCCGTAGAACAGGAAGGCATCACTGCCAGGTTCCTCTCGGATGTGTGTGTGTCATGTTTGTCTGCTGTGGATGTTTTACTGATTTTGTTTTGTTCTCCTCAGGTGCGTGAGATTCTGGGCCGGTGTTCCTGTCCAGCTCAGTTTCCTATGATCAAAGTGTCAGAGGGGAAGTACAAAGTGGGAGACTCCAGTGCATTGATCTTCATAAGGGTAGGTCCTCACCACCATAAACAGAATTATGTGTCACTGTTAGCCAGGAGATATGTCTTTATGTTCACTTTATTTATGTTTATCGATTAAGGTAGACAAGAAAATAATTGTGCATTATATTGTCAGTGGAAATGTTGCATTCTAGATGATTTGGCCAAGAGCCTCTTCTCCACTTCCTACCCTCCTACTTGCGACGCCCTTGTTCCAACCACGCCCATCTTTGAATTCAGCCACTTACACTTCTGTAAAGTTTCGTTAATGCATTTTGCACGCTGGCGACGCTATCAAGGTGACAAAATCTGTCCACAGACAGACAGACAGAAATGTAACACCTGGCAAAGAACTCAAAACAGCTTCTGTGGTAGTTCCCGCTATGATGACACACACGCACACACACACACACACACACACACACACGCACGCACGCACACGCACACGCACACACGCACACGCACACGCGCACGCACGCACACGCACACACACACACACACTCAAGGTGAAAGAAGATGCCAGATGAAAGTCCCTGTACACTGTCCGGTCACTTGCACTTAAAGGATAGTTGTAGTTTATTACAACGTGGGTCTTTTTTTAATATAGTTTTGGCCGTCATTCCTATCAGTAAATATAATGTTGTACTCACCATGTTAATTGTTGAAATCTGGTAACAAGGCAACATAACTAGAAAGAAAGACAATAATTGTACAAGCTTTAAACAATCCCACTATGTTATTTGGAAGACATAATGGAAAATGATTGTTATAATTATTACTTAAACTGTCTATAAACCTCACTCACAGTTTACCTCCTGGTTTAATTTAACAAACAAAATACCCACCCACTGCTATCTTGCTTAAAATGTTTGTTTTATTCATTGTTGCCAGATCTCGGAAATGACGGCCAAAACATTGACCAAAGTTGATATAAACCTGAATTATCCTTAAAGTCAGTTTAAGGTCAGTAAACTGAATATACAGAAGCTACTTTGGCACATAACACAGAAGACTGTGAGGCCTGCTGTAATTGCATGGAAACATACGGTGTTGGCATCATATGTTGTTTCAAGCAGAGCAGGGTTATGTAGCAACAGATACCACACTCAGCTGCTCTACTGCGTCAGAGTTCAGAGAGTTGTACTGTATGTAGCAGCATTGTGATTCCTCTCTCTCATGTGAGTGCTTTACCACCCCCAGGACTGTACTTTTTCCACTGAGACACAATTAGAGCTTTAGGTCATTTCCTGAGCTGCCCCTTATCTTGGCTGTAGCCTGTTTCTGCTGGACTGTTTGTCTCAGTTTCAGTTTAAGAGCTGCCACTGTATCCACATCAGGCCTCTCAGGACTGGGCAGGAAGGATGGTGGATACCAGGGATTGATTTGGTCTCACTTACCTAAAATGTAGCCGAGCCAGATTAATGGACTCGTTGGATGGCATTCCAACTTGTCTGCATTTACATTATGTGTCTGCTATGTTAATGTTTTTTTCCGCTTTTAGTGGCACCACTTTCTACAGAAAGGGAGATGTGATATGTGAAACAATGTTTGGCACACCCCTATCTGGGAAATAGATGTTTTCTTCTTCATTACTCAAAGGTGTCATGTGTACTGAATTCAGCTGGACTAACTCAAAGGGATTGTAGAACATTTTTGTAATTTAATCGGAAAAATGCAAGATGGTGTAATCTCTAAACCTAATAATACTGAATATATAAAGGGAATAACACTTTCAAAATAGCCACCAATGCACATGGAATTAGCAATTTCCAAATGTATAGCAAACGTAACAAAGCGATTAATATTCTCTTCTTTTCAAAGACTATGTAATAGTTATACTGCAGACTAAAGTGGACGTCTGTGATGAATAAAGTCTTGAATCAGAAACAGGATTGTTCTCCTCTCAATTTTAATTTCTATGTCATAAATGCATAATTATAAGCGATTTAGGAGCACTAAAGCTATCATCAGCGGCTGCTAAATTAATCCTGCGAGGGAAGGCTGAAGTATAAATTTGGGATGAAAATCTAAATTAAAAATACATAACCTCTCTCTATAAGTGTTTAATCATTATGGAATCTCATGTTCGCCTGTGTACGGCCATTTTAATGTGCTAGACATATTTAATTGTGACTTTTTGCAGTGTGTGTGTGTGTGTGTGTGTGTCTGGGTGCCTTGGACTTGTCAGATTAGCTCTCTTCACACTTTCTCTGCCCTCTCCTGATTCCTCGCTGGGGATGACAGCGATCACACATATGCACGAGCAGCTACAAGGGCAGCCAACACACTTCCCTTATTCTTCTGAGGGGAGGAAGTGGGCAGCCGTTTTTGAAAGCCGACAAACCCCTATTCAGCTGCCAAAGCTCTGACAAGGATCTCGGACTGAACGAGGGGATGAAGCAGAGAAAGCAAATGGGCGAACGGGCCATATGAACAGAGGGGGGGAGGTAATAAGGCGTCTTTGTCCCCGGGGAGGTCGCTACCCAGAAGGAGGAGATGCCTTCGGTCTTGGGGCACTACAGCTGAAATGGACCATGAGCTTAATTTTTGAGCTCTGCAGCAAGATTTAAGAAGATAAATTGGTTCAACACACCCCCGCAATGATGACAAGAAGTCTCTCTGTTCACTGTTGCCATAGAAACAGGGATTGGGTCTCTTAGCCCTGAAGACTGTGATACCCCTTCAGTGGTCGGGAAATTAGGCAGCTAAGCAGATCTAAAGCGGAACATGGTCCCAAATCGGCTCTTTAGTCTCCTTAGCAGCGCTGTAGCATTATGTATAAAATATGAAACGCATAATAAGCTCGCTGGATATGAAAAAGGATTTAATGATGCAGCACTTTTACAGCCTTGATAATTATCTTTATAGTCGTGCAATCATCCGACTACACAAAGATAGTTGTTTATTTGGATTCCCAGTAGAGCTGTTACCATCATGACAGCTACTCCTCCTCCACACCACAGTTACCAATAACTCATTCATTAAAGAGAGATATGAAGGAATGTCTATATGTGACAACAACACCTCTTATTATAGTATGCTGTACTGGAGGAGTGCAAGGTGTCCAACATCCGTGCGCTCCGTGATGTCGTCGTGGAGGAGTGGAAGAAGATTCCAGAAGCAACCTGTGCAGCTCTGGTGAATTCCATGCCCAGGAGGGTTAAAGCAGTGCTAGATAACAATGGTGGTCACACAAAATATTGACACTTTGGGCACAATTTAGACATGTTCACTATGGGGTGTACTCACTTTTGTTGCCAGCTGTTTAGACATTAACAGCTGTGTACTGAGTAATTTTCAAAGGACAATAAATCTATACTGTTATTCAAGCAGCACACTGACTACTTTAAGTTATATCAAAGTTTCAGTAGGATAATGTTATCCCCTGAAAGGATATAACAGAATATTTGCAAAAATCTAAAGGGTGTACTCACTTTTGAGATATACTGTATATGCAAAAACTAAAATAATTGATCATAGAAAGAATCATAAGTGAACGCAGGTCCATTCTGTAAACAGATAACAGCATATGGTAATTCTATATTGAAATGATTTGTGTCACGCTGGGAAAACTGGCTACTGACTATGTAACGCCCTGAAGGCCAGACTCTATTTTATTGCAAAATAAATATTATATGATAAAGAAATGATCCCTTCCAACTTGTTCATACTTTTTACTGTTTTTATTCTATTTGTTTCTTTGTTTGTTACAAATCTGGAAGATGTATTCATACAATATTTGAAACTCATCTTAAGGAATTGTTTAGTTCTGAATGTCAATAAATATTAAAAAAAGAAGAAGAAGAAAAAAGATGTATTCCTCCTGTTCCTGTTGCAACTGTTGGATCTCTGTCAACATACCTTTAGGATATTTTTATTGTGAAAATTATACATCAGCGAGGATAAAAAATATGATATGAAACTCGCTTCTCACTACTGGCAAATGATGGTGAAGCAGCATCACACAAACAGTAAACCTGTTACTGACATAAGGCCAGAGGAGAGTAAGCAGTTTATACTCTCAGGTCTGATCGAGATAAGCAGATCAGCTGTTTTGACGGAGTTGATGTAGTAGAGGAGTAAGGCTGATGACAAGACTTGTTGTGGATTGGCAGGGATTGTATTAGAGAGAAGGTGGGATCAGACATCGGTGCACATGTCTACGGCCTCTCTCTGACCAGAGCGTCAGATGTGGCGCTGTGCCGCTGTGCCGCCTGCGATTTGGTGGAAATAAACTCTGTGTCAGCCCACGCAGATGTACCATGTGCCTGCTCTCTGAGACTGTCACAACCTTTAAAACATGTGGCTTGCAGACCCTATTACACAACCCAAGGCAGGGGTTCGCATCCAGGAGGCTCTCACATCACATCAGGCAAATCGTGTTGCTTCAGTGAAGGCAGCTTCTGCCTGGAGAGAGTGAGGCTCTTCGGTCTGATCTTGTGGATGTGTGTGCTTCAAAACGCTGAGGAGAGTAGGAAGTGACATATCCACCAACCCCCCTCTGTTATGGCTATCCAGGCCCCCTCTCCTCTCTGCTCCTCTCCACGGTAACTGAGGAGCAGAGAGGACAGCAGGGGTGAGTTGTTACCATGCTAATTCACCCTGCTCCCTTCCCAAAAACACAGGGAAGACAGCTGAGAGGCATGAGAGAGAGAGAGAGGCCATGTCTTTCACAGCACTTGGGCTCTTTCTTATGCTACCGTACTCTGTTTAATTGTAAGTTGGCATGGCAATGAACCACCCTCATAATAGCAGCAGCTGGGGGTGATGTGGGAGAAAGAGGAGGTGTGGGGGAGGGAGAGGCAGGGGCACAGGCAGGGGTGCATCAAGATGTTACGTAACACTAAAGACCGGCCAGCCTTCAGCAGGCTGCCCCACTTGTGGAATTTGCATTTCTATTGACTTGTGCAGTGTGTGTGGCAGTGCAGTATATCAAAAGGTTTCGCCATTTTATTTGTGCATGAATGTGGATGTTATTCTCTGTTTATCTATTGAAGCCTTGTTTTCTCTCTTCCTCCCTCAGGTCCTTCGTACTCATGTGATGGTGCGTGTTGGAGGGGGCTGGGACACATTAGAGCACTATTTGGACAAGCATGACCCATGTCGCTGTGCTGCTTTTGGTGAGGTCACTTCCTGTTCCCCATGTAAAACAACTTCATTGTTGTGTATCTGTGTTGCATAATTCATAATGCATTTAAGATCATAAACAAATGGTTCACTTCTGATGTAACATGTTCAGACCAAGCGGCAAGCTCCAGGGTCTGAAAAGTGAAACCAATGCGTAAGTGCCTTAAATCAGCAGTCTCTCTAATATCCAGCAGGTTGCACTGGTTGCACAAAGAAATCCGATTTTATAGAAGTCTATGAGAAGATTATCCTACTTCTCACTTGATTTATTACCTCATTAAACTTTGTAAACATGACTTTATGGTCTCAATTGGTTGCCTAAAAATGTCTGGTACAGCATTCAGTTGTACTTTTCTCCATCCTAAAGCTCTCTCAAAACACTAAACTCAAGGCTTCAAAACCGTAGTCCATAAACCAATGGGTGACGTCATAGTGACTAAATCCGCTTCTTATATACAGTCTATGGTTCAGACTAGGAGCCAACTCTCTGAAGGTCAGCAATGTTGAGAAATAGTTTTTGTAGTAGACACAAAAAATAAACTATAATTTTGAAATTCTGTCATTCCCCACATTCAGATTTGTGCTGTTTATTGATTTGGTATTGTTGTATCACTCAGCAACAATCAGTCTGTTTCATACTGAAACCTAACCAATATTACTTCCAGCCAGGACATTTAGGCCTGCGAAGACTGAAGTTTATAATGGAAAAAGTGAAGTCACTCTGACTCCGTAATTTCTCTACTGCTACCTGATCCCACAACACATATGTATAGCAACTCTTCTCAACACGATTTCTTTTGCTTATACCCTTACCCTACACTCACTTTGATTAGCAGCTCAGAGCACAGTGATACATGCCCATCCCTTCTTATCTGTGGGTCCAAACGGCTGTTGAAACGGTGACGTCAAGGGCCGAGCGTTTGGCCTGGACAGCTGACACTAGCTGAAATCCAAATTGGTGCTACATTTCTGACCACAAGTGGCCATGTTGAAGATCATTGAGTATAAAGTGCCTTGTGTTCTATAAATGTTCTCCCTAAATGGTAGGATCTTCAGTATCTCTGTGGTTGGCTAGTAACACAAGTAAGGGTCTTATCTATCTCTGGCTCAGGGAAGCATACAATATGTTATCTGCTGCTGCTATCTAAGAGCTTGACATTGATGTGGTTAGCTATGATTTATTTCTGGATCTCAATGACTTTTATCCTTGGTGATTGTCTGTCTTAAACATTTGTTATCAATCTGTCTCCACAGCCCACCGCTACCACCAGGCTAAAGCCAGTGGCCAAGGTCAGGGAGCCCATAGCAAGTCCTCGAGCGCCCACTCCTCGCGCTCCACCAGCCCAGGTCCACACTGGCGAAATGATGGCATCGCACCTTACAAACCTCCTGACAGGCGCTCCTTGGAGCCCCCCTCTGCTCCATGTGCCTCCTCCTCCTCCACACGGTCCGGACGCTCTCAGAACCCTTCTGTCCCCACCGAGCTGGACTCCGGTGCAGCTCGCAATCTACTCCCACGGCCACCACGAGACCGCTCAGAACCCCGGCACTTTAATCCTCTCAGGTGTGTGCGTCTACACAAGTGTGCTGATAAGTGTGTTGTTTCCATGATAAGAAATTAATCTCTCACAAGTAGCCTTGCAGGTCACGCTTAGTGTTTGCTGTATGCTCTTTTGTTCCCACAGATGACCAGGCAGACAGAAAGGCACACACAGACAAACACAGACAAACACAGACAAACACAGACAAACACTGACACACACACAAATAACTGGGAATATAGGCCTACACAACAAATATACATGCCAGGAAGCCACAAATTAGGCCAGAGCAGATTTATCTAATCTCAGGTGACATTGCCCAGATAAACCCGTCTCACGCAGCCACACTACAGCTCATCCTAGTGGCTACAAGATGGACAACAAACATTTACTCTCCTTTCCCCTACTTGTCCCTCTTCAACTTTGATTCAGTTAATTAGCCTAAAGATGGCTGTGATACTGAGCGAGCTGTTGCTCAAAACCTTTTTCTCTTGCCATGGCAAACAGATGGTCTAAATTAGTTTGAAGCCAGTGACAAATGAAACCACACATCAGTTTTCTCTGATATGCTTCTGAAGTGATAGAGTAGTGGCCATGCTGGTGGCATCTGAGCCAGAGTAGTGGCATGTTATGAGTGGTTATTTCTATGGGATATAAAGACAATAACATCTGCTTATGTTCTGAAGCTGTCATGAGGTTTAGTTGGTCACATACATTCCCTATAGGTCAGAGTGTGAAGGCACCATTGTTTCACACAATTTGGAGCAGAATGGTGGTTTACTTTGGCCTCTAGCCAATGTGTGGCTCATTTCTCTATTGGGCGATGGCTCAGACCAGACGTCAAGGCAACAGCTCATTGTAATTAACCCTGTGTGGGTGGGGCTTCCCGTTTCAAGTGTCCCAGACTAGATGAAGACTAATCTGACAACTATCCCTAGACAACTGGTCACAGCTAACTAGGTCAACAGGTGGGCTCCATGTAGGCAAGTACAGTATGTAGGCCTGAAAATATACATATCTAATTTCTGAGGATAACTTTAGAAGTCCAGTGTAAAACACATTAATTACAGGAACAGCTAAATGAAAACAAAACTGTATCCTCACCACCAAAACTCAAAACACAGGACTGCAGCATGCTTTCATTTCTAAATGTATGTTTTTTTTAATGATCCAATATTGAGCGAGTGCTGCAGCCGGACTGCAATGTAATATTTCCCGGACAATTTCCCACTATCAATGTACGTCCACTCAAACTGCTTGTTTTAGGGATAGGACCCTACAAAGAAATATTTTTTTACATTTATGTTTCACTTTATGTGGTCTGTTTGTTAATGTGTCTAACTAAGTCTGGCTCTAGGAGAAAAGTCTGAGACAATAGTGGAAACGTGAGTGAGAGTTGGAGAGAGGACTGCCGGAAGGAGTTTGTTGTGTTTGAAGTAAAGAGTAGCTTAGTGTAATCTAAAAGACTTTCAATGTCATGGCTGAATATTTAGCTGGTTTTGAATAGGTGGATGAGGCCTAAACCTCATGCAAAATTTCAGAACTTCTCCTTGAGCGAGACTTAGACACAATAACAAACAGACCTCATCGAACGAAAGGTAAAGAAATATGTCGAATTTCTCTGTATGGTCCGTTACATTATGTTGTGAAACAAATATAATAACAATTGTCATAAACTGACAATGACAACACTTTGAGTGGACGTGAGTGCACAGAAGGGTTACATTGCAGACCGCTTTGCAGCTGCTGGCTGCAGCGCTCTTGCTCAATACTGGACCAATTTCAAAACGAATTGTTCCCATGAGTCATTTAGACACAAAAACATGGGAAACTAAATACTGAAGTTTCCCTTTAATACACTGTTTTTCTGATGCTTTTGCTAAAGTTTAATTTACAACCGAAATATTTGTAAATCTTGTAAATCTTCTCATCTTATAATGAGAAGTTGAGAAAACATATAGACAGTTAACCCTGATGGTATGTGACAGTGGAGTGTCCGGTTGAGGAAAGGGCATTTCTGTGTT
The DNA here is from genome assembly GCF_900634415.1 of Cottoperca gobio. Lineage (NCBI taxonomy): Eukaryota > Metazoa > Chordata > Actinopteri > Perciformes > Bovichtidae > Cottoperca > Cottoperca gobio. The sequence goes on from NC_041363.1 coordinate 11,390,957, forward strand.
GGGATAGAAAATGTACAAAATGTTTTTGGTATTATTATTAATATATTTACTCTTTGTCTCTTCTCTACATTGTAGGAATAAGGAGACAAAGTTGCCAGTGACAAGACGTCTGTCTGGAGACAGTGACTCCTCTACAGCCTCCTCTAAGGGTGGAGGAGGCGGAGGAGGAGGAGGAGGAGGGGGCCGGTTTTCTCTGGGTGGTGCCTCACGGCGCTCTGGTAATGAGGTAGTCCTGCTTGTCAATCGCAAGGAGGGGAAGCATGTGATTGAGAGGACTGGAGCTGGAGATCAGACCCCATCTCTGCGTACCTCACTGCCCCGTGCACGCAGCCAATCTCGGGAACGTCCTGTTCTCGCTCCGATGCTCAAACCGAACCCACCGCAAGGATCCACTGATGGATTGCGAACATCCCGCACTGAGAGGGGGCGCTCTGTCGGAAACGAGGGCCCAAGGAGGCTCCATGCTCCACGTTCTCACAGCCAGAGTAAGTTGACTAGCCGGACTCGGTCCAGTGATGTCAGCCCGGGACCGGCTTCCTGCTACAGAGACCCTCAGCCCCCACCCCCAGACAGACGAGAGGACCTTCGGGCCAAACAATTGCCCCCATCATCGCCCAGAATAGGTGGTGGGTTCACCAAGAGGCAGTCGTCCTCATGCTCTAACTCACCTGTTAAAGGTGTCCAGAACAACAACAACAGCCCCAGCAAGAAGATTATAACTACTCCCAGACCTCCTGCCCCTCGCTCACCCTCCATAGGAAAAGGCAGAATTCTGCCTCCAGTCATCTCAGGTGGTCGACGTTCACCTCACTCAACTCCCCGCAACTTTCACCATCATGCTGCCCGCACCCCCCGGACGTCACAGAGCCCTCGCTCTGCTGGGAGAGGCCACCATAGGAACTGGTCGTGCCTGGAGCGCCAGGAACCCGAGGAGGAAGCAGTGGGCCTTGGCTTCCAGATGCTGCCAACACTAGACCCCCAGAGGGAGCAGGAACTATATCGCAGCTTTGAGGCTGAGTTTCTGGCTAATACACAGCAGGTTAGGGGAGTGTCTTGTAGAGTCCCAGGTGGAGCGACCCTGCAGGGAGCTGGCACACATTCATTGCCAGCACCCACTGATCCTAACGTCACTGACTCTGCCTATTCCTCTTCTAACTCCTCCACCTCCTCCCTGAATGTGGGGGCAAAGATAGGAACTCTACCTGACCTCAGGGAATCCAAGAGAACTAATCCCCGTCACTTCCCACAGGAAGACCCCTTAAATTTACTTTATGGACACAATTTTGGAGGACCTCACAACTTTGGTCAAGGAGAGCCGGAGCACTGGGGGGAGCATGGAGGGGGTCTCAAGAAGCTCCCAGCCATCTCTAGCTCCATCGAGGAGAGGGAACCTCCATCTTCCCTGCCTGGTCTTAGAGACACAGACAGATTGATGAATCAGGTCCCCTCACAACCTGCTTTTCACTGTAGTAATATGAATGGAGACCATGGAGGTTTCCCCCCCACAGGGGGGCTGAAAGGTCAGCAGGGTCAGCTTGGCTGGGGCACAGGGCCTGAAGGTGATATTCCTCTGGAGAATCACCAGCCAAACTTACCTTATGACCTAGAAAATGGTGATGGCAGTGATGATCTCCCGCCCCCAGAGGCTTGTCCGTCTCCTGTGCCTCTTCCCCCCTCTGAGGACTGCTCCTTCCAGGATTCATCCAGTGAAAACTCTTCCATGTGCTTTAGCCTGAGTGAATCCCGCTCCGAATCACCCCCCGCATCTTCACCCCTGGCCAACGGGGACACTGATGGAGAAGGGCTGCAGACTAACAAAGGACAAAAGAAGACCGACAGCGTAGCCTCTAACTCTAAGCACAAACTGAGAGACAGGATGAAGCCTCGCATTGACAACAGGCCAGAAAACAGCCCCTCACGTATCCCCACCCCGCTCAGCTACAGAGATCTGCAGGCTCGTGACACGTTTTCCCCAAGCCACACCCCACCGCTGTCCCCTCAGAGCTCGCGCTCTACTGGTCGTCCAGCCACATGCAAGAGCCTGCACCAGGCCTTCGCAGATATGATCCATCCTCGACCATGTTCCCCAGCCATGGGAAACAAAGATTGCTCCTTCCCTGGACAGGCAGGGAGCCTGGACACTGAAGCTTGGATGTAATACAGATGACACATGGGGTTGTTGTCATGAACTTTGACTACTGTGTAAAAAAAAGACTTGAGATTGGGCTATAGACTGTTTTTTATTGCATGTCTAACACTCCTTCTTTCTCACTTAGTTTCTCCCCTGAATAAATGCAGGGGGTTCACATCGCTTTTATGTGCCAAGCCAAATTATTTATTACCAAAGGAATGGTCTTTACTATTACTTTCACTGTAATTTTAATGTGTGCATGGGGATGCTTTTGCCAATCATAAGGTTTTTTTTTTTTTGCAAAGACACTTGTGAAATTCTCATATTTGATACAGAGCGATAGAGGGAGAGCATATGTGCTGCCATGTGCCCCGCTGAGGGGCATGGTGAAGTGCCAGGGATTTAAAGCTGCAACTCTATAAACAGTGTAAACACTAAACCTTTAGTCAGATGGATTGGCTCCCTCTTGTGGTGTGCCACAGCATCTCTGCTTGCCTTGATAGTCAAAATACTGGTATGATGACTGTGATATTTTCAGTCTCCACATCTTCACATATGACTCCGTATACTCACATTTACAATATAATAATAGGTAACATAGACAAATGTACTCCCATTATTCCTCTGACTTTAAGAACACTACAATCCCTGTATAGTTGTCTGCTGTTAATGAATTTGTTATGTCACCTTTTCACAACAATTGATGTAGTCGACATAGATATTTGTTCTTAATGTGTCACACGTTTTCGACATTATGTTTAACGCAGTAAAACATTTAAACTTTTTTTCTACTTTTAAGTGGATGAAGTGTAAAAATATGAGGAGCAGTGAAGGCTGTGTTACTTTGTGTCATTGTCACTGAAGCAGAAATGTTGGGAGCTCCTCTGACCAAACTGTACTCTGGAATACAATGCTACATATATACAAAAGTCAAAGGCTAAGGAGAATGAATGTGTAAATACATATCGATGTGCTCACTGATAGATGTGAGTATTTTGTATATACAAAGGCATTGAATATACAGTTAAATGTACATATTCACTGTAATCAGTTCTGCCTTAGCTATGCAATATTGGTGTTGGAAATGCCTTGACAATTCCCTTTGCCTTAAAATGTATTCGCAGGATAGTTTTTGAATGTTTTTGCTCAACATCACTAAGATCTATTCGGTAACACTACATTGCCATCATTTATGATAATAGAAATTGGAGAGTGTGAATGTGGAAATAAGTGAGGAACATTGCCAATTTTATTCTTAATGTAGGTGTACAATTCATGATGAAGATATATAATTTATTGCCTCTGAATCCTATTTGTTGTTTTGAAACACAAGAAGCCAGATAACCTACTTAGCAGATGGAATTTAAAGACAAGGCACAATGTGTGGTGACATCTAGTGGCTAACGAAAGACATGTTTATTCACAGTCAAAAGAGATACTGTTTTCTGATTTTGGAATTACATGTTCCGGTGTTAATTAGAGCCAATGGTATTATAAGGTGAAGTTTGATGGATGAAGAAGGACTTTGACTTGAGTGTCTGAATGTGTGCAACAGTGCATGAATAATAGATACTGTAACTGGATATTAGCGTCCTCTTGTGAAGCTCTTGCACAGTTGTCAAGAGTATGAGAGGCTAGAGCCCCGCTACAGTACTTCTGTTTTTTGGTATTTAACCGGTGTGGACTTTGTAAAATATATTTGAAAGTGGAAACGTTTGACATGTTGTCAATTAAGAGAAGTTGGTGTTAATTTGTTTTTCATGTGTTTACAATGGTTTTGATGAATTTCTCCCAGAGAAATTGTGGAGACAATGGCAGTAAAAAAAAGACATTTGTGGATAACATCTTTTTGCAGGGCACTGACACAGTAAATGGACTAGAAAAGAATGAAAGTGCGCACATATTTGTGTACATACGGTATGAGAATATGTTCAGAGATGGAGTGAAGAGGGGAGTAATGTAGGTCTAATTTATTTATTTATGAAATTAAGTCTCTTCGAGCTCAAGTTACATCTTTGTCCCAAGTAATATTAAATGAGCTGTAAGTCTTTCAGGAAATCTAAATGAGGTGGGGTCAACTGGTCAAAACATTTGCAATTTTAAGATTTTTTTCTCAACAGTACATTGTGAAGAGACATAATTAAGACATAAAAGAGTAATTAGATTTAATGAAGACTCCTAAATACTACAAATAATTTGTAATGTGTCAGTTTTGTAGAGCTACATATGTAGCTGGTTATCACTTTCACCAGTACAAACAGATTTCTATCTGTTGTATTCTTATTGTTTTTAATTTAAATTTGTTTTGGCTTATTTAAAGACATTTGAACTTTGATCAACTGGTGTTTAAAATGTACCAGTTATGTGAACTACAACTTCATACAAACATTTGGTTGTCAATCACAAAATAATGATTGTCCATAATTAACTCTTTGTCCTGCACAACTTTGCAAATTTCATGAAACTCTCTCTCCTTCTCTCTATCCCTAATAAACGAAATCTGAATGTTCATGATTTGACAATTTCTTGTTTGCTAATGTTTCTTTCACTAAAACTTCAGTTAAATGTACATATTGCTTGGTATTGTGGAATTTGTATGTATGAAATAGCAATACTGCAATATTTCACAGGTTTTTTGAAGTTATAAAATGCAATGTCAAGTTGTTCTTGTAATAAAAAAATTCCGCTGAAGTTTGTGAATCATCTCTCATACATTTTTCATGTGGAGCTTCGATCACAGCAGTGTGCAGAACCGATAAGATTGAGATTTGGGGGAAGTCATGAAGTGCCCGTTTGAGAAAAGCCAAAACGTGAATGAGGATAATGACAGTAATATTCTTCTTCATGCACAATAATTACTAACTTATTTTACTTGAAACAACAGTTATTTGTTGCATATGATGTAAGATGATGTGTGTAATCATCCCATGTGTCCTCTTTGTGAAGAGTTTGGAGTCTGAAGTTAAAAAATGCAACAAAACTAAATGCCCTATATACCCTCGTCTGTCTTGGAGTAAGTGCAGAACAGAAATACTGACTGTTATTTACCATCATAATTAACATATTCCCAGTGATTTTACCTAGCCTATACTTAACTTAAACGTTAGTGTGTATTTTTTGAGGGATGTTGATTCAAATGTATGATTATTTTAGAGGCAGTTTGTGATGCTTGTTAATTATTGCATTATACTCACACTTCTTATTTTAGCAGTGTAATTGATAGGCTATACAAGGCATGGACAACATATTACCTCTGAGTATGTAGGGTTTACACTAATTATACTAAAAAAACAACATTTCATATATTCTTTCAACCAACATGTATGTTGTCAACTTTTAGAGTTCGGCGTTTATGTAAAGAAGCCTATTACATTTTAAAATGTTAATCTTAAGAAACAAGCTTCTCTGAATGAAAGCTGACGCTGCTCGTCTGTTTGCAAACGTTATTTTGTGAAAAGACGGAAGTAAGTGAAGTGGGAGGGGACGAAGGCCATCACAGCCCCTACTACGCCTGTCACGGTAAGGTGTTTGTGGAGATTTTCTCTCCAAATTCATTCTGAAGCTAGTCTAATTTTAACTCCAGAAGGTACGTTAATTCCTTCGGTAAGGTTTAAACCAGACTGGTAGATTAAGAGCTTAATTATCCCGGCAAAGGCTTCCTTAAGCCTGTACTTAGAAGGTCATGTCTCAGAAAAAGTGGCCAGGCGCTAGCTGACACTGACAGGCACACTGCACCAGACAGCTAGCCTTTAGCAACAGTTTCATTCATCTAACTACTGCAAACATGCAGGAATGGGCGAATCAATTATGCGTGAGTAATAGATCGTATAGCATCGTTAATTGCAGAGCTATGTGCACAAGTTAACTAACTTTACCGTCTCATATTTGAGCTTTCTTCTAACTGAAATATACACTCTCGAGCCTGCTATGCTAACGTTAACGTCATGGTAGCCTGATGCTAGCAAGCTAGCGAACCTTTCCTCTAGTCTTTAGCTAAGGTAGCAGTAATAACTTAAAGTCAGCTTGTGTAAAGCACTCGTATTGTTAGTCTGCAAACTATTTAAGGATGTACTATTAGTTCAGTGTCAGTATGCCATGGTAGTAGTGTGAATTGTCGTACAAACATACTGTAATCATCGTCGTGTTGGCTAGCTATGTCGTCAGTTGTGTTAACGTTGAGTATTTGGTTAGCTTGTGGCTAACTACCTGTCTGATGTTGACAGCTACGTGAAGCTCAAACAATAATGAAACCGCTACGTTAGATTAATGAATCGCTGTTTGTCCACGCATTTCATCGTCAATCATGACAAATTACTGTTAATAACTGATAGGCCTCTGCCATTCATTTAGACCTGCTATCGACATCACCCTGCAAGTTTCATTAAATTACCATTATTAGTATAACGTTGCGTAATAGGAAGTTAGTCATATTAATGAAAGGCTAATGAAGTTAATACTTATAATAATGTTTACTGAGATGCCATCTGTTTCATTCAGTGTAGGCAACTGCCAGGGACAACATCAATGTGTACTGTGGTAATAAAGCATCATGATATATTTATAACAAATACATGATGGCCCCTAGTAAAAAACTATTTTCAGAAATATCAGTATGTTGTCATTAACATTGTAACAAGAACATAATCCCTGTATATTCAGGGCAAAACTAAAAAAGACAAACACAAGCATGCTGATTATTTACACAAGCCATGTGTTTATTTATACACTTTATAATACAAAATATGTCATGGTCAATGTTTCAGTGAATCAGTTTTATTTTCCTTACAGCAGGATAATGTTTAACTTTTTATTCTGCAGCATTCCTTTTTAACAGTTTGAGCACTTTTGCTCAAATGTTATAGCAGGAAGTATTATTGCCTAAATAGGAGAAGAAGGTATTTCACAGAGCAGTTGCACCAAGAGTGGAAATTACTAACAGGAAATATATACAGCTGCATGCAAAAAGATATTGTTGGCATCATACATGCTGACCAAGAAGATTCAGGTTTAAACCGGAGATATAAGTGTCTGTTTTCATAGCACAATCTTTTGTTTTCTTCTCTCTGATGGATCACTGACATTTGTTCAGGAGAAGACAGGAATTCCTTTTATTTCCCTGTGTCTGCACTTCTGCTGTTTCCTGTTGCTCCAAGTGTCCACTCAGGAAAATATTTCAGTCATGTTTCTCACCCTCCTATCTTTTGCAGGAGAATCGACAATTTGGATCCAAGATGACTGACTCCAAGTACTTCACCACTACCAAGAAAGGTCTGAAAGCTAATTTGTTAATTCATAAGATAATTGATTTAACATGTGAAACATGTTACAGTTTCCTCATTATAGTCAGCTCTCAATCATTGCTAGTGTCCATGCATTATTTTAAACTATATTATTAGCTGGGTAGTGGTGCATTATTATCTCTGCAAAAGGAGACCTGCACTTTTATGTCATTGTTATTCTACTTAAATGAAGCTGTTTAGTGTTTCAGATAGATTTTATTGGATATTTTCAGATCAACATAATGTATTACATTTTCATTACCATACATCTATAAGATGCTTAATCAATTTAAGATTTTGCAAGACATAATTGCATATTCTGTTGAGGTTTGAGTTATTAAATATATATATATATACCCATTACCAATATCTAATTGACCGAGCTAGACCTTGAAAAAAAGATGTTATCACTCCAATGTTACCAAGAACTGAACAGCTCTGGTTATTGTAAATCAGATTAGACATATTGAGCATTAGCTGTCGGCAGAGATTTAATTGTCCTGCTGTGCCTCCTGTTGTATTTGTGTGGCTCTTTTCACATGACCCAGAATGTTGCATGTTCCCACACATGGGGATTTGGAAATGCAAACAGACGCTTTTGAGTGATAGTGTATAAACTCCTTCTGTTTGTTAGGATTATTTGAGACATAAGAGCATATTTCTTTCAGTATGTGCTTTCTTCTGTGCATCTGCCCGATGTTTCTGTGTGCAGTCTGTAGTTAACATCTTAAAGGAGATTCAGAGTGATTAGCAGTTTAAAATGTCTGGGAAACTAGTAGGTAGACTCAAATTTAAGCCCAAAAATGACAGTGTGTGTTTTTATTATTCATATGCAGATAACACACTTCAGTGACACAATTCACTGAAATATAAATTAATTAAAGTTGAAGTTATTTCAATTTTGCAACAGAACACCTAAAGTGATTGGCAAATCATAGAGATCCGCATGAACAGTTCTTGATAGTATTGAGAATATCTTTCTGTAGATACATGTACCATGATACAAAGGTATGCAACATTTCATATAATCAAATTGAAACTAAATTAATTGAGCTGTTCCAACTGTCACGCACTCCCTCGACAAAGCAAACACACCATTTGTATTGAAAGTTAATAAAAGAGAATATTGAATATGAAAACATCCCTACTCGTCAACAGTCCGGTAACGTGACTTGTGCCCTCTCATTTGCCATGTTATTGGAGCTGTAAGTGCTGCTGCTCAGCCAAATGAGCCTGCTGCATCTTTGTAGTAAAAGCTTTCTATCCCTGGACCACTAAAAGGCTTATAAAGTTGCTGCAGGTATTGAAAGTGTTTCCTGAATCACAAAAGTCAGTGGTGTGCAAACTCTTTGATTTAATACAAATATCAAGATGTGGACAAGTTTTTGTTTTTATATATTTCAAGGGAAGAATATTAAGAAGCAGCTACAACAGAGAGCTGGTTACACAAATAATGCAGGTGATGTGGGCAGGATTCAAAATTTGCATCCGCCTCTTGCCAAATGTGAGTTCAAATCTATGTTGGCAAATAAAAATCCTTGACCTCAGGTTGCTTAAATAGTTCACGACAAACTAGTTAATTGGCAGATAGACCAAAAAGTAAATTTTGGCCCCTGAATGGGGAATTAACTGTAACTTCACCTTTTTACCGTTCTGTTGTACGAAAGAATCCCTCACCCATCTCAATCAGGATGGTTGAGTTGAGCATGTGCACTGAAACCCCCTGATAACACATACCACCCACCAGTATCAGAAACTGCTGGAAAAGTGGTCAATGCTGCCTAGTACTCCTTTCCCCCTACATCACAAATGGATTACATGATGTGTGATTGGCTTTTTTCCCCCTCTTGTGTGACAGGGGAGATATTTGAGCTCAAGGCAGAGCTAAACAGTGATAAGAAAGAGAAGAAGAAGGAGGCTGTGAAGAAGGTCATTGCATCCATGACAGTTGGCAAGGATGTCAGGTGAGCAAGGGTAAAGGATGTCTGAAACATCCACACTACTGCACTGTAACAAATCCCCCTCCATCTTGATTCAGTAGTCTCATAACGCCTTGTTCCTCCTTCAGCGCCCTGTTCCCAGATGTTGTGAACTGCATGCAGACGGACAACCTGGAGCTGAAAAAGCTGGTCTACCTCTACCTGATGAACTACGCCAAGAGTCAGCCAGACATGGCTATCATGGCTGTGAACACCTTTGTAAAGGTAAAGCTCAATCTGCCATGAATAATAATGATCAGTACAATAAGAGCTTGCTTGGTCGGTACAATGCTATAAAAAGGTTTTTGACGCCGTTGAGTTTTTGCGCAGCTTATTGTGCCAATTAATAATTTTAGTAATAAAAGTATTGAAAAATAAAAGCTTTAATTTAACTGGGAAATTGTTAACATAAATATCAGAACTTCACCACTTAGACAACCTCTTGGTACAAGGAACTTTCAGACTGCTTATGTTTCTTTTAGATTAATGTTTGCATAGCACTGTATGATTGGGAGGATAAATATTCTCTTGCTAATTTGAAGCTACTCATGCATGCTGTTTTGGGCTACACCTCTCTCTAGCTGTGTGAAGTGACTTGCTATGAGAAAATCACCAAACCTTGAAGTATCAGTTTAAGTTAAACACAGCCATCCGTGTCCTTTTTGAAGATTGATTTTTCCCTTTTCCCTCTTATCATACTACAATAGCAGTGTCACCTTTAACATGTTTTAAAGTGGAACTTTGCTTTGGATTGTTGCAAGTTGTGACAAAATGTATGACTTCTCTGAACCACCCATCTAGGACTGTGAAGACCCTAACCCTCTGATCCGGGCCCTTGCTGTTCGCACAATGGGCTGCATCCGTGTGGACAAGATCACAGAGTACCTCTGTGAGCCACTGAGGAAATGTCTGAAGGATGAAGACCCGTATGTGAGGAAGACAGCTGCTGTGTGTGTAGCGAAGCTCCATGATATCAATGCCCAGTTGGTGGAGGACCAAGGCTTCCTGGACACCCTTAAAGACCTCATTTCGGACTCCAACCCCATGGTACGACTTCTTCTTCTATTGAGCCAGCTAGATTGGATTTCTTACTCAGGGTGGTGACAAACCCCAGCGCTGTCTCTCACTGATAAGCCCTTTGCCAACATAGAAATGTTTATTATGTGGCGAGGATTGTTTTAGTATAATGGCCTCTTATTTACATCTTGATATAGCTTGAGTGTTTATTTTTCTGTCGGCATTTATCTGTATCTTGTGTTCATCTTTAGGTTGTAGCAAACGCAGTGGCAGCGCTGTCTGAGATAGCAGAGTCTCACCCCAACAGTAATCTACTGGACCTGAACCCTCAGACCATCAACAAGTTGCTGACAGCTTTAAATGAGTGTACAGAGTGGGGACAGATATTCATTCTCGACTGCCTGGCTAACTACACACCTCGTGATGACCGCGAGTCCCAAAGGTAAGAGAAAGCACTGCCTTTCTTAACACTGCATGGCAAATACACCCAGTAAACCCTGCTTCCTTTTCTTCTCTTTCTCTCTCTCGCTCTCAAAAAATCCTCTGCTAGCATCTGTGAGCGTGTGACCCCACGGCTCTCCCACGCCAACTCTGCAGTGGTGTTGTCCGCTGTTAAAGTTTTAATGAAGTTCATGGAGATGCTGCCCAAAGACTTGGACTACTATGGCACCCTGCTGAAGAAGCTCGCCCCTCCACTGGTCACTCTCCTCTCTGCTGAGCCTGAGTTGCAATATGTGGCTCTTAGAAACATCAACCTCATCGTACAGAGACGGTAAATGTGGGGAAGAGTCTTTGGTATTCTTTATACTTTTGCAATATCAAGCCATAATGAAAGTTGCATTTACTGTAGCATGGTACATTTCAGGTCGATTCCTTTTTTACTTTATTGCATGTTGTCGATTGACACAAATAACAAGAAATTATTTTTCTTTTTAGCCCTGAGATCCTGAAACACGAGATGAAGGTTTTCTTTGTGAAGTACAATGACCCAATCTACGTCAAACTGGAGAAGCTGGACATCATGATTCGCCTAGCATCTCAAGCTAACATCGCCCAGGTAACGCACCCACAGCTGTAAGACTTCATGGTGTTGGAAAAGTACTAAAACTATTATCTTTGGGTGCTTTAAAAAATATATATAAACTAATGCATGTCTGTCTGTCTGTAGGTCCTGGCTGAGCTGAAGGAGTACGCCACTGAGGTGGATGTAGACTTTGTCCGTAAAGCAGTCAGAGCCATTGGCCGCTGTGCCATCAAAGTAGAGGTGAGTGGAGTTTGTGTCATACTGTCGCAAGAGGTTTTAATGGTCAAGGTCTTGTGTCAGCTATGTTGTACAACAATAAAGCATTCGTTTATATGATTCTATATAGCTACTGGTCCTTGGACTCAGATCATGAGCCTGTAAATCATAAAAGGTCACCAGTCGAGCACAGTTGCAGTGTTTTTATGATAAAAACAAGGTCGCTCTGTCGTCATGACAGTGCTGTGTGTTTTCATGAAACAAATTACACATGTAAGTGTATACAGTCCAATTCATGGTATTCTCTCATACTTTCAATAGAACCCATTACTCAGCACATTTGTTGAGTAATATATGCCACTAGTTCCATATTGTGACATATTATATGCGCACATTTAATATGCATTTGTCTTTACTGTTTATTTTAATCTGCAGGCCTATCATGACCGATATTTTCTCTCCATTTATTAGCAATCAGCAGAACGCTGTGTCAGCACGCTGCTTGACCTCATCCAAACCAAGGTCAACTATGTGGTGCAGGAGGCCATTGTGGTCATTAAGGACATCTTCCGCAAGTACCCCAACAAGTAGGTTCCGTGTTAGACATCAGTGTGCTTATTTGCACATTTTTTTGTTATCACTTCATTATCCAGATTCAGTCTTAACAGTATTGAGTCTGCACTTAACATTATGCATGATGCATTCATCAGGACTGGGAACTGGTGGAAACTGGTTTAGCTGTAAGGCTGCTGTTTATCCTCAGATATAAAAGGCTCATCATGCACATCACCTTACATCTCTATCAAAGTTTGACTAGGCACTCAGTTTATAGGTTGACCCTTCAAATTGAGACATGTTTAGGTGTATGTTGTATGACCTATTGCATGCTTTGCATTTGTTGTCTGGTGCAGACATTTAAGCTACAGTATTTACTCACACATACTGTTATACACAAGCAGGCACCCTGACTGTTCCACTTCACTGGCCCTCAAATTCTTTTCCTCCTGCTCTTAAAATATGCAGAGTGAAACCTCATTACACAGACATATTGCGTTCAGCTTGGCATTTATCCCGAAAGACATGCAGATCAGTTTTCAGGCAAGGAAATTGTCCTCGGTGACACTGGAGAGAGTTTGTAGTGGCCGGTACTTAAAACACTACCTTGGTTGCAACGGGTCAAAGGTCAGGCAGATTTGGCCGGAGCGTGACTTCTGTTGTGGAGTAGATTCATGTGCCAGACAGAATCCTCTCCCGCACAGCTGCAGACCATCACCGTGGAGTTGTGCGTCTCTAAGGGAGCAGCTTTGGAAAGTTTCCAGCTCATCATGGCTCAAGCCTTTAGCTATATGACTCACTCAAACTTCTGCCTTTTCTATTAATTACAGATCAACTCAATCTTTCAGCCTCAAGATATCTTGTAATAAAAACATTATGTAAATGGAATTGTTTATTATCATGCATTTCATGCAGATCAGAAGGGCCTCAACCACATGAATGCATCACCCACTGCAGAAAACATTGGATGGTTGAGCATCTAGCAATCAAAAGATGAAACCAGAGCTGAAACGACAGTGAATATTGGATTTACATTTATGAGGCTGCCAGAAAAAACGACTCCAAAGTAATGCTAATGTTGCTCTGTGGTGTGTGTGCTGGATATAAAAAGTAGGCAGTGTGCTTGCATGCCTATGACATATGGCAGCTGTTTATCTGTCAGCTTGTTTTGCTGTTTTTTTCCGTCCCCCTTTTTCATAAATACATTAATGAGGTTTTATGCAAATTATAGTAATTTGCGCCAATGGATTTATTTTATTTTCTTTACATTTTTGTCCCACTTAAAAAATGTTGAATGTTTTGTGTGTCTGTTTCCAGGTATGAGAGCGTGATTGCCACCCTGTGTGAAAACCTGGACTCCCTGGATGAACCGGAGGCCCGTGCTGCCATGATCTGGATTGTGGGAGAGTATGCTGAGCGCATCGACAACGCTGATGAGCTGCTGGAGAGCTTCTTGGAGGGTTTCCATGATGAAAGCACTCAGGTGCGTTTAGAACAGTGTGGGAGGAGGGGAGCCTGATTTTAATGGTACTGGCACCAATAATTTGCAGGTAGTGCCGGCAGTAAGTAGCTCCCGTTGGTTCCTGGAAGAATTCATTAAATCATCGTTATTGGTAAGCTGCTACAGGGAAGTGAAAATGGAGGTGACCTGCCATACACAAATGCAGCACTACTATAGAGAACCTATTTCACCGACAATTTGTGGTCCTGTGAGAGTAATGAAAGTATGCTAGATTACTTTTGTATGTAGTTTTACTGCAACTAACCATGCTTTATAAAAAGTAATGGGAACACTTTTCTTTGCTCAGATACACATTTTGTAGAGAAGCTAGACTTCACTCTGGAAAGTGTTCTGCCACAGCTTGTTGTGGGATTACAACAGCTCTGCTGTCAGACAGCCTCACACTAAATAATAGATTGATTCCCATATTATTGCCATGGGAGAATTTCTCCCGATTTTTATATTGAGTGATTTTGTAGGTAGAAAAAAATGCATAAACAGTTCCCTTTTGTGCTGTTTAGTAGGCGCAGATTAAATTAGTAGTTGGAATATTTACTGTTAAGCATGGTGTGGCATCCATGAGAAACCTAAGCCCTGAGAGGTAAGAGGAGTTTGTTAATTTATTATGTGTATACCGTGGTTCTGTACTGTCATTAAAACACTGTTAAGATGCTCCCTGCCATAGTTTTACACTTACAGGCAAAATTGTACTTTCACTAGCTGCTTTTAAAAGTAACATGTGAGCACTTGTAACGTACTGTATGTGTTCACCGTGTCCTCTAGGTGCAGTTGCAACTGCTGACGGCAATCGTCAAGTTGTTCCTGAAGAAGCCCACCGAGACCCAGGAGCTAGTGCAGCAGGTGTTGAGTCTAGCCACACAGGTGAGGGAAAAAAAAACACACACGCACATTTTATGTTTCTCCCATCATCTGTTTAACAATCCTCACTTAGTGCTCTGAACTTGCAATTCACATTTTCCTCTAGGTTGTGTAATATGTTCTAATCAGACATGGTGTTCAGCTTTTTAAGCTCCTTTTTCATCGATTTTCAAAAGGAGTTGTCCCGGGGCTCTGGAGTATTGTAATGCCATTATGGATCGAAGGCTTGCACTCTCCTTAGAAATGACTGCAGTGGTTTGAGCTTCGTCTGCTGTTACACTAATGGTGTTTTTAATGGTTTTAGGTAGCGAGCATTTATAAATTAATTGATGAATGCATGTTTTCCAAACATTTCTGTGGTATTATCTAAGCCAACATAATAGTTTTTCCGATATGTCAGCATTGACATTTTTTAATAAAGATCTGCATACTTGTAGTATTATCTTGGGACACATTGAAAAACTAGCTATAGCATCTCTGAACATTGTACGGGTGGTAATGTTGGAAGACATCTCTTTTATGAAGCAGTCTAATACAACACCACTGGCAGTAATGGCTTTGCACACGACTGTGAGCTTAAAACTGAACGTTAGAAGCTCCACAAAGATAAAGAGTACAGTGTTTCCCCTAGGTTTACTGCTTAGGGGGGGGTTCTGACCGTGCGACAGGGGTTCTCGCCTCCTTTCCTCCGCACTGACTGTAGGTGTGTGCGTCGGGTGCGATGCCCCGCCGTTCGCAAAACGGAGAGAATGTGAATGCGCAAAGTAGACGGTACAAACTGAAACGTGCACATAAATTAGATCAATAACATAAGCGTTTAGTTTATTTAATAAAAGAGACCTGTCAATGTGAAGTGAGTTGAGAGTATTCATTAAAAAAATAAAAATAACACCTTGAATTTCAGGGGGGGAGTGGGGCTCCGTTGGGGGGGGGCGCAGCGCCCCTCCAATACCATGGTAGGGGAAACACTGGAGTATATTACAGGCCTTGTGTACTTTGTGTTACATTAGTTTCTATTGATTTTATTTACAGCAATAAACTGGTAACTATGCACGTGTGCAACAATATTGGTTGAACCAGATGTACAAATGCAAACATTTTGTTCCTGCAGGCAGAGAGCAGCAGTGGGTTGAAAAATGTGCCTCATAACTAAAAACAACCGTATGACAAAATATATATTTTATTCATTGAACTCATCATTTGTGAGCCTCACATATCATCTGCATTTTAAAGTTTTTACGGCACACATAAATTTAGTTCTCTTTCGATTTTAGTTGAAACCTTTTTTTACATCTTTTTTTTTTATAACTTTCTCACCGCTCTGTCTCTCATATTGGGGCCAAGACAAAGAAGAGTCTAACATTAAGTATTCATTAAACATGCTCCATTAATGATGATCCTTCATCTTTCTTCTCTCTGCAGGACTCCGATAATCCAGACCTCAGGGACCGCGGCTACATCTACTGGCGTCTGCTCTCGACAGACCCCGTGGCTGCCAAGGAGGTGGTTCTGGCGGAGAAGCCCCTGATCTCAGAGGAGACAGATCTGATTGAGCCCACACTGCTGGAGGAGCTCATCTGCCACATTGGTACTCTGGCCTCTGTCTACCACAAGCCTCCCAGTGCCTTTGTTGAGGGCAGCCGTGGTGTTCAACACAAGAGACTCGCTGGCAGTTCTGGATCGTGAGTCATTTTTAATTTAAGTTTTCTTTTTTCTCAACACTGCAGGCAAACAGGTTTCTTTACTTAGGTGGATCTAGCTTCTTGATTCTACTTTTATCATGGTTCCCACGGGTCCTTAAATCCTTGAAAGTTTGTGAATTTGAGAGACATGATTCATTAAACGTGTTTTTGAATTTATATATTTTGTGCAAGAATAGAAATTGAAGTTATTTTACGTAGCTCTTGAACGTGTAAGTAAATCTTTGTCTCTATCGCATCATCTTGCACAATATATGGTTTTGCTGTGCCGTGTTAGAGAAGGTAAGAGAGCACGTAGTCTGCCATCACTGTAACGGCACAACTGAGGAGCATTAACACATTCAAGCCTTTCTCTTTTTAATTGTTGCCTGTGAGCTTCTGTAAAGCCTTCTAGTTCTCATTATAAAACTTCTCAGTGTTGTAACAGTAATTAACCTTGACCTGTGTCTCAAACTATGCTGTGTTGGGGCCTTGCATTTCAGGGAATTGAGCCTGGAAAGTCCTTGAATTTGATGTTTTAAGAAGGTGTGGGAACACAGTTATGTTTTCCTTCATATCTTGTTCTTCTTGTTTTTCTTTCTACTAGTGGCGAGAGTGTTGAGAGCCCAGATACTGGTTCTGCTGCTGGAGTTTCTGAGGCGCCCCCTGCTGTCATCCCATCCCAGGGAGACCTCCTGGGAGATCTGCTTAATCTGGACCTGACGCCTACTACCACCGGACCACCACCGCCCGCCTCCACTGGCATGCAGATGGGTGCTATGGACCTTCTTGGTGGAGGACTAGACAGCCTGGTAGGTCTTCTACACACCACTGTGTGAGTGAAGTGGTCAGATTCTGAAAGGCTATAACACATCTTACGTTTCAGTAATAGGCTTTATGTCAATGGGACCTAGTGACGGTAATATATCTTTGTATCTTTTTTCTACCTTTTCTTTTTTTCTTCTCTTCTTCTTTTGACACTTGTGTATTTTCCTGTCTTTGTTCAATGCTGCACCTGCAGATGGGGGATGAGTCTGAGCCGGTAACTACATGGAGGGAGAGGGCACAACATTTATAAACTGTCAGGCCATTTTAGAAGATTGATTGAATCACTGCTGTAGTTCTCATGCATCAGTCTGACATTTTCATCTGTCATTTATCATCCTTTTATTATTGTGATATCTACAGTAAGCATGCTTTTAAATCCTTGAGTCCATCTCTTTTCTTATCTCTGGGCTCTGCGATGTGTTTCAATCAGCCGCCCATCCCCCTGCGGACGGACACTCCTCAGTCACCTCAGCTCCCACATCAGTCCCCATCGCCCCCAGATTACAGCCCAACTGAGGTTGGTCCAGGGGACCACGCTGGACCAGTAAAGGCCAGCACCAGCCTAGAACCCCCACTTGTCCCCTGTTGTACCACTTTGTTCTCCGAGTAGTCCTCTCCAGCCGTGATCTGTGCCTGTTTGCATTTTCTGTTAGAATATTTCTGTTTCCCACTCCATTTAAGTGATCTTTTAGTAAATCTCACCTATATTTCTTTTTCAAAAATATTGTCTTCCATGTCCAGTAGTTGAGCTTTGTCACTGTGTTGATTCACTGTATTGCCCCACCAGTCTTGTTCACTGTACCCCCAACCTTTTCATCGCCACAATAGAAACCTTGAGTGAGTAGCATTAGAACAAAACAATTCAGCCTGACTGAGCAAAAGGTCAGTTACATAAAAGGGACATTTCTCCTGTACTGGGTTCTCCTTCTTCTTGCTGTCACTTGTAAATTGTGTAAAGCCCATAGCTGCCGTAAATCATGGAAAGACATTTCTTTGACCCTCACACCCCTCCATCCATCCTCCACAATATTATTTAATGTTTCACCAATAGATAACATGACATTTTTGTGCTTCCTTCCCTGCCTACCTAGCTTGGCGGAGACCTTGGAGGAAGTCCTGCTGTAAGTATTTTTTTTTTGTCTGGCTTAGATTGGCTCAGTGCAGGGTGATGTTGAATGTGTTGGGGTAACGTGTTGATTTGCTACCCACAGATGGGGGCTCCTTTCGGTGCTCCTCCAGCTACAATGCCAGCCTCTTTCAATGCCCCCGTTAGCGGCGGACTGGATGACCTGTTTGATCTTGCAGGTGGAGTTGGTATGCCTATGGGAGCCTACAACCCCCCTAAAACAGTGAGTCTTGATAGGCTGGGATGAGATGTACTACAAATAATGGTGCAACACCGATTGTGGGATCCTTAATAAAATGATCGATCTCTGTTTAGCTTTGGCTTCCAGCCATGAAGGCCAAAGGTCTGGAGATATCGGGCACTTTTGTCCGCCGAGCTGGTGTCATCCAAATGGAGATGACTCTCAATAATAAAGCCATGAGTGTCATGAGTGATTTTGCCATCCAGTTTAACAGAAACAGGTAAGACCACCTACTAAGCAGTGCGCTGAGATTTCTGTATAATTACACATTTTGTGACACTTGTTTCCCCTCTGTGTTCGTCTGTAGCTTTGGTCTCGCTCCGGCTGGTCCCCTTCAGATTCTCACTCCTCTTAGCCCAAACCAGAGTATTGAAGCGGCCCTTCCCCTCAGCACTGTGGGACCTGTCATGAAGATGGAGCCTCTCAACAACCTGCAGGTAACGCCTTCACAATATTCATTCCCCCTGAATGTTATGTGACGGTGCTAGTTGCTGTATTGGTTGAACAGTAGCGTTACATTCTTCTTTTTTCCATACACGACTGAATTTTGAAGCATCGCGCTCGCCACAACGATGTGACTTGTCAACAAGATGATTGTCAGTAGTCAAGTACAGACTTGAAGCAAAATGTTATGCATGTTCACTTTTTTTATTTGTTTCTTAAACATTTTGACAGCACTCAATCAGAGATGCATAAAAATGTGAACAGTGGAAGCAGACATGGCAGTTTTCGAAAGGGGCAGATTGATAAGGTTTTCTTCAGGGCTGCTAACGATAAGTAATCAAGGAGACCGTTAACTGACATTCGAAACCGAAATACATTAGCAGCCTGGCTCTGGCTGTATCTCTTTGGGACATGAAGTTTTGTCTTGGAAGATATGACCATGTGTCTTAAGCGATTAGAAATGTATCCTCAGTGTTATTCAGCTTTACTGTTACATTCCCCTGTTGTGAATTAAAACATGAAGCAACCTTCAGAACGGTCGTGATAAGTTGCAAATAAAGAGAGCGACAGAGGCTGGCTTGTTTTTGATCAGGGTGGTCCTTTTAACTGGGTAGAACTGAGGACGGGCGCTGTGTGCAGCTGGAGAGAGGAGATAAGAGTGTCGAGGGGATGATAGAGGCGGGGGCAGTAATTAGTGGTCACACAGCACATGGCTCCTTTGTTTCTCTTGGCCTCAGTAGCCCTGCTAACCTTTCTACTCTGCTGCCTCTGGGCCCAGCTTTGATGGGTACTATGGGCTGTTTTTATTTTATTTTGAGTTGTTTTTGTTTTGATTGAAGATAATAATGTTGCAGAATATAGTTTTGAGTGTTTTTTGTGTCACAATACCATAAATGTAGTAGTTGATACCAATACCAGAGAAATTCCACGATTCACGATACCACGGTCAAAAACAAACGATAAATCCAATGTAACCTACTTCAGCTTACACGTCTTTATTACGTTCACATACAGTTTTATTTTTGGAAATTTCAGGTCATAATTCCCTCTATCTATTTTATATTGCTCTGAAAACACATCCTTCAAACAACTCTATTTATTCACCAAAAACTAAATTTCACAAAATTGCATTTGACCACATCATGATAATGTTGTAATTTACCTTTGCCCACAAAGTAATTTTTAGTGCATAGAGCTTGAACACTAATAATGCCAGTTGTCAAAAGCACCTTCGTTACCAGCTGCGTCACATGATCAGCAGTGAAACAACTCTGCGCTGGCTGTGCCGTTGTTTTCCTATGGAGAGAGCGCGGCGCTTAAAGTTCTAATTATTTCAACTTTGACCTCGATTGCAGCTGACCTTTCCGAGCGTAACCAATGAGAAAACAGCTGGATGAAGAGGCACAGGCAAGCAGGGGAGGTAACCATAGAAACAAAACTAACTAGCTGCCTTCACCGCAAGGCTCTGCGCCCGACCTCACGTGAAGGCAGCTCAATAGTAACTAGCTCTACTCCTGCCGATTCCAATACGGATCTGTGTTGTTTACAATGTTGCATTGTGAAATGCAACACGCTTGATCGTTAAATGTCAGAAAATAGTTAATAATGTCGGACCAACAGTTCACAAACACAAAGATATTCAGTTTATTATCATAGAAGACTAAGACAACTGGATTTAAATATATTATTTAAAAAAACATGAGACTCTGAAAGCAAATGATAGTTAGCTTTTGTCTCTTTTTAAAAAGAGTAATGGGGAGCACAAATGTGTCAAAAGAAAGCATAACAGAGTTTGGGAACATCCAGTCCAGCAGATTAAGTCACTGTCAGCACATGAGACTTGAAATAATATAAAAATCATGTGGCCTTTTGATATGGCATCTGACTTTCTCAGAATTCTACTTTATAATAGAGCTCTTTTAGTTTACAAATGTACAGAGTGTATCGTTTGTATATGACTCACACTGTTACTGGCAGTCCTGCATTGCACCGAGGAAATAAGACGCCCTAATGAATTATTCACAAGTCATTCTTCTGCTCTCCTCTGGCCGAACTTGCTGTCCTTCTTTCCGCACTTCTCCGTTGAGCAGCCTGATCAATATCACAGGCTGCCGCTTGTTACTTCAGGTGCCTCCATTATACCACTGTTGTACTCGTGTTTCGGTGCCACCAGGGCCAACGACTGTGAAAGAACAACTTCCTTTCTGTTTCTTTTCTTTTTTAAATATAGACTGCTGTCAGGTGCTATTTTTGTTTTCTCACTTATCAGTAGTTGTTTTTGGTATTTTATTTTTAACCACTGTCTGCTATTCTTATCTCCTTATATTTTCGACTTTATTTATATCCTCTTAAAAAGCACTTTCTAACGGCTGTTTTGTAAAAACAATATTTTTTATATTTTCAGCTTTTAAGTTCTGTTTGCTGATATTCTGTGGGAAATAAAAGCCATATGCTTACTGTGAGACACAATATGAGGGGAGGCAAGTTAAGAACAACGATGATCTAGTATTGCCTGTTGTAGTGATTGTGTTTGTGAGAGAGTGAGATTCCCAGAGGATCGTAGCCCTCTTGTTCAGTAAACAGCACACATACACCAGCAATGCCCATCCTTGAAGGACACTTGAAAAGTAATTACCCATGTTCTGCTTCTTGTTTCTCCTCCTGTCATCCTCCTCTACCCCCTCCCTGGATGTAATCACTCTCGCAGGTGGCTGTTAAGAACAACATTGACGTATTCTACTTCAGCTGCCAATACCCCATCAGCATGCTGTTTGTGGAGGACGGGAAGATGGGTGAGTGTGTCTCGGCTAAACCTCTTCACTCAAATGCCGAAAGCACCCGCTGACGTCAACAACCTACACATGCATCATTCAGTGAGGTCACATTATTGTTCAGACTATTCTGATACTGTGAAGCTGTGTGTGTGTGTGTGTGTGTGTGTGTGTGTGTGTGTGTGTGTGTGTGTGTGTGTGTGTGTGTGTGTGTGTGTGTGTGTGTGTGTGTGTGTGTGTGTGTGTGTGTGTGTGTGTGTGTGTGTGTGTGTGTGTGTGTGACTGCGCACACAACTGTCGGGGGTGCACAGTTGCTCCTAGATCGTTCACCAGTGCCATTATTTCCTTTTTTATGTTACTGTTTGATTTATTCTGTGAAAACGTGTTGAGCCTGTTGAGCTTTATGTTGGGGCGAGCAGAAAATAAATACTCAATGATTCATTGGCTTAAATGAGTTGCTCTGGTAATATAAATATTATTTATGGTGCTGTTAGACCGCCCCGTTTATACATGTACCTGCCTACCTTTGTGTGCAGCAAGCGGGAGCAGTACAAATGATGTTTTTGAGAGGCTGAATATGGATTGAAGCAGAATATTCCGTCAGATAAAAACACATTTTGACTGGAGTTATGGGAAATGTTTGGATCACACGAGACAGAAACAATCTACAGTCTTATTCTACAAATGGTATAATGCTATGATATCAGTGTATTCTAATCTTTATCTGCAACTGTGTGGAAATACCAGGTTTTAACAGAATGAATAGACATTAGAAAACATTTTTTAAAAGCAGTGCATCGCGAACGTTATGAATGAGGCTTTAAACCGCTCGGTACAGCCCGTCTACTGTGTACATTTCAGTATCTGTATTTGGACTCATCCGGTGATTGTGTCTCTTCGTCCACAGAGCGACAGGTGTTCCTCGCCACATGGAAAGACATTCCTAATGACAACGAGTCCCAGTTTCAGATCAAAGACTGCCATCTCAACTCAGGTGAGAAGGATGGAGAGGGAACAGAGAGTGCACTACCTGAAGACACGACACAGTGCAGCCATATCCTGCTGCTTCTTGATATGTGAAAGTAGCCCGACAGAGCAGTGGCAATCTCAAATTCAGATCCATGCTAATGAAGCAAATCGCATTTGGTGATAACTCATCAGCTGCTGTCCCCTATTTACGTGTGATAATTTAGTTTTACACGAGAGTGAGACCAGCTGAACTGTAGAAGAATTGCTAACGACAGTTTTAATGGAGATTTCCCCACACAGATTACATTTCTTTATGAACAAAGAGAGGGTCTTTCACGTTCTACTGGGGAGCAGCTGCAAGACTGAGGCTGAGGAGAAAAGTTAATTCTGAATTAGTGACTGTATCTTTGCTGCTCAGATAGTCTGGGGTTGTATTTTAAGAGATGATGAAGGAAAAAGAAATGCTGCATCGTCTGGTACATGTCAGGATTGATTGATGGCTGAATACTAAAACTGAGCAATAGCTTGTTCAGATAGTTGAGACGGCATAAGTGCAGCTAAACGGTTACAATTTTGACTACGTTGTGTTTATTTTTGATTGTGTTCCTACAACAGATGCAGCCTCCAACAAACTGCAGGGTAGCAACATCTTCACCATAGCCAAGCGTACAGTGGAGGGTCAGGACATGCTGTATCAGTCCATGAAACTCACCAATGGCATCTGGGTGCTGGCTGAGCTGAGGGTGCAGATGGGAAACCCAAACTACACGGTGAGTACGCCACCAGCGCTGCTGTGTTCACGCCACCAGCGCTGCTGTGTTCACTATGAACTACCAAAAGAAATGGCTGGTGTGAGACGGTGACAACCTTAAGTCAAGGATGTCATTTAAAAAGCCCTTCTACAGTATGTTGTGTCTTTTTGTTACCACATTATTGTATCTGCCACATCATCATGAACAAACCTTTTTGTTGGAAACGTGGAACGTGGATTTGATCTGTCTGGGGGTAAAATGCCCACATTGCTCAGAGCTGTCCGTCCTGGGAGAGAGATTCCTCCTGAAGTTGCTCTCACTGAGGTTTCTTCATTTCTTTTCTCCCGTAAATTGTTTTTATTTGGGGGGGGGGGGGGCGTTTTTCCTTAGCTGCTGGAAGTGTCTAATGAAAGGGCTTCGTATGCTGTACAGATTGTAAAGCCCTCTGAGGCATATATGTTATTTGTGATATTGTGCTATATAAATACAATTTGATTGAACTTTCATCATCCTTAAACGTTTGACGGGAAGGTGAGAGGGTTAGGAACATTATTGTATCAAACAACAACTGAGAAGTTAATGGTGAGATCTGTGACTGAGTGTTTGCAATGCAAATTAGTTTTTATCCATTGTTTACCTTCTTTACCTTTTCAACAGTTATGAATTCCTAGATACAGATAGATAATACAAACGAAAATGAAATGGCCGTACTTGTGTATTTGTTTTGTAGCTTTTTGTTATTTTACGTCTACGTTTTGTAAGTTGTTGATTTTTAAGAAAGAGTTGTTACACGGCAGCAAGGCGATCTATAAATCATTTTAGTAGACTATAATATAAAACATTATATTCACATCTTATCTATGCTTGACGTTTAATCAGGCTGATGGTATCTCTAACATTGCATTCACCCAAACCTTCTGTAGCCTGAGCTATTTCTGAAGTCTGTAATCGGAACTACCACAATAACTGAAAACACACATTTTCATAAGTTTGGTATCAGAGATCTATCCCATAATAATTCAAAAGGGGGTTACTGAACCAAACCCTCCGCCCAGAAGTTCACTAATCTACATTCATACATGGCGTGTAGGAAAGTTACAAATTACAGCCTGACTTGTTGAATTATGTAATTATGACGGCGTTAACAAAATACTGTCATCATTACACGTCATGGATAGAGACAAAGTGTGTGTGTGTGTGTGTGTGTGTGTGTGTGTGTGTGTGTGTGTGTGTGTGTGTGTGTGTGTGTGTGTGTGTGTGTCTGCTTTGTCAGCGTGCCACGGTCTCTGCTCTTGATTGATTGTGTTTGGCTTAGAAACTCTGCGTGACTAGTCCAGAACGATGACCTTGGTGTGACTGTCCCCCCCCCCCCGCTCATAATTCAGTCTTCTTTCAGTTCATGTTTTTATTCATAAGGTGGCATTAACTGTCTTTTTGCTCTCTCCAGTCTAGACCAGTCAATTTGTAAGTCACACAGCTCTCGCTCAATAAATCTTCAGATCTTTATCTGGGTTCACACCTTCTTAGTTTAGTACGTCATCGTGTAGCCTCGTATAGGAGCTTTTGAAATCTATGACTTAAGGAGTATTTTCTAACATTTCTAACATTAATTGACTGAAGTGAAAGTTTATTTCTACTTAATGATTATTTGTAGTGCATTTGTTTTTTTTTCTGCTGATCGAGGCGATGTGCATTTTTCATTTTCTCTTATGATTTGTTGTGTTTTTTATCCCCCCTGTGCAGCGTAACCGCTTTAATTCAGGAGCTTTTTTTTCTCGTTCCCTTTTTAATCGTTTCTGTCCTGTACTCCTTCTGTCTTTATTGATTTCATGTTCATTTTTAGGTTCAAATAGTTCCTTGTTGGGGCTGGAAAGGCTCCCCTACTTTTTGAAGATGGATCATAAATAGTTTAGTGGGGAGAAAGACTACACTTTAAAGTTACCGGTGCTTCATGTACAGTGTGTATTCCTCTGCTCGTCTCTCCGGCTTCTGCATGGTCCCCGCGCTCTGTTGGCACGGCACATTAAAGCCAAGCTGTTAAAGCCTTTCGTCGGCAGCTATTTTTAGACCTGAAAAAGTAAAGCCCTGGCACTGTGTGGTTTTTTTTTTTAATGGGTTTTTTTGTGCTTCTGAAGACGAGATATAAAAACAATTATAATTCATTACCATGAGCGGACACGTACGGTAGCATGTTTAATTGTTGCTGCTGCTTACACATGCTGTTTTTAAGGGTTTTCTGATATCCCAAAACCTGATTGGCTTTAGCTCTCCCACCGTAATGAGTATTATAGATTTATGCAGATTCTGGCTGGGTTTGACTAAATCCATTAACAATAGTGTTAATGGACACTATTACACCTGCATTGCACAACAGAAATGGAGGAGTTCACATTACAGTAGCTAGACAGCTCATGGAAGATCTCTTTAAACCTGCAATATTGACTACTTAGGGGCAATAAAAACAAGTTGTGAACACAGCATTGACTTGTTGGCAAACAGTTTCTTATTTACACATCCAGCAGTTATAGAGCAGCATTAACGTTCATTTGGAGTTGTGTTTGTGGCCAACTGATAAGTCCAATATTCACTCTCTTTTTAGCTGTTTGCTCTGTACCAAGAAATATCTGTCTCTTTATCTGTGTAATGCTCCACTATGTTCGCCAACTGCGTGTGTCTGCCGTTTGGTGCTGAGCAGGTAGTGTACATAGTGACCCGTGATGTTGGCTGATTTTCTCTTTTCCACCTCTTGAGCTGGCAATTAAAAAAACAAAACAAACATAGACACTGTGAGATTATATTAACGTCTTCCATCACAGATTCTGCAATATCATTATACCATGGTGTCTATCTCTTTTTAATATCTCACAATTAGACCTGGTTGAGGGTTAGTGTTATAAATGGATGAGGAAGACTGTTGCGTTCTAGTATTAGGTTTTAAATTATTTTTGATTAAGTACTTTTATTTGTCGGGTATTTAATTAACTGGAATAACAGAAAAACAAACGCACATGTCCGGTTATTTCATCCATTTAAAAGTGTCTTAATTAAATTAACTAAAAATGTACTATATCACAATCTACAGTGTATCAATATAAAATGACATGCACCCCTAGTTACCACAGTTAATAATTACTATTCATCATGATGAACAACGGTTGCCTAGTAAAAATGGTTGTGTATAAGTATATCAAATGTTAGAACATTTTCTTTGCTGCATCAGAGAACTGCTGCGGCTCCAGGTCCTCTTTTATGCAGGTTTTTAAAAAGACCTCTGCAGCGTTTTCCGGCTGGTTCATTGCGTTACATGATCAGCGTCCATGCGTCTGTCTCTCAATGGAGAATTTTGTTGGAAAAGAATACCACCATTTTTGTATCCAAAGCATTAGAAGCACAGTCATTTAAACACCTTGATACTTCATGGTCATTGTTTTGGGATAATGAAACGAGGCTGGATTCTAAATAATAATTACTTCTCAAGCCATACAGACTCACGCATTCAGGTCCTTCATCACTTCATGTACTGCTAATATATTACTAATAATATTTTAGCAGCGAGCCGAACACATGAATGCCGCAGTTTCTAGCTCTCTCAAATAGCAGGTTCTACACAGTGGCTAGAGCAACTGCTTCTTCCTCACATTTTACCCCATGCTGACAGGAGAGCGGCTGCCTAAATGTTGCCGGTAGCAGCATGCATTAGTAAGAAGCCCAGAGTGCATAGAGGCAGCAAACACTTCAGGAGCTGAGCAGTATCGCCGCTTTGATCCACTGCAGCTCTTTGATATCCACCACAACACAACATCACCTTTGGTAGATCTTGGTATCCATTGAGCCGAGGCCTCGTCGGTTACTCGCCAAATCTCTGGTTAATAATTGATCACTGTTATTATACTAATGGTGCCAGTTTCAAAGACGAAACATTACAGTGTTCTCACAATACTGGAGTTTGAAGTTTAGACTACTAGTATGTAAATGTTGTATTAGATCCTATTTTCAGCACTACAGGAAGAAACAAGTGGCATTTAAGGGCTTAAAAACAAGCCCTTTTTTTCTCGGCACTACCTCGAATTGTCATGAAGTAGTGAGAGGGGGATTACTGAATATAATAAATAGGACAAACAATCCAGTAAAACACAAAATCAGAGAATTAGGGGGCAACCTGGTCATCATGTTATTGCAACGTCTCTGGTTTGAGTCCAGCTGTCACCTTTTGTTATTTTATTCTCTCTGTTGGCTGCTGTCTTATAAAGGACACAAAGGGCCTAAAACTACTTTTGTCACAATGCAATGTCCTTGGATTTAGGTTCCTCTCGTTCTGCATTGTTTGTATTTGTCACTCAAAATCGTGTGTGTGTGTGTGTGTCTGTGTCTGTGTGTGATTAAGAACCCCATAGGAGAAGGCACAGCTGTTTTTGTGCAGCAATTAGATAGTGGAACATTTGAAAATATAAATAAATAAAGACAGTGATTCTGAATAAGTGCACTGTCATAACAGTGTTGTGTTTCTGGATCTGAGGAAATAACATCTCTGCAGTATGATTACTGATGGGGGGAAAACTCACTTTGTGAGACTGTATCAAATCCTAAACCTGCTCCCAGCTGAGACCAACATCAAAGAGTGGAGAGGCTGCCTCTATTTCCTCCAGTGGGTTTAAGTGTCTATATTTCAGTCTTGCATGCCCATCTGTCTGAATAGACAAAATTTTAAGGCGAGCTTCAATCCAAATAATTTTTCTCATCTGACAAACGATTAAATTAGTTTTCTGTAAAAGGGGATTTCTGCTTATTGGTCTCATTAATACCCATATGCTCAAGAAGAAATATTAACAATGCTTATGTCTAAGTTCCCAAAAAATGCAATAATTGATGTTTTCCTGATCTTGCAGGAGAAACATTCAAAGTAACTGACTTTTTACTTTAAGGAAGTTGAGCCGTTTATATTAAAGACTCTGATCACAAATGAGGTTTTCAGTCCATCGTGCACAAACTCCATTCTGCTTCACATTTCTGTTCGTTTTGTAATCTGGCTTGTCATTAAATACTACTGTGTCGCCACATGAACATACATGAGCAATGTAGAAGTCAATTAGGAATGACCTTTTTTACTAATTCCTGGATTACCTTTCATTTTAACAGCGAATTAATGTTCAACCCTGCTCGCCTCTTCTCTCCCTCAGATCTCTCTGAAGTGCAGAGCTCCAGAGGTTTCCCAGTGTGTTTTCCAGAACTACGAGATGGTGCTGAAGAACTGAAAGCCACCCCACGCTGACCCGGCCGCTGCCTTCACAGACTCCTGGCACCTTCTCCTGCTCTCCCTCACCTGACCCATGGACCATGTTACAACCTCTCGCAGTGCAGGAGCCCCTTCCTGCTGAGTTGGCAAATTAGGCTAGTTAATGATTTTTTTTTTTTTGACCCATCACCGGTTTACTTTCTCTCCTAAGCCTGCAGAAAATCCTGGCTCGCTGTCTTCGCTAGCCTCATCATGTCCCTCCCGTATGTATGTTTGTTATACAAAAGTTAGTTTCAGGACATTATCTCCTGTTAGGTTTTCTGAACACTTTCACATTGAGCTGGTCCTCCACTCTGTGATGACCTGTATTCTTTAGGGGACACACGGCTGTATTCCCGTGACAGTTTTCTCTGCATGAGGCTCTTTTAATAATTATCTAGCCCCACTTCTCTGCAAATTGGAGACTATTTTTAGCGTCTGCAATCACCAGTTGATACGTCACTGTCGGCATATTTATTTAGGGTACTTTGAATTAAAATGCGGCAGGAACAAATGCTTTAACTCTCCTTACCCCTGCCTCTGTGTGAAGTGGCTGTCTGGCCCTTAGAAGATACACATAGATACTTACAAACCACATTGTTGTTGTCTTTGTCATTTTCTAGACTTTTCTTTAGTGTCTGTGGAAAGCAGTGGGGTTGGATCCTCTGCTGTCCCTGAAAGCAGAATGTGTGCAGTGTGCATGGAAGCTGTTTGTTGGTTTGCTTTTCTTTAATTCTTTCCATCAATATCTGGATATTTTATAGACTAGCAGCAGTCGTCCAGTGCCTGCTCTCTTACTTAGTCATTCCATGGTTTGATTTGTGTTTTTTAGTCTTGTTAGTGTTCATGTGGCAAACTGGGAGAGAGCTGAGAATTTTGTATTTGCTGCTCCCCCCCCCCCCCCCCCCCCCCCTGCGTCAGTGACAGCCACTCAGGCTCTGTCTGCCACTTTGCTCTCTATCCTCATCGCAGCCTCTCGAGTAACGTGGCCACCTGAGATGAAGGCTCAGGTAAGATAACTAAACGTATGATGCCGTGGTTTGCGACACTTCAGAGTAACAAGTGTGAGTGTAGGCATCACACTGTCTACATCCAGTGTCCCTTGTTTTACCTGCAGACTCGACCCGATAAATTGGTTTCCTTATTCCGAGTCATTACACTGAAGCCCTTTTTATCGGCTCTACAGGATGTATGCGCCCACGCTTACGCCTTGTAAAGATTACAGCAGAGGTGGCTGTGTATTCTGTCTTTGTGTGTGGTGACGGCTGATTCATATGAAATGCTGTATAAAATTAAAAAAATCTAATCAAACGTTTAATCAGATGTTTTTGATTGACATGATTTTGTTCATTGTGTGTACATCAAAAAGAACTATTAAAAATCTTGATAAATTCACATCATCAGTGTACAGTGTTTGACATTATGATTATCATGAACACTCTTTCTGTGGCACAGTGTGCCAGTACCAAAGTCCCTGTGTCACATGATGCACAAACGTTATCTCAGTTTTATTTGCTTGGTAAACACTACATTCCCAAAGTCCCTGGAAGCCAACGTGCATTGCTTTTACACAACATACTCATGGGCTGCTCGGCTTCTGCTCCAGTGTTCAACTTGGCAGCCCTCACAGCTTTGCATACAAAGTCTCTGTTGTTCAACCTTGAGCCGTGATTGAAGTCTGAGGTTTATCCACAGCACCTTTTTTTTTTTTTTTTTTTTTTTTTTAAGTGGAGTTGCTTTAAAGTCAGAGCTGCTCTGGAAAGCTTAACCAGGATTTGACTTCATCACCTGATCGTGAGCACAAATGTCTCTCGTCTCAGATCTGTTCCTCTGAATTATAAAGGTCAGCTCGATTCAAAGATGCGTGCTCACTGACCAGAGAGAGCTGAGCTGTCCAAAGCTGTGACAAGAGTCTCTTCTGCTAATCAATGATCAATAATATCGGTCCTATGTCATGAATGCATTCCTATAGGGGGCACCACTGCACTGCATTCTGTTAAAGGCTCAGTCTGTAAAGTGATCAGTGTTTTTATCCTTTTAACAAGAAGGTTAAAAAAAACGTTTAATTTATTTGGCCTTTACAGTAACACTTTACTTATTAGCATTTATAAGCAGTATTTATACGTTTAATAAATGGTTACTTTAACTTGGTATGAAAACAGAGAAATTACATTTTCTTGCTTTGACACACTTGAGATGTCCATTAAATGGGTTTTCATGCCGCTATAATGCAAACAGGCCTGCTTGAGACTCCTTTTTGTAGATTTCTCGTTTATGACTTTTACAAAGGGTTTATAAATGTCACTAATGACTGTTTTAATTAGTCATTTACTAATGCTTTACAGATTAGTTCTAAACCATAAATAAGAACAACATTAGGGCTGCCATGTTGTGTTTATCCTCCTGCAGCAGGACACCTGCTTTATGTTTTAGATTACTTAGAATGACAACATTAAACATCAATTACATTTTCTTGCTTTGACACACTTAAGCAGCTTTTCAAATGTTCATGCCTCTCTAATGCAAAAAGGCGTACTCAAGACAATTCCTCATTTATAGCCTTTGAGTTTTAAGGCAGCACCATTTACAAAGGGTTTATATGTATTTAACTAATTGCTGAATTAGTTGAGTCATTTGCTAATGCTGATGTTGTGAAACACCTATTTGGCTGGTGTTTATCCTGCAGAAGGACACTTGTTTTGCTCCACCAGGTACGGGAGTGGTCCAATGAACAGGTTGATTACTTGCATGAAAAAAAAAAAGAGCTGAAGGGAATCTGGTCAAAATCTTTTGACAATTTACTACTGCAGACTTGAAGTTCCAACGTGTGACGGCATTATTACCGGACACAAAGAAGCAAGACCTGGTCTGGATCAATCCTCTGCCGTGGGGCATTGGGAACCTTTTGGCCACCGTGAGCCAATCCACTTACTGTAGTCTCAGAAACCAAACCATGTTCTTACAGTTGAATACTACCTGCACTCATGTCTGCTTTGTGGTAACATGAGTAACGCGTGTTTATTAAAAATATGTACAATGTAAACTTAATATCATGGAAATAATGAAAGCATAAAAACTGTGTTTTGACAGGACGGACTCATTATCAAGATCTCGACACATATAATCTGCTTGGAACAATAATGTTTGTCTGATCTGTTTTTTTCCTCATAAAAAGTATAATTTCATCGTCCTTAAAAAAGGCATCTACTCTTCTACATCCAGAATCTATGAAACTATTAGAAATAAAAATAAAAGTCTTCCTGCAAGACAGAAGATGTCTCTTCACTGCCAGCCCATTCGCAGAGTACTGTATGTGCTCTGGCAGTTTCAAGTTACTACATCACACTTGTATAAATTGCAAATTGGACCAGGATTGACTTCCAAACTGTAACAAATCATACTCGTAGACCCACCCCTTAAAATCAGATTTCACAGAGAAACTTTCAGCAGGTGAATGAAAACAGCCTTCTCTTGTCAAACTATGCACATACACCATTCTGCACAGTAAAGCTCAAACATCCACAGGGAGGAACAAGAAGAACCCCATATTTTTGAGTATAGGGGGGCATATTAAATCTGTGGGCTTTGGGGCGCCTGCAGGGCCTAGTTAGAAATCCAGCCTTGACAAACACCAACCTTGAGTCCCAAATGTAAACAAAAAAAAACCTTTGCCGACCACCGGCAGAGGTCACAAGCTCATCTCCTGATATTCTGAGGGGCCAAAAGCTGTGTGATGTTTATTCCTCAGACTTGACCGTGATGTGCTGCTGCCATCCCGCAGTGATGGATGGGACACATCGCCCTTGCCCTGCCCGAAGACCCTCTCCAATAATAAATCATATCCCTCAGAGATGATGTCCAGTCTTGCGCCGCTCCTGCATGACCCTCTCATGATGTATAGTGTAAGGCCTATTCATTTGCCATTTATTTACAGTGTATGGAAGCTCAAGGCTTTCACACGCCTTGCTCACGACATAATCCTATTGGATGAGCAGTGCAGGAGATATTGCAAGTGATTAGAGACAGCGAGAGAGAGAGCAGTCTTCAACAGCTCGTCTCTCCACACACACACACACACACACACACGGTGCTTGTTAATAGGCTCCAGATGCCTTTACAGAAAACGCACGTCTGCAGGCTGTGTGGATTGCCTTTTCCCTTTTGAACCACGCAGATGTGAATCTATCTTTCTGACATCGACAAAACAAAAAGATTATGGGGTTGTGTGCAATTTCTGAACACGTGGGAAGCGTATTTAAGAGGCTGGCGTCTGTGCGCGCGTCCTCCGTGTGATGGAGGAGCGCGGCGGTGGTGCATCGGTGGAACTGAGTGAGAGGTGCAGAGGACATAATCAATGAAGACACCGAGGGCTCCTGTGCGTTTGGACAAGGTCACAGTCTAGCCTGGGAAAGAATATGTCCATGCGAAGACAACAAGGACGGACTTTTACGCTTCCTCTCGGGGGAAGAGGTCGCCTGGAGATGTCCCCTGACAACCAAGAGTTTCTCTCTGTGTTGGATTGCAGAAGCAGCAGAAATCCTTCCATCTGCATGGATTGGGCTTAATTATTGACAACCTTCAAGCTTCAGGCTTCATTCTTTTCTCCCTCAGCCCGGAGATAAAGTTTCTTCGCTCTGCTCGACGGGTGGGTGATTTATTTGGCCACCTCTTTGTATAATTTCACCCAGTTGAACCCAGTTGAAGTGAATTAGACGCTGCTGGTTTAAAAAGAAAAGAAAAGGGTGAGCAAGAGGTGGATTGAATTCCATCAGAGCGCCATCAAAACAGCGGCGGCCAGCTGCGTTTCTGGACGGTCACATCTGTCGTTGTTGTCGTCGCTGTCCATGGTGCTGAACTCGAGCTCCAGGAATGGTGGAGACGCTGAGTATCGCAGTCATCGGTGCTCCCGGAGTGGGGAAAACTTCTATAATCCGCCAGTTCATCTATAACGATTTCTCGGAGGTGTACACGCCGACCAGGACCAGATATGTGTACAGACCCTCCGTCATCCTGAACGGCAACATGTATGAGCTGAAGATTTTGGACGTCCCGCCAATCTCCTCCTTTCCATCCAGCTCCAGTCAGGTACAATGTCTCTGTCTGAGGACTTAGGTTGGACTTTATTACAGAAGGAATTGTACACGCTTTTGGTGATCCATGCATCCTCAGATTGCCTGAATCTCTTAAATCTCTACTTAATTTCCTGTCTGTTTACAGCCAATGGCGTTCTTGAAAGACAAAAACACCTATTTTATTTATTCCTCTATCACTATCAGATGTCCCTAGTCTAGTTGCTATGGAGACCAGACTGATTTAAAGCCTTGGAGAGCTTCACTTAGACGTTTTAAACTCAACCCTCCTCATGGTGAAGAAATGCCAGCTTGCATATTGTTTATTAATCATAACATGTCTTCAGTGTCACATATATCCATATGAGTTGACAACAGTATAATACTGCTGCTGCTGTTGATGGTGGTTGATTTGAAGCTGGCTCATATACTCAGAAAATTAAATCAGCATTGTGCTGCAGGCATCCCCAAAGCACCTGGTCAAACTCCCAATTTAAAAATAGACCAGACCTTTTATTCCTTCCAGGCCTTTTATTCATGACCACAGGTCATATGCCACACATCATAAGTTGGAGGCACATCTGATTGCAGCATCATAAATGTCGTGCAGTTCCAAATGCCCAAGGTTTATAGTCACTTCTAGTCTTCTTCAGGATTGGGAAAATTGAGGAATTCTCTCAAGCTTTTGTCTCCTGAAGTTCCTTTTCCTTGGGTTTACATGTGTTCACTTCTGTCTTAAAACAAAACCCAAATCTTATATACATTCAAATTAAAATGTAATGTTTGCTGCTCTCCCACTATGTGTTGCATCATCCTTTCTTTTTGTTTTGCACCGGTCTCCAGGAGCAACACAATTGTGTTCATCTGCACGGCACTGTATACACATGGATAACAATTAAGTATCTCTTATCTTATCTTAAAAGCATTTTGGGTCTATATTCCCCTTAAAGATATTGCCCCCGGAAGCACTTCCAACGTAAATGACGGGGAACAAAATCCACTGTCTTCATTCTGTGAAAATATGTATTTTAAAGTTGAGCTAAAGCCAAGATGAGGACTCTAAAGTGTGCTCAGTCTTATTAACTGGGTATTTATAAGTTATAATACTTTTAGTAAGAAATGTCCCTACACTGCAGCTTAGCAATGAAACACTGTGGAAACCTAAAGAGGGAATGTTTTACATATAAGGCTGTAACTTTGTCAGATATCCACTTGATTTGATTAACTCAGACTGTTAAACCTTCCCATTAGCTCCAGCTGAACTCATACTCCATCACTTACGGTGAAATCACTGTATAGATCTCTTCACAGCCAGTATGTAAAGGAGGCCAAAACCTTCTTCAGTACATACGTGCACGTGAGTGTTGTTTTAAGACGGACTTGAAACAAAATGTGATCCTGTCCTTTAAGATACAAAAAGAAGTGTGGATTTGGTGTGTTTGTCTCTGTCCTTTAGTATTGAAACAACGTGGCTCACTCCAAGCCTCTATTCGCTTGAGGTGTGTCTTTGACTCCTGTCCATCGCAGCCTCTGTGCAGAGGCTGCGATGCTGTCAAGATAGAAGTCTCCAAGGTTACCACACCTGACTGCTGCTGCTTCTCTCCCCTTCAGTGCCACACAAAGCCCTCCCAATAACACCTGTTGTTATCTCCACAGATGAGGTGTCACTGATAAAATGAGAAGGAGAAAGCAAAAGAGCTTGAACAAGGCCTCCCAAATTGTTGATTTTCTGCACGCTCAGAAAAGCCTGGTATTAAGAGAGCCAGAGCAGTCATCCTGTCGGGCTGCTACAGATTTACATGTAGCCGTTCTACAAGATTTAAGGTTTTGTTAGGGAGTGTTACGAGGTCTGCAGGGCGCTTCATTGTTTCCTGCCCACAGAGACCCTCAGTAAAGACATTCTGATTGAGTTTATCTTCTTTCTTCTGCTAAATGGTGCTTAAACCCCGTCAGGGAACGAGATGGTAGGTGAGCATAAAGCAGGAGTAAGACAGAATGAGTCTCATGAGTTAATGTGTGGGAGTGTGAGTCCCAAAGTTTGAGTCATGATTCGATATCATGTTGTGTGAACATTTCATGCTCATTTCAGAGTGTAGTGCAGCGGGCAGGCGCCTGTTTGGCAGACCCTTTGTGGAAGGTATACTACACCGGAAGAGAAAAACATTAGCTGAGCGCTACCACAACATTTCCATCAGACACATTTATGGGTACTCATTTGCGAGGCCTGCTGTACTTTTCCTTTTATGCTCCCGTCATGTCCTGCTTGTTCTGAAGCCGCTCTCTTGCTTTGTCTGGTGACGCCCTCTATTCACAGTGAGAGCAGTGATGCAACATGGGTTGTTTCTTTTTACTCTTAGCTCTGCTCTGTATTTACACTGTGGGCAGAGAAACGTAACCTGGGTCACAGGCAATGGATGCTACAAAAAAAAAAGCGAATTGAAATTTACTTGCAGTACACAGCAGATTGAATTAAAGCACAGTCCCCTGCCGGGAACACTGCTGGGAATAAAAGACCAACAGAGGAGACGGTAGGAATTCGCTGCAGTCAATTAGGAAGGTTGCACAGAGTTTAATGGACACTGTCGAAGTAAGGGTTACCAAATTAGGTTTCATAATGTCCTCTGAAATTTGTGAGGAATAAGCTGCAGAATGGAGTGAGTCAGTACGCCTCCATGCTTATGCAGCATGGCAAGTTCTCATCAGTTCAGATTATATTTGATAGAAGAGCAGTGATGTTCTGGCAGGCTACTTGTGACCCCATTTTAACCACGCAGACAGCCATTTTTAATCTTTCCCAAGCTGGAGACAGGCAAGATTTCTATTAGTTCACTGTGAGGCTCTCACGGTGTAATGATTTGTTTGCTTTGTGGTATGTCTGTCTGCTGCTGATAGCATTGCGTTTAAAGAGCGTCTGTCACAGTGTGTCAATAGGCTGCGATGACAGATGGATTTAAGCCTGACAGCGGATACAGCAATGATTTTTCTTGTTCTTTATTTGTTTTGTTCTAGCCATAATGTATCTCCATGACTTCCTCCCACACAAAATGCTCCCTCTCCCTTTGCTGCTCTTTCTGGACATTTTTCTTAGTTTCTCTAAGGTGGACATTTTTGTTTTTATACACTGTGTGGTATTGAATCTCGCAGATGCAGTAGAAATATGATATTTGAAGTCTTCATGAGGTGGAAAAACCATTTAGGTGTTTGTGTCTCAAAGTTTTTGCTTACATGAGTTTAAACCTTTTGGTGGGATTTAAAAATAAAAATAAAGACAAATTAGACAACTAAGTTCCTTTGAATATAAACATTTAAATAACTTATATTATACAGTGTATATATATATATATATATATATATATATATATATATATATATATATATATATATATATATATATATATCATACAAGCATGATGAAAAGGAATAATTCAACATTTGGGAAAGTACGCTTAGTTGCCGAGTGTTGGAGAGTATCTCCAGGAGATGGTTAGTTTAGCATGAAGACTTGAAACAGTCTCTTAAGCTCACTAATGAATATGTTATCTTGTTTGTTTAATCGTACAACAACGTTATCACTGCTCCAAGAAATAGTCCTGCATATAATAATAAAACCACAAATGGTCCTTTTTACACCTCGAGACGAAACGAGACATAACTATTAGTGAGCTGTAAAAGGTCCTGGTCGGCCGAGGATTTTCCTTCTAACAGAAGCAGGCTAGCTGTTTCAAGCCTTTACGATAAGCTAAGCTCACCAAGCTTTACATTTACCTTACATAAAAGTGGTATTAATGTTCTAATACTAGAAAGCAAATAAGCGTATTTGCGAAAATGTCCAAATATTCCTTTAAAGCGGTCTCAACTTCCTTTTCAAATCAACAATTCATGACTACACTTTCAAAGATTAGCCGTACGTCAGTGCTTTTATGAGTAACATTCATTTTGTGAAATCAACAGCAGCCCATCCTCTCCAACAAAGTGCATTAATGAAAAACAATAAAGCCTACAGTTTTTACTGGTGGACTGACATAGGTCACCATTGACTAATGGAAGTTTCATCCTCACAGGATGTAATAAATTTTAATTGCAAATCTGCCAGGGTGGCCTTTGTGTGACATATCTGTAATTGCGCAGCACCCTTCCCCCAACAGGTTACTCCGGCCTCCCTTCTGAGCTTGAGTATTGATCCATCACAACCACTCATTACCTTTAAGCTGCCTCACCTAATATCAGGAGACGTGACAGCTTTGCCCGTCTGCTAAAAACTGACCACAGCTTGCGGTTGTCAGGGAAACATGTTCTGTTTAGCGCTCTGAAGGAGTGAAGCATGAGATGCTCTTTTTGTGTGTGCCACGCTAAGAAGACCCACTGGAGGATACAGACAGTGGCACCACACTTCACATTCACGCTCCCACAGGCACACTCTTACATCCTGCAAGCACACACACACACACAGAAACATGCCCACACATGCATTTACATTCATCTGAGTTCAGTTCATCAGCCTTGTATTGCTGCACTGTCTTGTCCTCCCAGGCAGCTCTTAATTTCTTTATTTAGCCTCTTGTTTGGCTTTGGAGAAGCAGTGTTTCTGTTTTTAGCCCCTCCTCCACATTTAAAAACAGGACTTGGATGACAAAGAGATATGAGATGAGAACACAAGCTGCTATTTTTAGCCTCACAGGGATACGAGGCTGCAACTGAAGCCACTGCGCGTATCTCACCCAGTCAATTGCCACAATTATCAGAAAAGGGTGAACTGTGATGATATGCTTTGCTATGTTGTTTTCTGAGGGGCTGGGAATTACATTAAATTGTATTGGACACTCTACAATGGAAGAGGAAATTACAGTAGAAAGGATACCTTCTTGACATGCTCTCCCCTCAGTCTGACTCTGATTCAACCTGGAGAGAGACGGAAATAATAATCATATTCATGCCAGTTTTCACACCACAGTGCCTCACTTACTTCCTCTGTCTTCTGCTTCACTTTTGATGGCAGTGATCTCCGTGCCACATGTTTATCTCCATGCCCGCTTTGGCCTCATTATCGCCCCGCTGATGTGTGTTGCTGTTTCTTCCTCACAGACGCCTTCGTTCACATTGAATAGAGGCTAATAATTCTCTCGCTGACAGACGTGTTAGCGCTATCATCATTAGAAGTTAGCGTTGATCATCTTCTGCTCCCTTCGCCTCCCCTGTCATAAATTATCAGTTCATCTTATTTATACAGATTGCCTGTACAGTGTTTTTATTGGAGAAGCATATTTTCTCCAACCTTGAGAGCAGTGTAATTAGATTACTCCCATTCCTATTTCAAGTTGTGCAAGCTGTTACAGGAGGTAGAAGAAATGATGTAAACACCACATGGAAAATTACTTCTATCCTCTTCCAACGCTGCTGCAAACAAGGGTTATATTAGCAGCTTGATGCTAATTTCAAGCATCACAATTAAAAGAGGTCTGATAATCAGCACTTTGATATCTGAGTTTTCAAAGCAACAAACAGAGTTTCAAAGAGGCCAAATCATCTGTGCCCGGGGCGCAGGTGCATTAGTAAAAAAACACAAAGCAGTAACGTCAAGCAGGACAGCTTTGAACTTCATGCAAAATATTTAAAAATAAACTGCTTCTGCAGTGGTCATACATGGGAGTGTGTTTGTGTGGGATATTTTGTGCAGAGAAATGATTCAATCTTAAAAAATATTTTTCTAGTGCTGTTTCTCCCTGCTTCCGGTCTTTATGCTAAGCTAAGCTAAGCTAACTGGCTGATGGCTGCAGCTTCATATTTAGTGTACAGATACAGTATGAGAGTGGTATCAAACTACTCCTTTAAGATCCTCCAAGATGAATGATTGAAATGATGACTTCATGTCTAACCTCTGTATACAAACCCAGTCATACATTATTGTTCTTTGCACAGAGGATAGTATCCCCTGTTTGCCTGTATATACTGAATTGAAGTGAATAGAATTGAACCTTCACACAGTTCCTGACCGTCTCAGCGTCTCATGACCCTTCATTGTGCATGTAAACCAGAGGTTATGTTGACAACCTGTCTGCTCATCCCTTTATTCACCGCTGCTTTTTTCATCTGTTGGACATTTTCTCAGGGCCTCTGCAGATCTTTTCTTCTTACCCCCTGAAGTTCCTCTATTTCTCTCCGCCTCTTTTAAATGCTTATGAATTCATTGCATGCTGTTAGAGGTGGTGGTGGGGTGGAGAGAGTTCTGGGCGAAACAACACGAATATAAGAATGGGTCACTGTTTCTATTGAAGCAACCCGTAAGGTGCAAATGTACCCACTGGTGCCATGTGTTTAATTACTCATTACCATCAAACAAACGCTGCTGCATGTGCACTGGATCACAAAGTTTAGCCAAGCAACAACAAAAGTTAAACAGTAGCATGAGTTCATTTTTCTTCTCCCGACAGAAGGCTCCGTGTTAGCTTATCTCTTACAAGCTGTAAAGGCAATGTCCTTGAACATGTGTAGCTAGGACACTGTGCAGTGTTTACTGTCACCATGTTTTATGACTTTATTATAGGCTGTAGGACTCCAAGAGCCATGCAACTACAACTTCATTGACTCTGCACTTTTTGACAGAGGCTAAGCAGCAGGGGCAGGCAAACATTGACAATGAGCAAAAGTGCTTATAATTACAGAATCACATGCCATATGCTGTTCAGCAACATGCAATATTTACCATCTTAGTTTAGTCATGCTAACATTTGCTAATTGGAGAGCTGAGGTTAATAGGATGTCTTTAGTTCTGCAGGTATTTGCTCATAAACCAAAGTATTGGACAAAATGACATGTGTGACCCGATGGTGACAGTAGATGAAAAGTCAGGGGATCAGCAATGTTATTCAAATTGGTCCTGACGGGGACATGAATTCCACGGCAATCTATTCAACACTGTCAAGACGTTTCACTCAAAACCACAAATCTCATCGTGGCAGAGAGGGAAAAATGAGGGGAGCACCAATGTCAGTCAATAGGCACCATGGATATCTGTACGAAATATCATAGCAATCCATCACCAACAGTAGTTGTGGCTGACTTGCCTCTAGCATGGCTAAATGTATTTATTTTAATCATACTGTATACATCTGTTTGTTTGTACATTTATGTTTTCCTCTCTGTGTCTATCCCGTAGGAGTGGCTGGATTTGCGCTGTAGAGGTGTTCGCAATGCAAACGCCTACATCCTGGTGTACGACATCTGCTGCGTGGAGAGCTTTGAATACGTCAAGATGATCAGACAGCAGATAGTGGAGCACAGGTATGGTCAACCGGCCGCTCTCAGCCGCTCAGACTCTTACTGAACATACAATAAACTGTCATAAAGCTTGTAAAGCCTCACTGGTGATTTCTAATGACATCACCTTGTCATCCGTCTGGAGACAGCATGCAATTTCACAGCCCTGACACAAAGCCGTACAATTACACGTTTGTGACAGTGATAGATAGTCTGCTTGTGGGAATGTATTTTAATTCAGCACACTCCCCCATGCATCCTGACAGTTTAGTAATGACATTTGATTCAGGCATTGCTGCATATGAGAGCCGCCTGAGAGTTCACTTGTGATTTCAAGATTCTTTTTAGGGATATTTCTGCTTTTATTAGACAGAGCACAGCAGCAAAAGACAGGAAGCATGAGAACCAGAGGGAGATACAATAAAGGTGTCCTGGCTGGCTTTGAACTAATACAAGAGCCAGAAACAACCCCTGACTAGTGGGGAGAGAAGACCAGTGTAAAGGCATCCCCTGCTCTACCATCCTCGCCGTTGGCATGCTGCATATATTTACATTTTGAAAGAGTACAATGAGCGATCTCATTTGTGCAGCTATGTATGTACATGACCAAACTGCCACTGCACA
Source organism: Cottoperca gobio (assembly GCF_900634415.1). Lineage (NCBI taxonomy): Eukaryota > Metazoa > Chordata > Actinopteri > Perciformes > Bovichtidae > Cottoperca > Cottoperca gobio. Next base: position 11,432,567 of record NC_041363.1, read on the forward strand.
GATCATCCCGTCCTTGTGCGGCTGCAAATGTGTTGCCATGAATGTTCATGGCCCATGACAGAAAACCATTATCACCAGCAGCTAGGGAAGGAAGGGTGAATGGAAAACAGGAGAAATGTGTAATCACAACGCTCTAAGGCCAGATTGCAGAAGGAAAGGAAAGAGCGGAGAAGGGACAGACACTGAAATCATGAATAATGGAGGCTGTTGCAGCACGGGGGGCTGTACTGTAGATGTCAACTATAAAGAATGTATCTGTTTAATATACTTTACTTTAAAATATATTCTTAAAATGCTCTGAAAGGTTCTGCTGACAAAATAATTTCAAAACCAGAGTGAACTTGTTTTTTCGTCTCTATTTTCTTCAGCCTTCTAGCATGAAGCTTCAGCTCAGTGAAGACTGTGACAGTGTTGGGTCTTTCGCTTCTGCATAGTTTCTCCCAAATTTCAAACACAGATGCATGCACACACAGTACATCTCGTTCTGCTAAAACACTCAAGCTCGAGCAGATATACGAGGAGATATTTTAAGTCTATTATGTGAGCACAACCTTGGAGAAGGAGAAAAGTGAGATGATAACTGTGATGTGTTTTCTTTAACCCTATATCTTTAAAAACTTTGCCTTAGGGGCTTGAAAATGGTTCTCTACATTTCTCTCTGTGTCTTTCCTCTCCGCTTAGCTATCTGTCCATCTGTGAAGGCAGACGTGCAAATATACACAAGCATGCAAGTCTTTGTCAGAAGATGAGGCACGATGTAACAAAACAAAACCATTATTCCGTATAATAGCATGCAGCAGCTTTAACAATTTATACGTCAGCTGACACTGAGCTCAGAAGGTCAACAGATGTATTGTGCTTACACGCATCACTGCTCCTTCGAGTTTCATAATGTACCTGATTTAATAGTGAATTCAAATTGAGCTATTATAGTTTTTACAATATTATTTTTCATGAAAAACAATCTTCAAAGCTCCCCCGCCTTTGGCACCCAACCAAACAGAAAGCAGAAGAAAAAATTAATCTCAGTGTAAGAAATCCGATTTACATAATGAGCCTTTTTTCCTTCATGGTATTTGCTCTACAATCTAATCCAGGATTAGATTAGATCCAGGAACTCCTTTTTTTTTTACATTGCTGTAGTAAACGCTCTCTCCTTTTGAAGTAGAGTGGCAGATTAGATTTCTAAACCAAATGGTTGTACTTGACGAAGTCCTCCCAGATGTTGTTGTTTTACATTAACACAGTAGGACTAAGCATTATATACAAGTCTTGAGTCACTAATGTATACCGACCTCTGGTTTGCCATACATTTTCTCACTTTATAATGCTGTAAACCAGTTGCTGCAGAGTGTGGTGGGAGGCCCCTTGAGCCCGTGAGCTCTAATCCTCCAGTCCGCCCCCGCACACCTCAGAAGGAAGGGAAAAACACAGACATTTTGAACACGCCCAGCCGACCACTGTGAGAAACACCAAAAATAACAGTGCTTTTTAAAATTAACCTTTTTTTTTTCTCTTCGTCTCACATGGTCCCGCAGGGAAGGCAGCAGCAGTGAGGTGCCAATCCTAGTGGTGGGCAACAAGAGAGATCTGCAGCGGCAGCGCTTCATGCCTCGCAGGGCGGTGTCAGTCCTGGTGAAGAAGACCTGGAAGTGCGGTTATGTGGAGTGCTCTGCCAAGTTTAACTGGCACGTAGTCCTGCTCTTCAAAGAGCTGCTGGGCATCGCCGTGGCACGGGGCATGCGCCAGAACCACACCTCCATCCGTCTGCAGGGGGCGCTGCAGAGGAATCGCTGCACCATCATGTGACCCAGAGAGCTCCCTCCACCCCTCTCACCTCAGGAGTGGAGCAACAGTGGAGAAAAAAATGACTTTTTATCTAAATGGCTGGAAAACATACCCCGTGGCCTCCTGCTTTACTGAGCTGATTTTTTGCATAATGAGGTTTATTAGTCTCTTGCGCTGTAAAAGACACTCACATTTCACACATGGTCATCCAACCACTTCCTAGTCAGATTCTGCCAAATGTGTAAATACAAGGAAGGAGGAAGGAGAGACAGTAAGTGAAACCCAATATGAATAACAACGCACAGTTATTTTTTCTCACATCAACTCGACAGTTACTTGTTTGAGGCTGTGCTTCTCAAATTACACAGCAACAGGTTTTATAGAGAGTTGTGTCGTGGCTGCAGCTGGGCCTGGCGGGGGAAGCTGTGTTTGTGAGACACAAAACGAAGACGCAACAATATCGAGTCTTCCTATCGAATTTGTCATTCAGTAAGGTCAACAGCAGATGCTCAAATCGGACAAATTTTGATTTGATTTAAGGTTAATGGTCAACAAGATAGAATAATACAGCGTAATAAAATAGCTAAAGCTTCACTTCTGGGGGGATTATCTCGATATGATTAGATGGTGTTTGATTTTAGATTCTGAGAAGTAGCCTGCATTTTTTTCTTTCCCTGTCCCTGTTTCCAACTTGGCCTACAGTGAAAGCTGTTTGTTCAGATGAAGGGGGTTGTAAGGTTGTCTTGCAGCAGAAAATGGTGCAGTCCCTATCATGATGTAGTAGAGCTTTAATCTGCTCCCTCCCCTTACTCAGTATCTGTTTCTGATGAATACATTAAAGCTGCAGAGCCTGAAACAAGAACCTGTAAATGCACTGTAGATGTTTATATACTGTGTGTGTGTGTGTGTGTGTGTGTGTGTGCTTATATACTCTGTGTGTGTGTGTGTGCTTATATACTCTGTGTGTGTGTGTGTGTGTGTGTGTGTGTGTGTGTGTGTGTGTGTGTGTGTGTGTGTGTGTGTGTGTGTGTGTGTGTGAGAGAGAGCGAGAGAAAGAGAGAGAGCGCGAGTGAGGGAGAGGGAGACTGAGAGAGGCGTGTTTAATATCTGACATTCAGGCAAGCAAAGGGCAGACACAGCGAGACTAGAGACTGGTGTAGAATCTGGATTATGGAGGAGCAATAAAATCCCACATGTCCTGACTATATGTACCCCTATATTATATTACAAAATGCCTCACATATAGTAGACGTAATCCACTGTCGCTCAGATATCCTAAAGAAGCAGAGTTTAATGGCTTCCATGAAACACCTGATGAGTGCATCACAGACACACAGGGAACCTTGATAAAGCTTTCATATCAGTATCTGAATAGTATCTAATTGGTAATGTTGTGAGATTAACAGTTGCTTTTTCATTTGATTAGGTCTACTTAGATAGTTTGTGAACATAACTGCACTCAAAGTATGCAGACCTATTGTATATAAGAGTGATTCATGGAGTAATTGACTTGCATGCAATTGTTGGATTAATTGCACTGATGTGAACATTTGATATCGTGTTTAATTTTTGTAATACATATTTTTCTGACACTAATGAGCAGCTGAGTGGAGTGAATGTGGTCGTTTTTCACTGGCATGCGAGAGCACAAGCTCATGATTCTCTCCAAGACGTAGTGAACCCTTCAATAAGGGCAGATGCTGTGTTTGTTTTTTTTGTTTGTTTTTTCTAGTAAAAAAAGAAAGAAATATGTAGCAGCAACTGTGTGTAGCATGAGTTCTCATCAGTGTGTCTGTGTGCGCGTTTCCTAATAAAAAGGGCTACCGTTTTTTATCAGAAACGTTACTTGTATTTATTTTTTACTGTGTTAGTACTGTGAGTACATTTTTTTTTAACTTAATGAAATATTAAATGCATTTGAGAAAACAGCAACCTCACTCTCGTCACTTTTCAATCCTGTACCACAAATACACCACATTAAGATAATGTTGACAACATTGCCACCTTGTGGTAAAGCGTTGTTAGTTATCGGGAGCCAAATCAGAGGCAGATCAGGCATCACACACTGAATACCAGTTATTAGATGTCTGCTTAAAATGTATACTTGATTGTGCTCAACAACACTAAATGATGATCTGGTGATCTCCCCAATGTAACGTCATAATAATACTTTTATTTAAGGTGGCAAAGTGATAATGATAATAGTCAATAATAAACACATTAAAATATGTGATCAATTAATTTCACAATTATCCAATTACCGTTTTTTAGATCATCTCCAAGAATATGTTGTCGATCCCCTTACCGTGTATTTCTACGGGCCTGCGCATTGTGCATGTACCCTGTGGCCTTTATCGGAGTATTTCCATTTTCCTGCTACTTTATACTTCTACTACTTTCAGAGGGAATCTTTTTTTATTTTTACTCTACTAAATTTAATTTAAATTATTCTACAGATTCAGATTATTAATACAAAATATAATTGACAAATAAATGATGAAGTATGCTATTATTATAGATAAAAACAACCCAGTTGTATATACAGTAATTAAAAGGAGCTCCCCCTTTACCAGCTGCAACATTAAAGTGATGAACACATAATGAATCAATAATTATAATCCAATAATATGATATAAACTTTTCTGAAATGTGCCATTCTGCATGAGGAGTACTTTTAAGTACGATAATTAAAACATCTTCTTCTACACAAGTGAAATTGTTCCAAAAGCGTATCATTAATGTGCTCTGTTATCAAGGAGTGTGAATTATGTGTGTTGCTACGTCTACTCACCTGACAAGTTAAATCAGCAGCCAAACCGCATGTCAAATGTTTAGGAATGTGTAGATAACAACATCACATGGTGCAGGTCTGAATCATAGATTTTAATTGATAGAGCGGCCATTTCCATTCAAATCCACACTTGATGAATGGGGTCAGCAGCCTCTCCCTCCCAAAATTACTGCCATTAACTGTTTAGCACTGTGGCCATACAAGTTGTTGAATAGTGACAACCATATTAGATTATATGAAAGCCATGTAAGGAATTTCCTTTCTATCCAGTGCAGCTCTGTGCTCTGAATCCTCTGCAGTCTGCATCAGCAAAGTGTCTTGGCACCACTTCTCGTCCTTCCTTTGGTGTCCATTCCGGCGTCATGTGAAAGGGGTTCACGGTGGTTTATCTCGCCCTAGACCGGACCCTCCCCCGTCGAGCTCATCCGTCAGTGCCGACGTCTCAGCCACGGTTGTACCGGTGGGGTAGTGTCCCTGTCCCTGCTGTCCCCGGTTCATCCCGCATCTCGGCGTGCGGCAGAGCGGAGGATGAGCGAGCAAGGGAAGGGCAGCTCGGCATCTGCCTCTGCCGCGGCCCCGGCACCGGGGTCGGATACTTACAAAGGATGGCTTTTTAAATGGACCAACTATTTGAAAGGGTACCAGCGAAGATGGTTTGTCCTCAGCAACGGCCTGCTTTCATATTACAGGTAAATAAAGACGCAGGGTGCAATATGTCTCAAAAATAAACGCCAATTGGGCGCTCAGCTTCATATTTCTGTGCGCATCATTACAGCTGGCTGCCTCAGCTGGCTAGCATCAGGCTAACAGCTAGCTGTCAAACGGACAGTCAGCTGTCTGTTTAGTTCTCGCTGACAGTGACAACAACGTAGACGTTTTACTTTGAATGATTGTATGTTGCCGAAAAGCACCACCACATGTAGACATACACACAGCAATAATAGCAACACAGCTTCTAACTCATTACATTGTTAAAGCTACAGTTGATCTGACGTTAGCTAGCAAATTAAGCTAGCCCACTAGCCTCAGTCGGTGACAGCTGATCCAGCTGCCCGCTCCTCAGAGATACTAAACTCGTCTTTTAAACGTGTAAATAGTTAAGTCGACGTCCTAATTATCTATTTTTAAGTCAATGTCACTGTTCTAAAATGTTATTCCTTATATACATCATGTCTCTTTTTGTTGTTGAAATCAATCAATTAATTAATTAATTGCATTAACTAGTAACTGAACTGAGTGATAGCGACCATCTCTTGTGATCATCTGAGGGAAGTCACTCAGATGATCACAAGAGATGGTCGCTATCATTATTATCGGTCTGTCTTCACTCTGATCAGCTGAGCTGTGAGTTAACGTTAGCTATACAATATACTAACACCTGTGGCTCAGGTGCTTCTTGCAAGGGAGTCATGTTTCCACAGGTGTTGGTGTAGAGGCATCATAAAACATGACACATATTTAGTACTTCTCCCAGCACAAGGCTGTGGTCTAAGTTGTGGTAGTTCAGTCCTTTTTTTGACCTTGGGAACATGTGTGTCAAAAAGAGTCTTAACCTTAAGGTCCATTTTCACCTGAGCCAGCCTCTGGGTTGTGATTATTTAGTCACACAAGAGCTTGGTACTTTCCATTGCTTTCATTGCTGGGCTCTTGCATTTTCAACAATCGTGCTTGCTTTAACCTTTTTTTGCTTTTGTCAACATTCAAATACTCCGCCGCTGTATTGCCTTCTGGCTCACAATGCCCATGGTGCACTAAGACTGTTTTTACCAATTGAACCTTAAACTTAAGAATATTGATTCCCATTATGTTCAGTGCTAAAGTGTGCTAATTACCCAGGATATTAATCCATGAATATACCCAACATTTGGACCTTTTGCACTATGAGATGGAAATTAAGCAATTAATGATGCTACACCAGGAAGCCCTGCAACACCTGTGTATACACATGTTCCACATCAAAGAAGAGATGGAGTGTTTGTTGCAACAGTTGTTCACCCTGTCTCCCCCAGTTTTCCTAATTAAGGAATGCAGATGCCCCCACTTGAGTTAACCTTCCTCTGCTAACAGTACTATTTGTCAAAGCTGTAACTGTAAAGTTTAAGTGCCTTCACAGATATGATTAAATAAATATTCTAGCTCAATATGTTAATGCAAACTGCAATAGCTTTTAGTATTAAAAATAATGAATGTGACTTTAAGCTGATCCCTTTAGAATAATTGTCCTTTTAAATGTCATCTTTCACTTGGTGGTTAGAGAGCAACATTGGTGGGGAAAGGAAAGGGGCCTTGTTGGCTCACGATGCTTCCCTGCAGCTCCAACAGTCATACAATAAATGCCATCTTCAAAAATGGGAATTTTTAGATTGGATGGAGAACATTCTTTATGATTGTGCTTTAAGACCACATTAAGTGCCCATTTCATCCCATGCTACACTCTTGCCACAACACCCTATTGTCTGTGTTGTCAGCAGTGCTATTTGACACAGAAGTATGGTAGCCAAAGCCCTGCTCCTGCCTGAGCTTGTGGTGAAAGGAAAGACGCCTGTTGCCTCTCCCCTCTATGAATAGTCCATTATGCTGTAAGGTGACTGCTGTCCCTGAAGTAAAGCTAACCCGTAGACATCTGAGCACCGAAGCAGTGAAGCGCACCACTTGTCCCCTCCGCTGATGTCTTCCTGGCAGACCACATTGTATGTGTCTGACTTCAGGCTTTGTGCGCCTTCTGTGGCTGACTATCTGCACTTCTATTGTCAGAGGAGTGAAAGGGAAACAGTCAGACAAATGTGACAACATGTTAAATAAACTGTCTTCTCTGTACGTCACATTTTGTTCTTGTTCTACCATTTTGAGACTAGTTCACAGAGAATACTGCAGTTGTAAATAGCCTTATCATTTTATCTTTGAAGTGAACACTAAGAAACATGTAGCTCTCTTTGTTTAAGCTATCTGTCACATCAGATGCATGCCCAACATGCATTGATCAGTTGTTTGATTTGCAGTGGTAAGTATTTGTTTGCCCTTTTTAAAAGGCCAGTTTGTACTTCTGATAAATCGATAGTGACTGACTGCCACTTAGAGGTCTAGCCCATAACCCGAGAGATCACTTTCATTCCCAGGGCCGGCTGTTGTCAAAGCAAAAGCTTAGCTCTCTAACTTGTAGCTGAGAAGTCAAAGGTGAATGGAGGACTATAGTCGATGCTCGGACTCTGGGCGGACTAACACACTCAGCACTTGTGCCTGTTAAAGTGTAATGAGTTTTACAGAGATTCAACATTGCACTTGTTATTGATTACTTTTGGCTCTGACACTGCAAGGCTGGCAGTCTTTTATACCACATCAGCCTTGAGTCAAGTGTTTTTTTTTAGTTTAAATCATCTGGATGAGCTTAATTGAGCTGTTTTCACCAGGACATGTGACAAGATCTTTGTCCTCCCTCTCACATTGAACTTCTTTCATTTTAAATGTCTTAATTGACTTATCCTCCCAGTTTTAATACTCTCAACCCTACTAACTCACCTCTTCAAGTAAATCTTGCTTTGAGCTTTAGGGAAGATTACGTGGCATTTGAGTGCTATTCGAGCTGCCATATCAGTGAATGTCTTTCGTAGTACAGTAGGTCTGCCACCTTTCCTTCTCAGCTGCAGAATAGTAACTAGAGTACCCATATAAATGCCAAGTGGGGGTTCGGCACCATTCGTATCCCTTTGGAGAGTCAGGTTATTGTGTTGCTGCTGGCACTCTTGGCTCCTGAGTGCAGGGTGGCATGATGGGAGAGGGGTGAGCTAGCCAACACTTGGGTAGAGCCTGTTCACTAGCCTGGCACATCAGCAGAGTGACTGGAGCAAGAGATGTGGATGCTGTGATCTAATCTTGTTAGTGTGTGTGTGTGTGTGTGTGTGTGTGTGTGTGTGTGTGTGTGTGTGTGTGTGTGTGTGTGTGTGTGTGTGTGTGTGTGTGTGTGTGTGTGTGTGTGTGTGTGTGTGTGTGTGTGTGTGTGTGTGTGTGTGTGTGTGTGTGTGTGTGTGTGTGAGAGAGATAAGAGCAGCAGAGTGACATTAAACAGAGCAGGGAGTCTGGCCACCTTCTCACCATCTCATTGTCTCGGTCTTTCAGCTGGTCATGTCATGCTGTCCATGTTACAGTATCATTGCTTTGTTTTTCTTGTCTTATGTTTCCTGTCTGTCTTCAGCACGACACGTTCCCCAGCGTTTCTCTGGCTCTCTCCCTCCATGTCTTGCGATATTTCAGCCCCCAGCACCCCAACAAAACCGTTCTACATTCTCATGCTCTGGGTACTGTGTCCTATTTCCTCTGCCTGTCTGTGTATTTGTCTCCTCATGCTCATAGCCGTCTGTTCTGTGTTGTTCACTGGTTGTTGTTCTGTCATTACATGCTCCAGATCGGTGGATTTGTGTTTTATGAGGATATGTGCACAGGGGACTGACAGGTAAACCACTGCAATTCTCTCCTGGCTCAGCGCAACATGCAGGACCCTCAGTCATGCCCTCAGCTGCCCTCACTCACCTTCGCCTACTCCCCTACTAGTGCCTTAGTGCCCCTGTAGTCTCTCTTTCCCAGCTTTTGTAGTTTCCTTGACTGTATATTTCATGGCCTTTGCATGGCCTCGCCTCCCCACAGGGCCGAAGCCATCAGTGTGGATCTCATCTTACTCAACAGCAGCACACTCGGTTTGTTGACCCACTTACAGCCCGGACTCTGCAGCTGAGCTTGGGCTGGGCAAGGCTGGAAACAGTGCTGTTGAGGGTCCCTGCCCGCCCTCCGCACGGCTTCGCATGGCCCCAGTTTGGTCTCATCTGCACAACTGATGTGCACCAGGCGCCGGCAGAAGAGCGGTACACTGAAGCGCTTGTTGTGGATTGGCATTATAACAAGACTTGACTTCAGCGAGCAGAAGCAGTGTGAGGGAAATCACTGCCTGGCAGAACTTATAAATACACTTCATCCTCTGACTTAATAAGGCGGAACCCACCTTGTCAGTATCAACCGCGACTGGATCTGATGTAGAGTTTAGTGCTGCTGAGAGGCAGCTGCATGTGGCAGTGAGGGCTCACTGAGGACGGATGAACGGATGTTAGCAACCACAGACAAATCCAGATGCATCCACATGATTGCATGGCTGCATGTTTCAAAGTGGCTGGTTCTGAGAGTATGGATGGGCAATCATGTGACACTGAGGGTTGAGGATGTGTTTGTTTAATTTAAAAACAACTACCACAGCATGTGCTTTCGCTGATTAGTTGCTGCTCTGTGGTTGAAGGTGTTAATCAGCAAAATCAGCTGTCTGCAACGTGAGTGAAGACCTGCATACCCTCAGCTCTCTGTGGGACATGATGTTCCATCCCTGCTCTGCAACCGAGCTTGTCTAACCATGACACAATAACAGGCAGCCAGACAGCTTCCCACCACACAATTGTTAATGTTTCTCTTGAATTTTAATCTATTTTTAAGGTAGTTTAATTAACTCTGTTTTTTACAACAACCTTATTTAAAAACTTGACACATGATGTAGAATAACTCATAACTATGCTACTTAATAAATTCAGTATTAACGTTTTGCTGTAGTTGTTTTATTGCAAGATGTTTTTGGAAACACACCGTCTATATATTTGGTTTAGACTTGCACAGTGCTTATACTAAACTCTCTCCTGCCCTTGCTCTTTGTTCTAATCTCTTGCTCTGCTAGTTTGGCTCTGTTCCCCGCTATCTCTTTCTTTTTTTTTTTACCACCATTCACACAGTGTTCTTTCTTTGTTTGCCCTGTTATTCATTGTTTGGCTTTGTTTGCTACAGAGGCTTGGAGGCAGACAATGGCCTTGTTATCTAGACTACTGTGGCCCTCTGACTGTGCAACAGTTGGTCTGAGTGGACTAGGTTACACAGAATACCCACAATTCAGCACACTCACAGCAGGCCACACTGAGTGAATTAGAAGTTCAAACTATCCAATTTATTTACCACTAGCTAATACAGGTTTAAGTTTAATGAATGGATGAATGTGCTACAGAGAAGGTTTGTCTTTAGTGAAAAAATCTGTGGCATTTCTCTGTCCCTCCTTGCCTCCCTGCTTGTGCTTAATGGCCATAGGAATCTCAATTGCACTATCCTCATGCAATACTGTAAGTGATAAAAAAACGTCCTAGAGCAGTGTCTTCAGCTCTTTCTGTTTTTTTTTCTCTCTCTCTCTCTCTCTTTTCTCTCTCTCTTCTCTCTCTCTCTCTGCCTGGTGTTTTGTTGCAGGACGCAGGCAGAGATGGCCCATACGTGCCGTGGAACAATCAACTTGGCCACGGCACACATCGACACAGAGGACGCCTGCAATATTGTCCTGAGCAGTGGCGGCCGCACATACCACCTGAAGGCTAGCACAGAAGTGGAGCGGCAGAGATGGGTCACTGCACTGGAGTTGGCCAAAGCTAAAGCCATTCGCATGATGAACGATCAGTCTGGTAAGGGCAGCTGGAGCGAGCAGCTACTAATATGGAAAGTATAAGCTGCATGGAATGCTTTTTATAGTCCAAGTGCAGACTGTAAGAGCGTAACACACCCATGAGGCACTGACATTAATGGTCAGGACCTTGTTAAATAAAGGCTATGCTGATACTAACTTGAGTAAACATACAAGAGTGTGTTTATCTTGTTATTCATTTTGTTACTTCCAAGAGTCAAGGTCAAAGGTGTGTTCGGCACAGCATGTTCCTCTGGATGTATTTGATTTTCCATTGTCCAGTGGTATTTGATATTCAGCACGGTGGGTGTTTCAGCTTAGGCCTTCCTTCTTTTTTGATGTAATTCAGATTCCAGTATGAGCCAGGAGAGGGCAGCGCCGTCTGCTCAGTTGAGTTTGAAAACAAACCTGAGGTTGCCAATGGTACTTTGAAAACTGTGCTTCCATCCAGCCTGACAACAGAGCACTCTCATTTCCAAGGCGACTTATTCTTCTGTCGTTGTGTTAGGTGTTGCAGGTCAAAGGCTGTGGGAAAAGCCTGAGAAGACTGTTTTTCTTTACTTTTCACCCTGGCATCATCCCAAAGCCCCTCTGCCCCACTCTGTTTCAGACAGGGTCTACAGAGACTTAGACAGGATATATATTTTGCTGGCCTCCATTTGAAATTCAGATCACTAAATATAGACTGTGGGAGAATGTGAGTGCTTTTTTAGCTCACCACTTCCAGTAAGCAGGAGAAAAGTGTTTGTATATTTCTATTTTAAATAGGTTAGACTATTGAACTACCTACATACTTGATGTGTGTATGTTTGTTTGTGTGTGTATGTGTGTTTTCTGCAGCATGAGCTGTTGTTAAGTTCAGCTGCAGTATGCTGATGTCCATGTGTTGTTGACTTCAACCTTGCACATAACAAGCAGTTCATCAGGCACATAATATACAGAAATATCCTGTTACAGATTTGATGTCAGGCAACCTGTTCTCAGAACAAATATGGTAAGATGGCAATTGCAAGCTGATGCTTTTCATCCCATTTTTAGCATTTAATTGCATGAAAACACACAAAGGCACCTGCTTCTAAGATGCTGTATAGCGAGTCTGCTGCCATTTGTCACACCAGGTTTTAACACAATCATTAGATCCTCTTTAATACTTTGTTCAAAACATGAAACCTTAAATCTGTATTAATTAATGCATTGGTGCTTTAATTGCATGCCATGCGTTTTGATCGATCTTCTCAGCACAGAGGTGGAGCGCAGTGCAAACCCAGGGCACATCACAGAGTTATAACTTGTTTCATTTCCAACTCTGTTTATGCTTTCATCTTTTGATCTTAGCCCTCGAAGCCCAGGTTTTAAAATCTTAAATCCAATACTACACTGTAAAACAGCTGTTTCTCTTTATCTGTGAGCCATGAGATTATTTTCTATGTACAACTGACCTGAATCCTGAATCAATTACTTGAATAAATTACAGCTTTTCCATTTATAAGCCTTCTCCTGTAAATTGCCTGTCCTTCCATGAGTGCATCTTGTTCTAATTTAGGTTTAGATTGGATTTCTAGCAGTCTGGGGCAAACGTTCAGCAGATGGCAGTGTTTCCCTTCACTTCAACATGACCTCTCTCATGGGTTTGTCTGCCTTGTTCTTGCCACTGCTTGTGAAAGTGAGCTCACAGTCCAGTGAATCATTGGTTCCAGTGGCTGCTTGAATTTGCGAGCCTGACATGCGCTTCTATTTATATTTAAAGTTTGCTTAGATGTTGAATTTTAGTGGAAACTGTGAAGGGTTAGTGGAATATGGTGGAACAATTCACAAATGCTGGAACCAGTCATCCAGTTAGTGTTTTTCTCTTGGTGTAGCTGAGTTCAGACCGATACAGCTGAGGAAGGCAGGAGAGTAACGGCAGCAGCTACAGATCCATAGTGGCTGTCTTCCTGCACCTGACCCTGATGTGCCCAGCATGCGAGTTGATCTGCATCAGCATTTAGTAAGTCAATCTCTGAGGGAGTCCTTTGACGTTTCACTTGAACTGTCTCTGGCTATGTGTGGTTGTCACATGTCATTTACTTCTACAGGTTAAGTTACAGATATTTACATTTATCTTCTTGCTTGTGTTATTTTTCTCTTTTTTCTCCTTTCTTTTAAATTCACATCCCAGCTGCAAGTCTCCCTTTACGGTAAAAGGTAGGGCTCTGTCCATGGTCCTGAAACAGCATATTAAGATTAGGACAGCCTCCTTAAACGAGCTTCATTTGTCATTTTCCCACCCCTCCTGGTCCTGACTGTCTCCCTGTTCCCCCCCCCCCCCCCTACATTCGCTCCAGCACTCGCTCTTCCTCCCTCTTCCAGTCACCCTCTCCCTCGTTGTCTGGTTTTCCCGCCCCCTCCCTCTTTCTCTCTCTCCTGCTCTCTCTCTCTCCGTAAGCCGTTTACTCGGCTTTTCATCCAGCGGGGTTTTTTAGTTCTGAATGGAATGACCTTCTGCTTTCTCCAACTCTGCTCTCGTTTCTTTTGCTTAAAACATTGCTATTGTCCTGCAAAGTCTGGAGGGAAAAATAGAGACGGGATAAGGTGCAATTTTTCTTTTGTAAGTATCCAGCTTTTTCTTCCATTCACGTTGTGCTCAGGAATGTGTGTGCGTGTTTGTGTGCATACAAAAAAAATGAGATAAAATGATGAAATTCAGCTGAATAAAACTGTTGCAGCTTATATTACAGTATGTTTGATGAATATTGACGGATTTCTAGTTGATAAATCCAGGATGTCTGTGATTTCTATTGTTAGACAAAGGGTAGGGGGTTACAGTAGACTGTCCCAGAGCTCTTTCAAGTGACAAACTCAGCTTTGAAATTGAAAAAAACATTTCTGAATTATTAAAGAAAGTAAGTAAGTCACATGTAAAAATGTTTCTCCATTAACAGTGAATTGAAAACATTGTTGAAGAATTGATTTAATTGAATTGTTTTGCTCGTATACATTTTCTGTGAAAGGGATGGATTTCTGTGGGCACGGCAGCAGACTCTGGTTGTGTAGGCTGCATTAGTTTTATTACACCAGTCTGCATTGCATACATACATATTGATTTATGAATAAAGTAACAAATGTATTCCGATGACGGATGTAAAAAATAAAGTCTGACTGTCCTACTGTATTAATTAAACTGTATTTTCACACCTGCACTACTTTCTGAGCTCGTGAAAGGATGTTATGAAATGACAGATGGTGTGCTTATCATCATCGTCATTAATTAGTTCTGCAGCGCCTGTGTATCAAATCACTTGTCCTTGTTTGTCTTGGATGTAAAAGTGTGTGGCGGCAGAGGCCGATTTGTTAGATCAACTCAGTCCCCAATGACGAGGAGTTTGGAGACAAAGAGATCAGAGGAATTCTTCTAACGTAACAAACAATCCACCCGCAAAATACTCTCCTCTTGGTGCTTTTTTATCTCTTTATTTTCAGCTCTATTTAACTTCTTTGTCTCTGTTTTGTCTTAAATCTGTTGTGAATATTACAGCCAAGGAAAGTCAAACCTTTGCTGTCTCATAATTGATTTAAACTGTGAACTCCCACTCCCTCCATAAACTGTACATCCCACCCATCTTGGAGTTACATGCCACTTGCTTCCTCTCCCGTGGTCTGACACTTGCTCTTTGAAACTCCATTGTGTCTATGTTGTTGTTTTTCTTACATTATATTCTAAACAATGGAAACTAATCAAACACATTGTCTTTGTCCTGTTCCTTCTGGGCTTGATGCCTGTTTTCTAACTTGGTTCTTTTTTTTTTTCACCTCTTTTTCTTTATTCTTGTCTTTGGCAAACGGTGCCTTTTCAGCCTCTAAAATATCTCACAAATAGGTGTGTGAAGAATAGAAATGGCACTTTCGTCTTATCATGCTAACACATTCCTGTGACTGTCTTCTTCTTTCACTTTTTGTTGGCACATGATTTTCAGTTAGTTTTATTCTTTAAATTTTTTTTTATGAAAATGTTTATTAGATTTAGTGATGTTAAAGACTCTAGTCTAGTGTGCTCTAGTTTAAGTCAAAACAAATGAAAAATGTTTTAGTAAATATTTGTCTTGTTTGCTGATTTTGACATAGACAGTGATTATGGTTATAGATGTTGTTCTCATCTATTGCGAGGTCTTGTTTACCTGTTTATACTAATGATACACACACACACATACACACACACACACTACCTCAGCTTCTTAACAGTATGGTAGAATGAGCTCCCCATTGATATCAGGTCAGCAGAAAGTCCTCACGTCCTTCTTCGCAGACTGAAAACCTTTCTGTTTCGGCTGCACCTTCCCCAATAATAATAATATAATGACAACAAAAACATACTGCTTTCTGTATGTAGCACTTGAGCTGGTTCGGCTTATTTGAAGTTAATTTGCAGGATTCCTGCTGTTCTGAGTTAGTTTCCTCATGGTTGTTTGCACTTATTGTAAGTAGCTTTATAAAAGCGTCAGCTAAATGAAATGTAATGTAATATAAAGTATGACAGCATCAGAACACTGATAAAAAACGTGTGTGATAGTTGTTTACTTCCTTTTTTCCCCCTCAAATCGGAGTTGATCGGAGCAAACCTAGAAGAAAATAGTCCTTTAAATAGAGGCCACATTTCTGAGAATAAAATATTACTATAAATGTGTTTTCCTTTCTGTTTGATTGTAAACTACGTGTGTTACAGTGTGTGTCGTTGTTACTACGTGTGTGGCAGTCTTAAGCTAGATAATTAGGTTTGAATATTGTGCTTGGATTAGTCTCGCCTCTTGTCTCTTACATGGCTGTTTTGGTATTAGACCATTGTTTTCTTCAATTTAATGGATCTTTAAATTATGTTAATCATGACTATATATTCAGTGGACAGCGCTATTGAAGCTCTGCATTGTTACAGGATCCACACTACATTACTGGGATTATTGTGCTGTCCTTTGTTGTACTGGGATTTCTGTCTGCTCTGTCGGGCTCCAGTGCATCCAGTGACCCGCCGTATGCTGCATGAAACTTGAATTCATTATTAAGCTCACATTTTGTCCCGGTCGACCCCCTCATTTTCTCTCTGTCGCTCGCTCTGTAGCTTTTCTGCTTTATCAGCAGCAAGGAGAAATTGAGAATGCGGATTACAGGCAGGTTATTAAAATATAAATGAGTTAAATGTTGTGCAAGGCGGTCAGCCAGGACACTTGAGCTTCAGTATTCAGGTTTTCCATTTTCCTCCTGTTAGTGAACTTCTGTTTTGTGACACCTCTTTTTTCACTGGTCAGGTGGAGCTCTTTATGCCAACGAGAGTGTTTTTCCCACAGCACTGCAATCTGCCACAGTGGGCTGGATACGGTGTTGTTGTTGTTGTTGTTGTTGTTGAAAGTCCACCGCTGTTGGAAGCTTCATTCTCTGTGAGTAATATTAGTTTAAACTTTACGTCTGGCTTGATGAAGTGATGAAAACAAAAATATTTTATTATTTTAATGAAGTATCCCTTTCAGCCAAGCTCTTGGTTTAGAACAGTAAACATAAGGACAATAGTTTCAGTTGTTTTCACACTTTCCTTTCCTTTTCGTTCTAGTGTGTGTCTTTTCTGTTGGCAAGACTAGAGTCAGGGTTTGTAGCAGCCTGCGTCAGGCAGCATCGGACATGAATCTTTTTTCATCTGACTGATGGTATTGTGTGTATCTTTTCGTGTAACATTGTCCATGATGGGGTAATTTATTCAAACCAAAACAAACGTTGTTATTTGTGGGTATGAAGATTGTAAGAGCGATGGAGAAAAGGTCACTAGTGGGTGAGGACGAGTGATGTAGGGCAGGTGTGTAAATAGGGATTATTAGTTGCATATATGTAAAATTGAAAACATTACACTGCAGACATAATCCGTGACATTCAAATCTATTTTTAATGTTTTTCATATGTGACATTAATCTGAGCGTGTACACTAAAATATAAAGGTATCTGTTTAAGATCTGAGTCTTAGAGTGAGGTCGGGTCTCATGTGGTGATAATGACTCAAACTAACACAGAAATAAGTCTTTGAAATATTTTCTACAGTCTTCGGAAAGTCGGAGTCCTGACCTCAAGCCTATTAAACTGTACAAGCATGCCATCCAACAAATATCACTCCACGGAAACTATTCCTTAATGAGCAAATGTTCACAATACAGCTCATTTCTGCAGGTCTGGTCAGCAACCATGGAAACATTTGTTGGAGGTTATTGCTTATGAGGATGATTTATCACGTCTTCAATGCAACATTTGCATACTTTTTAAAAAGCGAGGCTGTTGATTCCTCAGTAGCATCTTTATTCAGGACATAACAAGGTCATATTTACTGCCTGCTATGTGAAGTAGACATATTTTTTGAAAATAAGATAGAACCTCTTACACAAGGTTTTATCATCTATTGAGTAAATTATCTGACTACCACATTTCGTGTATGTATATTTGTATATGAATGAGAAAAAAATGTGTTTAACTACTATTACTTCTACATTCAAAATTCAAAGGCTTTATTGTCATATGCACAAAAGCTACACGGTAGTTTTTGGCAATGAAAATCTTAAGTGTCAGCCTCCTCCAACAATGCAATATACAGTATACTTAAGACTTTAAAAAATAAAAATAAAGTAGTGCTCCATGCTTCAAGACACATGCAGGGATATTTCTGCAGACTCCTCAAACATCAACATTTTAAAGGCACAACTCACAAAGTGCTTCTTAAAGTGCTAACACCAACAGCTGCTGCGCAAAGATGCGACCTGCACTGGAGATTATCTGTCAGTGATGCCTAAGTGCAATCAGGGCTGGATGATTCATTGCCCCAGCATATTGAGAGTCAGCTGTAATTTCACTCTGCTGCGTGGGGCATTGACATGAAGTCATGTGTCTGTTTGTGATAACCAAATCATCAAGTTCTCTACTATGAGCCAGTGCAGGCTGACGCAGGAAGCAATTACTCTTAACTATTACATTTGTGGTTAGTTAAAAATCTTCCACGTCCTTTGGATAAGCAGGTTGTGATCGCCACAGGAGGAGCAGCAGTCCATTAGGAGCCCCGAGTTTCAGCTTGTATTTCACTGCAGTCGATTTGAGTCTTTCTGGTGCTTACATGCGAGTGGTCTTCAGTTGCCTCAGTGACAGTGATAATGTGCTCTTTTAACATGGATCAATTACATTTATATGGCTGCTGCTGGTGGAATTGACACAGCATAATGTTTTAAAAAGTTATTCTAAAATGCCATTTTCCTGTTAAAAAGAATGCTTTCCCACGAGGAAGTTGAGCAGTCTGAACCTGAGTGTTTGGGTTCCTGGATCTCAATGCAGTTATGAGACTGTACATTGTGATCTTTAAACGTTGTCTTTAAATCAAAACAATAAACAGGAAAATGTGGGGCTAAAATTTCTGCTTAACTTTGTGATTTCAAAAGAATATCCTGTGATATTGGGTCAACTTAGGTTAGTCAAGAGCGTTTTTAAAACGTGCTCCCTCTCCTGGAGATGGTATTGTTTTGGAGTCACCTATATTTAGAAATAAGGGTGCAGTATTTTATTTTATTTTTTCAACTTAAATATAATTTAGATTTATTTTGTGACTATTTATTGTATGTAAATAAGTGTTGGTACCTGGAGAAAGTCTACAGTGTATGTAGTCTTATTATATATTATATATACTGTATAATTACGTGTGTGCTACTTCATAATTACGACATTTAGTAGTTTAAATGTGAAATCAAATACAGCAGTGTTTCTACAACAATGCCATTCATACAGTGACTTTATTTATCTCAGTTTAATCCATAGATAATAATTATAATAATAAACTGCATAAAGCATTTTTACTATACCAAAATGCAGCAAGTGATTAACATTAAGAGTATTGACTGAAAACAAGATATAAGAAAGAACTGACTGTTTAAACAAATAACAAAGACTCCAGATGCATCACATGGATGCTGCAGGTTTCACCAGTCAGGGTTGAGCTCTCATTGCATGGTTACACTTAACAGTATTGAAGAAAAGAACTGATGAAGGTCAAGTATGAAATTAATTGAAGGTTTCATGCTTCGGCGCCCGCTCGAACATGCCCTGGGACATTTAGTGGATGTTATTTATTTACAGTCCAACAACCTTTTCCTGTCAGCACTTCTCTCCCCTCACTTACTGTATAGTCCACGGCAGCCCTCCCCTGTTACCTGTGTTATCAGATATTTTACAGAATCACTGCAACACACATCATACAGCGCACAAGCGACATGTGATACTGTAGCAGTTTTAAATCAAGGGATCGACTCAGTGCGCTGTTGGCCTAATTTGCACAGCTGAAGGAATTGCCGTTGCATCATGAAACAGTGACAGCCCATGCTTTTCTTGAAGCCTTGGCCCAGAGGTATTCATAGCATTACTGATACATGTAAGCGCTTTTCGATGTAAAAAAAGATTTGCAATTAGGGGGAGGCTGACTTCCTTTCCCTAATCACACATTTATCTAAGGTGTAAGATGTCCCGTCTAACTAAAATACACAGATTATTGTGCATAACCCCCTGCAGAGAACTTTATATTATAAAAAATAATGGCCCCTGCTGCTAAATATTTCATTACTAGAGGTAATTAAAACTAAAGCTCGGCTCTTTGATAATCGCCTTATTCAGAAACTTGGCTCATAAGATATTCAAACGCACTTCACAGAGATCACTATAACGAGTCTGTGTAGGGCTCAACAACATTATCTGAAAAGATCTAAAACAGTAAAGAAATTAAAACAAAATAAAAAACAATAAACATTTATGTCAATGACCATAAATGTAACTATACATGTTTGAGTGGTTGTACATACAATTACATGTTACTGGCTGTTGTTGCTATTCTAAGTTTGGGGAATTCAGATGTTTTATTTAATAAAAAAACTGAATTGAGTATATTCAGATTTGCAGGGGGTTAACAATATTTACAGATATTTATAAATCACAGTAACACATTATCACAAACATTATAAAATAACCAAATTAATGTACAAAGCATTTAACTGTCTTCCATCGAACAAGAAGTAATTAATTTAGATATATTTAGTTATAGCAGGCTCTAAATCTATAATTTGACTGTCAGACATGAGTGAAATAAAAACAGGATATGGTCATCATGATGGGATTTAGCTTTAAAGTAAATGAGATATATTGATTAATTATATACCAGCCGTACCTAGAATTGGTGTAATGTGAAGTGTGTGTTGACAGAAGCCCACAGTTAAATCTAGGAAAGGAGAATTAGTCCAGTTGGCCGAGGTGACCTTGAGTTACAGTACAATGTGATATGTATATTCTCAGTGATATTGGAACGATAGCCTTCACCTGCTTTGAAAAGGGAGGCAGTGAGGCTTGTTATTGTAGCACGTGGCTAACTACAGTTTGAATTGTGCTGGATGTACAGTGACACCGACCTGTCTGTGGGAGGTTGAAGGGATCAGCACTATAAGGAGAGTCTGACAGAGGACGACAGAGAAAGGACAGTCTTAATCAGTAGCAGAGAAAAAAGACATTTACTGGGAGAAATGTTTTATTTGACCTTTTGCCCTTGGTCTAGTGGCACCATTCGGAGTTAATATGTCGAAACTTAATCTGAAATCTTTTCATCCCTCATGTCTCATTATACATAAACTCCTAGTGGTGTCATTTGTGAAGCGACATTGCCTTTACTTAATACCATCTCTGCCATTTTGCGTTCCCTGAAATAGTTGACTTTTTTTCTGTCAGGCTACGACAGAAACAGACAGAGGGGGGTTTACAGAGAGGAAGCAATGCATTCTGGTCTTAGTTGTGACTGCTGGCTTCTGAGTCCTATCTCCTCTCTGCTTCACTCTCTCCCTCCCTCCCTCCCTCCCTCCCTCCCTCTCCATTCTGCACTGCACTGAGAGAAGCATGTGGAGGAGAATTGTAAATGTGCCGAGCTTTGTGAATGTGTGTATCCTGAGTGTGCGCGTGTTTCCGGAAGAAAGAGAAGCAATGCACGACAGGAGATAGGAATTACACAAGGGAGTGCCTGCCCTGCATCGCTCCCCTGTCTGTGTACTGAATGTCCGTGTGTGAGTATGCATGTATGTGTGTGCACGCTGCAATGCTGAACAGGGAAAGTCGCTGCTTCTGCCCCCCCCCTGCTGGGATTATGTAGTGGCCCAGGGCAGCGTTGCGTCTCAGGGAGCGTGGAGTGGGATCAGGCCTGCAGAGAGTGGGATGAAGGGCCGGAGCTGCTGGGAGCCGGGGACGCTCCGCTCCCTCTGCAACTCGGGCTGCCTGAGTAAAGTCAACCAGGGTCAGTACAGCTATAGCTAATGCTACAAGACATTAGCACGGAGCTGTCACACTCCTCTCCATCTGTCCAATGACAAAACCTTCCTCATCCTCCTCATCGTGTGTCTGAGAAGTAGCTGTCATCGCTCATCCATCCTCCTCTCTCTCTCTCTCTCTCTCTCTCTCTCTCTCTCTCTCTCTGGTTTCTGTCATCTGCCGTCATGGATGCTCATATCTCTGCAGCCTCCCTCAACAATGCAGCGCCTCATGCTGTAAAAAGAGCAGTGTGTCCTCTCTCCTGCACTCCTCACTGCATGCGGTCTCCTTCCCTCTTTCCTTCTTTCTCCTGTGCTGCTCTCGCTCGGACTCATTTCCTCTCTTCTTTGCGCCTGCTCCATCTCACATTTGCATATGGATGAGTTTGAGCGTGCCAGGCCTATTTGTTGTGTTGGCAACGTGAATCTGTGTAGTGCTGCAACTAACGATTATTTTCATTGTCGGATTACTCTGTCGATTATTTTCTCGATTAGTGGTTTCTCTATAAAATGTCATAAACTTGTGCAAAAATGTCAATCAGTTTTTTTCCAAAGCCCAATTTAACATCCTCAAATGTCTCGAAGATATTCAGTTTACTCTCATAGAAGAGTTCACATTTCAGAAGCTGGAATCAGAGAATTGTGACTTTGTGTTACTTAAAAACTTACTGAGTCGGTTACTAAAATAGTTGTCAATTAATGTAATAGTTGACAACTAATCAATTAATCTTTGCAGCTCTGCGTCTGTGTTTGTATATTGTGTGTGTAAAGTTCATTGCACAATGTGCTGTGTTTCCCAGGATCCTGAAGTGCAAATGTGACAACAGGACAAGTAGAGTGTGAGGACTACAGATTAATAAGATATTTGCACTGTCCTCTCACAAGCAATACTAGCCGGCATTATATGTTGTCCAAACAGTGAAGGATCTCGCACAGATATTACTGCTCATGGCAGGTCGATAGCATCCTATACAGTGTACTATATGGTGTATGTATATGAATATGAACTTTTGGAGGAACAATGAAGAAAAATGTTAGCTATTACATTTTCCCCTCCCTCCCTAACTTATTCTATCTTTCCACTTCTCTCGCTTCATCCATCATTTGTCTTGCTCATGGCAGAGTTGGACAATGTTGAGTTGAACAGCTGTGCTCTTAAGCCCCAGGCTCTCCGTCACGTCACTTTGCCTGCCTGCCACAGGTGGTGCAGACTATATTGTTTTAAGACCTTTCGTACTACACTTCTGCAATATGAATGTTGGGACGTGATTAAGTTACACAAAGAAAAATGTGCCGGAAACAACACATCACAACTCTGAACATCGATCCAATAGTCTGAAATCCTCTAAGGATAATGTGCTGTAGTACGAGCTGTTCTCTTATAGTGTCACAACACAGTGTGATGGCATCACAATGTCCTGTATGTGTCAGTGGTTATATATTGCTCTTGTGTACAAACACTTGGGCTTATACTGCCGTCCCCCACGATGAGATGCATTGTATGAGTTTGACATGTTTTGTACATTTTAAACATGGATACTGCAGTTTTAAAACAATGGCCGTTTAAAAAAAACGTTAAACTGTTGCTAAACAGTTACTGTTAAATTAGCTTTTTCTCCAGGTCCACTTATTTATTTGCCCTGTCCATAAACAACTAATTAATTAAGATAACAAATAGATAGATTATAACTAAACAAGTAGATTAACTGAGTGTAAATCAGAGCTGCTGCCCTTACCAAGCAGTTAAACCCACCTCCGTTAGTACCAATCAGAATAAAGACCAGCTCTTGGTAGAACACCGTTAAATGTAAATGACTTAGTAACAACAGAGTTCAGTAACAATGGTTAAATGTTTGGGAGGGCCGGAAGAAACCACTTTAGCTCAGTCAATTGGAGAGCTCATTGTTCCAACTAAAGAGGAAGAGGGAAGCGGTATCAGAAAGCTACCAGAGAGAAGGAAGGTTTCATTCTGCACGAGTGAATTCTTAATACTAACAAACCTGATGGCAATCTGACGACCCTCTGAAACATTTCATGACTTCTGTCTAATTAAATTTAAGTGGCCATGCAGTTGTCAAAGTCCTATGGACACATATCTACTGTATCTACTATATCCTTGTAAAATGACTTATAAACCTACAGAGAAAGTCTGTGTACACTTTTGCCCTCGTACCATATTGTAAACCTGGGCATGGCCATTCACTTGTATTTGTATTTATTTATTAATAGAAGCATTAGTGCCTGTGCATGGGGAAAAAATATTTATGAAGTCATTGAAGTCAAGTCATTGATAATCAGTGGCATCTGTCATATCTCTGGGTGTACTCGGGCTGCTGTAGAATTATTTTGAGTAGTTTGTGGACATGTTAAACTTCTCTGGAGCTGCACTACCGTGTGAAATTCCACAGCACTTTGATAATCACTTCTTAGTGAGGTACGTCTGTGTGTCTGCTCTGAGACTGAACGAGAAATCTTTGTCAGTGAGTGTGCAAAGACAGTTGACATTTTACTTTTATCCCTCCCTAGTTACAAATACGCAAAGGTAAGAGGGGTCAGAGTGCAGGGTCAGCCCCCGGAGCACCTGCTATGTGCTCATTATTTTTACTATTAATGCACATAATTTAAAAGTACTTTAGAGACACCTCTACGACTGCTCTGTGAAGGCTCTTTTCTGGTTTGATGGCTACCTTCATGGCTCATTATCTTGCAGCGCTGGCACAGGGGCAATTAGCATGATGGATCACGACCTCCCTGTCTTCCCAGGTTTCTGACCCATGGATCACGATCTTGCTAAATCTTTTTTTGACATTATAAGGATGTTCAATGAGAGACA
Organism: Cottoperca gobio; assembly: GCF_900634415.1. Taxonomy (NCBI): domain Eukaryota; kingdom Metazoa; phylum Chordata; class Actinopteri; order Perciformes; family Bovichtidae; genus Cottoperca; species Cottoperca gobio. Next base: position 11,456,764 of record NC_041363.1, read on the forward strand.
GTGACAGTCACTCAACCGTGAGTTCTTATCAATAGCATGAACTGTCAAATAGGAGATAAAAATGGCAACCGTAAATAATATCGAAAAAGGCTTTGATTTCAAGAAAATGTGAAATATCTTTAAGTGAGCAACATAAGCGCATCTCAAGGATGTGTTTGTGTATTATGTTTGTTTAGTTCATGAGTGATTACTTTAAAATTGCAATACACACGCAAATCATTTAAGAATGGATGATATGCTCTCTGTTGTGGAGGTGCGTCTGCCAAAACATAAATATTTGTATCACATGAACCAGGGCAGCTGTCAACAAACCCTCCTCCTCTCACAGCCTGAGCAGCTGTTTGCATGCATGTAAATAAATAGTTTATGTGTGTGAGCATGCATTCAGTTAATGTATGCTCACCAGTCTTGTATACATGGGTTTTAATTAATCAATTAATCAATCAGATCACTGCACAGGCTTTCACAGGCGTCACATTTTGCTGGTGATTCATTGTCTCTGTAGAGCAGAGCTTTTTTTTACTGCAGTCATTTCCTGGAAATCCTGTCACAGTGACCAGACGTGTGTAGTTGAGCTCCGTTAGTATTCTAAGGATGGAGGATAATTAATGATCTCAACCTTCAGACGGTTGGAGTTATGCAGTAAGCAAGAGCCATTTTCCTCTCACAGGTTTGATGCACCAGCTGGGAATTCATAACATGTACTCAGCACACTACACTATAACTCTCCAGCTTAGTAGTCAGCGGTCTGATCGTTTATATTTTTGTCTATCTTAGCACATTAGAAAATGTTACTGAATTAAAACTCATTGCTTAGTTGCTGCAGTTTGCTGTTAATCTTTTGTTGTTTGCTGCTTTCTGAGAGTGTTTCGATTGGATACGCTGCCAGAGCTGTACTGCAGAGCTTTGGGGACAGTGATGAGTTGCACTGCACAGTTTCTCATTTGCTTGTGGTGAGCTGAGCGCCGTGTTACTGGGTTTAACCTGCTGTCTCCTCTGTTTGTCTCCTTGTGATGTATCTCACGGGAGGTATGGAGCCAGTTAGCAATTACTGGCCAGGATTACACTCCCCTGGGACGCATCTTCGCTCTTCATCTACCTCGTTCCTTCTTCTGTTTCTGATATACTTCTGATACATTCTCTTTCACTCATCTCCCTCTCTCTTTGCTGTAAGTGCTGAAATAAATATTTTCCAACCATAGGTACAAACTCTCTCGGTGGTCTTCAGATTTGTTTACCTACAGTATCCACTCTTGCAATGCAATATCTGCTTGTATTTTGTGGTTATGTTTAGTCACTCACAGAACTTGATTATGTTTAGAGAAAGATCATGGTCTTGGGTTGATACAGTAAAAAGTCACCCCCTCTCTCTGACCCTTTCCAGTCTATCTGTCCTATCTCTATATTAAAGGCAACACAAGTCTCGTGCTTTTGTAATGAAATAATATTTGAAGGATAATTTAAATGATGCTTGTACTTTAACAAAGAACAGACATCTTTTATATAAATGATAATGCTGCGGGCATGTTCATTTGTTCTATATTCCACAGCACCACTGTGAAAAGTAAGCTCTTTGATGAAAAACTTTAGAATTTTTCTGACAAAGGTTTCCCCTCTGATGAGGCCTTTCAGTATGTTCAAATACCATCTTTAATCCAGAGGGGCAGGACATTTCTCCCATGTGCTCGGCTGCTCGACATTCACGTCTTTCTGCCACAGAGTGACGTCTTAGCCAGAGGCCTGGCTCCACTGATCTGACAGCCTGTCCCCAGCGACGAGCAGAGAGACGAACCCTGACAGTGGGACGGAAGCAAGACTACTGCGCTCCCAATTACACACACATCTTAGTCTCCTACTTCCTCTCTCACTCTGTCTCTCTCTCTCTCTCTGTCCCTCGCTCTTTTGCGCTCAACATTGAGATGCAAAATAAGGAAGGAGTGAAGGCTACAGCATACACAAGCTGAGGATGGATGTGTGTTTACGTGTTAAAATGTTGTAAACCTGTAAACTGGTTTCCCATTTTGCCTCAGACACAGATATTTGCCTAAATGATATCATCAACCTTCTAAGTAGGAGGTTTCCGTAGAGACACGCTGGGAACTGGAAACAGACGTGCATTTGTGTCGATGCTGGGTGTTCTACGGGGTGGTGGACTGTGGAGGGAAGGGGGAGGTAGACCGCCCTTGAGGCATGACTGGTGTGGTAATGGGCTCCTGGCCTTGCCTCGTGATGTCGACTTCGCTACGGAGCGCCATCCATCCACATCTGTTGGGAAGGAAGAGGTTGGAATGAGAGGGGGTGAGCTAGGCAGTGACACTGATGCACAGAAAGCATAGATATGGTATTCATTGTAAAACCCAGTTGAATATATTTATCTTGTTTCATCTCCGGTAATCAAACTCGTCCGGTAGTGCTTGATATTTCATCGATCCTATATGGATCTGGCTCAGTGAAGGATATTTCTGACATACTTGCTTCATTTTAGATCTAAATCTTTTTGAGTTTTTCACTACTTGTTTCAGTGAGGTTTAGGAAAGAGAATTAGATTTACAGGCGACGTGTTGTAAGCAGTCCCTTCTAAACAAAAATGGCCCATTACATGCGTTTATTTTTAAGTTGCATTGCTTAGAGAACTGAACTCGTTGGCAGAATGAGGGTAAATAATAAGAGCAAGGCTTCACTGCAGTGCTGCGTATATCTTCACTAAGCCATGCATTTTTGTTAACTCTTAAACGTCCCAACTGTACCTATCATCATATCATATTTTAACATTGAGCCAATCCACTGTTATTTAAAATGTGCTCAATGCTTTCCATAGGAACAGATGCCCATGAGCTACTTTTATCCCCCTCACAGCACCTCTGAAATGTCTAAACACCACCCAGTGTCCCTCTAACAGTATACTGCATATTATCCTTATATTATCGAGACACTACTCTGTACTTTCACCTTATCAAATGTGACATGATGCCGAGCACTGGGGTTGGGTTTCATGTAGCTCAGTACAGTAACCTTGGGTTTCCTTCAAAACAGAAAATAGTCTCATTACATTACAGTTCATTTAGCTGATGCTTTTGTCCAAAGAGATAAGTGCAAACAATCACGAGGATACAACTCCGAACAGCGAGAATCTATTATCTCATGTTTTGAATTCATTGGGAGATTTACAATAAATCAGTCTCCAAAGGTTAATTGTTTGTTTGAGGGCATACCACTATCTCTGTGAGGCATCAAGGGCAGGACGTTCTGATTTTGTATAATCCAGATTTCCAGACACTTTCTTTTGTATTGCTTTTAAAGGGGGTCGAATTAAAAGAGATGTTCTTATTATATGAAAATTCCTCTTTTCTCTTATTGTAAAGCATAACAAATGACTCATTTTGAACTTGGGGTGTATACATAAATGTATACAGGCTTATTGTTGCCTCGTGGGAGGAAGTTCAAATTTACATCCACTTGCCAACAAATGTATCTATTTAAAGCTGCTCTGCTATAGTCATACTTTATCAATTTAAGGCTTATTTCATTATCCTCTCCAACTCTCTGAACTGACTCGCCTCTTTCACTGTTTCTTGTTTTCCTTTGCACTGCAGCTTCCCGTCTCTCGACACACACTCCAGTCAGTCTTCTAACTTTACGTCGTCAGCTTTTTCCTCTTTTTCCTCTGCAGTGACTTTAGTGAAATTCAGTGTAATTTGATTGCTCCGCTATTTCTGGCCGATAATGGGTGGATGGATTCCTGATCCATATTCGCTTTAGGGTTTGTTGTCGCTGTAGGGCTGCTGGGTTGGCCTTTGGCTGGACTGGCCTTTGGCTGGACTGTTTTGTTTCCGTCTGTCCCTTCTAAAGGCCAGACAGTCTCTGTGAAAGCCTTTACATCATGTTCACACGTTATCTCTGAGGCTTGAGCTCAGTGTGTGTGTGCTGCTTCTTTCTGGCTAAACTTTGGTTACCTTTGGGAAAATGGATGCCCTGGAATGCAAACATGGTGAGAGATTTGTTTACCTTCCCTTTTTCCTTTCCCCCTTTGCTCAGCCTCACCTGGTTTCTTTCTACCCTCAGACCTCTAGGATCTCTTTACTTTTAGATGAGAAGACTGCAAGTATAATATCCTTTAAATGTTCACCCTTTTAGTTTAGCGTTTCAGCATGTTAACATCTGCTAATTCGCACTAAACTCAAAGTACAGCTGTTGAGAGTATCAGTAGTATTTGGTAATACACTAAACTATTGGACAAATTACAATTTTGACCTGATGGTGTATAAAAAGTCAGAGGAACAACAAAGCTTTTACAATGTATTCTTATTTATGACATTGATCTATGAAATATCCACTCTAAGATTGAACAAAAAATACATTTAAAAACAGCATCATTGGAGCATTGTTCCTGGATGGCAAGCACCATTTCTTCTTAACGCTAAGTCCACTGCAGAGATATCTCTGTGCTGCTTGTTTCTCAGTGGAGCTTGACATTCCACTGGCCAAAGGCCCCGGTCGAATTTGAACTCCGTTGCTGTTACATGGTGTAGTCCTGAGACTGCCAGGCTACCAACATCCCCCAGGCGGAGATCCATGTCATACTTTAATGGTTTAAATAGGCTTGACAGGGCTGATAGTCTCTTCCCCTGCGAGGTCACAGCTAGCTGCCATGTTCTTAGGATAAAGTGTTGCTGTAGTGCTGCCTCTCACCAAGACTTTGACAGTTCCCCGTATCAGCTACAGAACAGACCTTTTTAATGCGACAAAGCATGATCTGGATGGTGGAGTGCAGAAGACAGCAGAACAGCCGTGTCTAGACATTAGAGGGTCAGCAGGGTGACACGAGGATGGAGAAACTTTCTCTCTGCACTCGAACCTTTAAATATATATTTCCTTGTTGAGATAAACAGTGTCCTCCTTGTCCTCATTTTCCTTATTTTTCTGTATTCTGTATTTTGTGTGTGTGTGTGTGTGTGTGTGTGTGTGTGTGTGTGTGTGTGTGTGTGTGGTGTGTGTGTGTGTGTGTGTGTGTGTGTGTGTGTGTGTGTGTGTGTGTGTGTGTGTGTGTTCTATTTAGCTTCAGTAACCTCTCTTGAGTGACATCATAGTAAAAGGGCTACTGCTGCTACCGCAAAGGCTCATGGGTATGAAGGAGTTGTCTGTATAAATGCTCTGATACAGCTTATATTTACATTTGAAAAACTACTTAGGATTTCATATTAAGTGTGTCACTGTCTAATGGGTGTATTTATGTGTGTCAAGGGAAAGCATCAGTAAAATCTGAAGGCTTAATTAATACTAATTCCTCAGTGGTACAAATCACTGTTAAATGTAATTTGTCTTTTTATCATTTAATCACTTTTTTCTTCATTGTTTAGGAAAAACAATAAAACATGGAACGAGTAAACAACACTTTGTGGCCGCTATATCTTTACTAAGTTAACACTATTATTGTATTTCCATATTAGTTATGTGACATAATTGTAGGTCATTATGTAATGGAGTATATTTAAGCAATAGCTCACGACAGGCCGTGGTATATGCTCATTACATCACAGTTAAGGGCCGTGGTTCGGCCCCCTTAACTGTGATATAATGACCATATATCACGGTCTGAAGTGAGCTATTGCTTTTATAAAACGGTTACCAAGTGTGGCAATATGAAAGAAAAATACACACTCCAATTTAAATTGTTTTTATTATTAAATAATGATGTTCAAAATAAAATAGTCCCTCCGTTGCCTTCTGCACAAAACATAGTGCGAGGTGGTTGCTATGCAACAACACTAACAGCTAGCGCGGTGTTCTGTTCGTTTCGGTTTCTTTCCATTTGGTCTACCTGCTCTTCACGTAGCTCTGTATGTCGTCTTTTAGGGGCTTTTTTCTCTGGAGATAGGCACTGATCAATCCACTCCTCCAGAGTAAAGCTTAGTAAGTTTGTTGGTTGTAGCTTTTTCTCAGAGGTGGAGGGATACTGACTTGTTGTGAAAAGTAACTACAATTCTACCCGTGATATACGCTCATTATACCACGGCTAAGAACCAATCAGATTGCTTGATTTGACATGTCCATTTTATAAATAATTGTATATTTGCTTGCTATGGTAGCTTTTGGAGTCAGCTCTAATGGGAAATCTATCATAAGTGTTTTTGCGTTTCAGCAGCTATGAAGTTAAATATGTTGCACAACACATTTAGAAAACCTTTCTAAAATGTCTTTGTTAATCTTATCTTTTATGATTAGTGTACTCACAAGTTCCAATAATCATCTCTTGTTCAAGATGGTGTATACGTGACCTCTGACCTCTCCCTTCCAGATGACTCGGGGGACGAGGAGCCTACATCCCAGTCGGACCGCAGTGAGATTCAGGGCACCCTGAAGATACTTGTTAGCAAGCTTGATGACCTCAGCACATGTAATGACTTGATCGCCAAGCACGGGGCTGCCCTGCAGCGTTCCCTGAGTGAACTCGAGGGTCTGAAAGTGCCTGTGGAAGGAGGGGAGAAGATCAAGGCAGTCAATGAGCGAGCCACCCTCTTCCGCATCACTTCCAATGCTATGATCAATGTAAGTAGCTGCGGCAGAACGGGCTACAAGACACAGCAGCAGTGAGCAGAGTGTCCTGCGTCCCGCATGCTTCAGCATGATCAATGTGACAGGAATGCCAGTCATCTATAATGCCCTGGTTAGTGTGTGATGAGAGATGAGATTACTTTACAGTGTGACATTCTAAACGAGAGTTAGTGAGCTGCAGACATGGAGGCTTAGAGAAGCAGTTCTAGACTGTGTTAAACCTACTTAAACCTAAGTGTTAACAAACTCTATCCTTGTATGTGATCTGCAGTAAACTCAACCCCGCCCCAAATAAAAACAACAAAAAAATAGCCACAAAAGAAATCCCTTTTCCAACATACCATATTGCGGTTTAGCTTTACCATATCAGCTACATTTCACTCAGCACAACAACAAACACACTTTTAAGTCTCCACTATGTGTTGGATCTGATTAACAGCATGTGCTCTACTGTAGTTGACTCTGGTCCATTCTCCTCAATGCTACATACCATGGGCTTTACAGTGAGTTATTAGTTGACGAGCGTTCAGGGAGAGTTAAGGTCCTGAAGAAGAGATACTGATATGATAGTTGGTGGGGGGGATGGGGGACAGGAATAGCCCCTCTAAATCTCGACCCTCCCTGTCTGGTGAGGAATGTCAGAGCCTTCTGGACTACAGACAGACAGACCTGCTCTGAGAACCAGATATTCACACCAGGTTTGTATTTTCTTCCTGCTTCTCTCGATAGCTTTTCTAATAGCATTGTTTATTCTTGTGGATGTTTATTTTTGCTATAATGCACACCTGACAGTTTTTTCTGTGAAATGTCTGGCTGTTAGGAGTCATGGTTAAACTGCACGATTAGGTTTGAAATGAGGCAGTGGTAAATGATAACTCCTAAATGCTTAAGTATTTGCTTCTACAGCTTATTAAGAAACTTGAGCCATAGTGTTATGACAAGAAAAGTAAAAAAAAAAGTCAAATCTAGGGTGCACTTTTGAGTTTGCTCAAAAATAATGAGCGCCCTTTTTCTCTCTGTCATCCATTTTCTTTATTAATTGGTATGGGAAATTGAAACTTACTGGACAAGCAATAAAATAGACTCTCTTGGATTGCCTAACTCATTAAAATGCCATCAGCTTTGCCAAGAACGTACTTTTAATGAGAAATAAGTGCTGCCACAAACTCCCTGTAGCAACTTTTGGGCTTCTAAATGGCTCCCTTCAAGCAGAATGCAGGGCAGGATATTTGGATTTCTGCACACACTGTTTTCTGCCATTGTTAAGGCATTAACTTGGATATAACGGTTTAAATGTGCTTTTCCAAAAAGAAAAATGACGCTATACATGTTAGGAGGGAGTAAAGGAGGAGGGGTTGAGGGACGAAAGAGGCCATAACGGCAGGACACCACTGCATGTTCTCTGTGATCTGACCCTGGCCTGAGGAGGAGGTTGCATTAGTTCATTTAGTGGTGATATAACTTGTCACGTGTCACATTGAATCCAGGCTCTTGCCCTTCTGTGTGTGCATGCATTGACACACCTACCATAGTATGATCTAATCACATGAAACTTTACTCAAGTTCACTGTATTCTTTGCTACGTCACACATTCAGGACTTTTTGATTTGATACTGACATCAGTTGATGCCAGCTCTTACTTACATATCCTCTCCGCACACCCAATCATTTTCTTTCTGCCCTTTATAAACCCTGTGAGTGTCTTCTCTCCAGCGGAAGTCACACTGCAGTCTGTGTTTGAACCTGAGACTCAGCATAAATAAAGGGGAACTATCATACTTTTTAAGTGAGTGTTGAGTTTCATATCATGGCTATGTCTGAGGAAGTGGACCAAATGTCACATGCACTTCCAACATTTAAACTGAGGCTCAGACATTTATGTGTGGACACTTCATGCGAGACTGCTGGAGGTAAGAGTTTGATTGAATGTTTTTACTGTCAGATATTTATTTTTATTTGTTTTTTGCAAAACAGAGTTAAATTCTTAAAAATCTAAAAAAAATTAACTTTTTGTAAAAGGTAAGGATGTTTAAGTACTATCAACATATAATCAAATCCCACCATTAGAAAACATGATTTTAAATACCTTTTAAATCCCTCAGTCTGTACAGATTAGTTACTTTTTTAAGTAGCAACAAGTATTGCTTAAAAAATAACACGTGTGTTTATCAAACATTCCACTTACTTTCTGTTCAGGATCAGAAAGTCCAGACTCCGGTAAAACATGAAATATTGATGCTATTGTAATATTAATACAGCGTTTATCTGAAGTTGTAGTGTAAGCTATCAGTTTGTATTGTTTATGTTCCTGGATTCTTCTCTCTGTCATTCGCCAGGTAGTTGGAAATTGTCAAGACAGCAAATAAACTTAATATGGTTAAACTATGTCAAAGTTAAGTAAAGTCAAATTATAAGTAGAATCCAGTAAAAAACAACAACAATACACTTTGATTTTTTTATCAAAGCATTCATTTAGTTACTTGGTAAGATTAAAGACTTCTATATATTTAGAAATACACTATATTTTCAAATTTCACTAAGAATATAACTTCTTTAAAAAGTGACAACAATAGTGTATCCGTGTAATATTGTGTGGATGAAAGATTTGCTGCATTTAGACGGAGGCTGAAAAGCACTTTACCATCAGACAGATAAATACTGTCTGTCTGGAAACAAATCACGGAAGGTGTTAGCAGATCCTTGTTTCTCATCCTGCTGCCTCAAAGTGATACTGCGCTCTGACCAGAAAGAGAAACGAGATTACTTGAGTGACACATTCATCCCTTCATGATGAAGCCCCGGTAGCTCACCCGGTAGGGTGGGCGACCCAGACACAAAGGCTGAGTCCTTGCCACAGCGGCCTGTGGTTAGAGTCTGACCCGAGGCCTGTATGTCATTCCCCTTCTCTCTCTCCCCCTTTCACTATCTTCACTACTCTCTATCATAAAGGCATTAAAAGCCCCAAAACGAGAAATGTGTTCCTTCAGCTCGCTGCCTGCTTTAACTTTATCTAAGCAGTTCAAGCTAACTCTCTGCAGCCCCTCTGGCTCTGGGACCGAAGAGACATTTCCTGAAGATACTGAGTGGACCACATGTAGTCATGTGCTGTTCCACTCATGTGGGAAGAACAATGAGGACAATGACGAGCCCCCACAAAAAGCTTTCAAAATGCTTGATTGCAATAAAGCAGTTTTCCAAGAGTTTAATCAGAAAGTTTTCTCTGAGGCCCGCGATGCTGACAGCTCAATGACTGTCACATGACATTTCCTTCAAGCATATTGTCAGCTGTCAGGTGTTTTTAGGTTCATTGACCTTTGAGCGCACTACGAGGCAAGGCTGTCAGACAAATGCTGACAAGCAATATATGTTTGATCTGAAGTAACTTCTCAGCAGAAAAAAAAAGGCAGCAACAACGATGTCCCCACTGGACACACGGATCGACTGCTCTGCAATCAGAGGTTTAACCTTAGCTCGTCATTCACTGATGTTTTTATGTTTATACACTGTGCTCCCAGACACATTTCACACAGCTGGAAGACCCAGACAGCTAATTATCATATTGATGATTGCTCGAAACAATGGTGGCAATAACCTTGATTACAATGATTGGCAAGAATGTCTTTTCATCTATTTCCATATCTATGTTCTCTCTCTCATATTGTTGTAAGCTGTCAGGAAAAATGATGTCCTGAAGACATATCTTATCAGTTCAGTATATATAGTAAGTTAGCATTATTACACAATGTAATGGCTATATATAGGGCTGGACAATAATTCAATGTGATAATTTATTGTCTTTCAATGGAATTGTATCGTGATAAAATCAAATATATCGTTGTACTGTATATGAAAATATACCATAATTCCACACGAAACTATTATGTTCATTTTGCTCTAAAGTTCTTAATTAATTAGAAAATACTCAGTACTCTTCATTTGTCAAGTATTTAATTCACAAAGGAGTATACAAAAATAGGCTTTACAATGTGTTTTTTTGATATAGACTATTTATTTAATTACCAAAAAACAGTATATTGTGATATTTATCTTTATTGAGATATAAAATGACCAATATCGGGATAAAAGATTTTCGACATATCTCCCAGCCCTAGCTATAGAATAATGGCCCCATCGGTGTTTAGATTAAGATTTAAGCCTCGCTTTCACTTTTATTTTCCCCGTTAGCTATCGGTAGCTATCCCCAGTTACCAAAGAGTGTGTGATGTGAGTTTTTTGTAATTATTATCCCCGCTAGTGGAAATGGCAGAGGGTGGAACAACCGCAGTAACTGAAAAACAAAATGCTAAGTTCTGTGTTGTTAGTAGTTGCTAGGCTCTGAGGAAAACAAGAAAGTGATTTAGTTGTCTTTGCGACAGCAGCTCCAACTGTAATACCACTTGCAAACACTAGGGGGAAACTGAAAACTTGTCTGTTTCCATTGTAAATATGAAAATCTAAGCAGTTGAAAGTACCTTGCACCTTGTTGATAATTAAGCACATCAGATTTTATTCCCGGATGTAAATAAATGTTTTTGTTGCTGTATAATCTAGAAATAAAACTTTCAGTGCTGTCTTTGAGTTTATGTTCTTGTGTGCATGTGTCCCTCCCCCCAGGCCTGTCGAGACTTCTTGGACCTAGCAGAAACTCAAAGTCGGAGATGGCAGCGGGCGCTGCAGTATGAGCGAGAGCAGCGTACCCACCTAGAGGAGACCATTGAGCAGCTAGCCAAGCAGCATAACAGCCTGGAGCGAGCGTGGAGAGAAGCACCCACGCTTGTTTCCACCACACCCAGTGCCCCTACCGCCAACAAGGGTGAGACTGACTGTGTGTTACTTACTCCTGTGGGCCTCTGTGTGGACGTCACTATTCTGGCTAAAAGTCATTTGTGACCTTAGGCTCAGTATTAAAGACTGTACTCATGCTGAGGAAGGATTTTTAAATTGTGTCAGAAGGTTTGGATTATCTCTAATTTAGAGATGGTAATTACCTTCACCAAGAACTGGAGGTCATGTGGTCCCTTCTGTCAGTCTGTTCATCCATCTGTTTATCTTCTTGTTTGTTTACCTTTATTAACCAACATCTTTAAAACAAATATTTACTGTGGACATCCATCCTCCAAGAGGAAGAACCCTATTGATTTTTGTGACCCCATGACCTTACCTTTAGTGTAAGACTGCCCTCTCCAGAAAAATGACATCACTAATCAATACAAACACAGGAAGTGGTGTAACTTTCTTATAGCTCACCATTAAGTTACAGGAATGAAGACACGGTTGAAGGCATACAAGTGTTGGTTTTTAAAACTGGAGAATGGGGTGCCACATGGCTTAGGGCTTCAGATGCTGACCATGAACCCTAACATCCCCTGTTTGTGTACAGCTGGGGACCATTGTTCTCTTAACCTCATTACCTCATTACCTTTAATCTCCGTTACTGCTGTCTGTAATAAGGGTTTAAAATGCCCCAAAAAAACAAATGGAGAATGTGGTTCAAGTTCCTTCTCCTACAACCAACAAGCAAAAGTTTTCCTTTAACCATGAAGGCCGACTTTACATGACAGTAAACAAGTTTAAGTTGCTTTTATTTGATTATACCTAAACAATGGTAGAAACATCAGAAAAGGTTCATGTGGCTCTGAAAAACAACATAGGTTGTTGTTTTAAATGTGTGAACTTTAGTGTTTAACTGCCATCCGGTAAAGCTTTGGGTACACTTTTAAGTATTCTGTAATGTATACAGTGCAGTGCTGGCTTTAAAAGTAATGGCTCATCTCTCCTTAAGAAGTTGGAGGTCTGAAATAACATTTCATAACCTTTTAGTGTGTTCATGACAAGGATGTAGTTGATTCTTGAATAAACAAATTACTTGTATGCGTCATGATAAGTAGCATTAAATAGAAGCTGATTTTAAAAGAATATAATGAAAAACAACTATTTGGGGAAAATACAGTACAGTAACTTCATTCATATTGGGGGTCGTTTAATGACTGAAGGTCAGAGTTTACCCACATCTTTCAATAGAATCACTTTTCATTAGAAAGTGCTCTGATCATTGAATGTTAGGGTGTGCTTCTAATATGTAACATCTGAGGAGTTCGCATCATTCAGGCTAGTTAACCAGCAGGAACATTGCCAATTTTACTAAGCTGATTATTCCTTGATTAATCGCCACAGGTATGTGATTATACACGACTCTCTCCTGAAACTCCGTAGAATACAAACTCACCCTGTGTGGTGGCTCCGCCAGTTTTGGATGCTGTTTGAATTTACTCACAAATGTATATGTCCTGACAGGAGGGAGTGAGAGGCTGCACAAAGAAGAGGCGAGTGATGAAGATGAGGATACGGAGTACTTTGATGCCATGGAGGATTCCCCTGCATTCATCACAGTGACTGCCACTGAGAACACACAGCACAGGTCAGTCGCACACAGGGATCCAATACATGCTTTGAGTTGAGTTTTAATATAAAGTCTGCATGTGTACATGTTGATGAAGCATTCTTTGGGTGCTCTAATTTGTCATAGTAGTGTATTTGACAAGCGATGGCTCATAGTGTCACCTACACAGATTACATAGTGGTGTTCCCATCACTCTTGGTTATACAGTCATACAGGACATAAATAACATAGGGCTCTAACACCGGTCTACTTTCCTGCAGCAAAATAATCCAATTTCAGTTTTATTTTTTCCTCTCTATTTCTGTTTTCTGAATTGGAATCAGTCTGTTGCTGGCAACTCCTTTTCTTCCTCATCATTGTTATGGCTTATCTCTTGCAACATATCCCGCCAACTCCAGTAGCACCATTAAGAATGACAGTTTCTTTACACAGCATTCATCTGTAATACCCAACACTTTGGTTGCTCCCTTGTGTGTATTTGTGTATTTCTATTGTGCTCATTGTAGAAAAGATTTTCATTCTGTTCTCAGGCGATCTCAGAGTAATTTGAGCGGAGCGAGCGGAGGTCAGCCCAATGACTGGAACCAGGACGACCATGTAAGTGTCTGTCCTCCTAACTAGTCTGACAACGAGACTATTTGTGGCCACTTTACTTTTGTAATCTCAATATAGTCATTTGCTGGAAATCTCACAGCTCATTGATTTATTTATATAACCGTCTTCACTTGCTGTTCTCACAGTTCCTCTCTTAACCTACAGTCATCCCATGAACACACACACAGGCTTTATCTGTGTGTGTCCCGCGGTGATGTTGTCCCCCCTGTGGTGCCAAAGATACACAGCTGCTTCATTCCACTAAATGTTAATTACCAGTCAAGCATCTGCACTTCTTCCCCCACAACTCTCCCTTTCTTCTCCCTCTCTCTAACACACATCTGCGTCCTCTGTTCCCTCTCCTCCTGTCTCTCACTCGCTCTGTCATTTCATCTCCACTTGGTGATGTGCTGCTGAGCTGTCTATGAAGCTAGAAGTATTTCTCAAACTGTTATTTATATATAAAATATTCTTTTCACTCAAAGTTAAAAGACCACCTTCTCATCCTCCACCCCTTCCCCTTTCCACCTAATCCCAGATGTCTCCAAGCTGTAATGATGTGTCAGGGAAGGAGCTGCAGCCCTGCAGAAAGAGACGGACTCATGTCCCAGACAAGCCCAACTACTCCCTCAATTTGTGGAGCATCATGAAGAACTGCATCGGCAAGGAGCTCTCCAAAATCCCCATGCCTGTAAGTAGAGATGTTCCTAACGACTAATTTCCCTGACGCCTAAACTGAAGTTTAAACTTAGACTAGTTGAGTTGTCTTAAAGTAAGAAAACAGTCACAATTTAATCTATAAGGTTAAACATTGTCCAAAAAAAGCCATTTGAAATCACCGTTAACATGAGCAGCACAAGGACGCTTGTTTTCCATTAAGCAACATTTGACTAGGAAGACATGACATTTCAGTGGAAGTTATGTCAATGTTTAAGTTAAATGTGTACATTAATAAGATAATAATCATAATATATATAATAATAAGTTTGCAACTAGTATTTCTGGTGCAGACTAGTGAGGGTAGCAATGTTTATTCGACTAGTCGACTAATCGTGCACATCCCTCCCTGTAAGTGTTTGAAGCATGGCCCTCCTTCTCACTCACTGGTTAACATTCATCCGTGTGTGTCTCACGCCGTCTTGATCCTCCCATTCAGGTGAACTTCAACGAGCCTCTGTCGATGCTGCAGCGTCTCACCGAGGACCTGGAATATCACGAGCTTCTGGACAAGGCGGCGCGCTGCGACTCCTCCCTGGAGCAGATGTGCCTGGTCGCTGCCTTCTCCGTCTCGTCCTACTCTACCACGGTCCACCGGACAGCCAAGCCCTTCAATCCCCTCCTGGGCGAGACCTACGAGCTCGATCGACGGGAGGAGTTCGGCTACCGCTCGCTGTGTGAGCAGGTAACAGCGTGGCCACAGGGAGTTTATGCTTACACACTCACTAATGTACAGACACATGAAGAACACAAGGACAGCCCATCTTCTCCAAACAACTTGTTTGCTGCTTCTATGAAGATACTTTACCTTTATGTTTATCTTTCTTCTAAGGTGAGCCATCACCCCCCTGCAGCTGCACATCATGTGATTTCCCAACGAGGCTGGACCCTGTGGCAGGAAATCACCATCGCCAGCAAGTTCCGTGGCAAATACCTCTCCATAATGCCTCTGGGTAAGACATTTCATATTCTGCGGGGAAGCAAACAAACTATATGTGTAAATAAAGGTTCCATCATGCAAATTGAACAGCCTCACTACCAGGCAGAGTTTACTTATGAAGGTCTCCACATCCCACTTGAGAGAGGTAGACGACTGTGCTGCCTCCCACACAATCTAAAGCCAGAGGAAAGGGTGTGAAAATGAATCAGGAGGGTTTTATGACCCTTTTGACACATACATAAAGTATGGATATAAAGGGAGCTCTGTATTGCACTGGGACGTCAGAGAGCGGGGTCTGTTGGCTCAGATAGATGCAGGTCCAGGCAAGGGATGCAGTGGTATTCATCTGACGTCCCTCCCTTCCCGTTATATGCCTGCTGTGAGGTGCCATGTAAGACAAAAAACTCTTAAGTGGAAAGTGTTTACGGTCAAATGCATGTTATCAATCTTCCAGGGTTACATCACATCAGACACAGGGGGAAATGTTCTGCCTGGTCACAGGGGCATAACTGTGTTACATGCTGTGTTTTTCACCTCCTGCTGGTAGAATTGACCATCTTCACAACCAGATTAAGAATCACACAAACTACAATCTAACACATCACTTTCAGGATTGCACATTGGTAACAAAGCAGCTGTGATATTTCTTTTCTCTTTTGTCCTTGTCCCTCCCCAGGTGCCATTCACCTGCACTTCCACTCCAGCGGGAACCACTACGTGTGGAGAAAGGTCACCTCCACGGTGCACAACATCATTGTGGGCAAGCTGTGGATTGACCAGGTCTGTTATCTGTTATTTTATTGTCTCTTGTTTGTAACCATTCATGCACAGCTCCAAACGCACCACCCTGCCTTAATGCCTCGAGATGTTTTCTTCTACCGTGTTATAGTTTGTGATAGACCAGAGCGCTGTGAAGAAGAGAATAAAAGCCTTACAGCACACGAATAAGGATCTTCATAATCTCTAGGGATTTGTGTTCAGCTTTGATCTCTAATAACACCCTAAAATAACATCTTATTAGTTCTGTGAGATGGCCCAGTTATATAGGGGGAGGGGCACGCTTCACATCTGCACGTCTGTCTGTGTGTGCACAACTGTGTCTGCTTGTTTAGGAATATAATTCTTGTTTTTTCCTCAATCTTTTTTTCTTTTTCCTGTTTCCACTCGTGCTGTGTGTCATACCAATTTGTCTGTCAATGTGTGTGTGTGTGTGCTTGTGTTTGCGTGTAACCTTGTAAGAAGAGCTAAAGAAGAAGAGATTAATTTACATCTCAGAATTATTACATTGGTGTGTGGAATAAGGAGACCTCTTGGCTACAGACTACTAAGGAATATCATCCCTGACTTGTTAAACCAAAGCATAATGAGTTGGAATTTAATAGTTTACAGTGTTTCCTGTATATTATGGCATTTCTTTGGCAGTGATGTATGTGTACCCTGTGGCGTTTTATGTACATTCAGCATTTCGCACCCAAACACTAACATTTATTAAATGCATTTCCCTTTCTCATGCTTTTTTTTTACGTTTTAAAATCCCCATTGTTTACATTTTGCGAGTATATGGGATCGTGGTTTTCTTCTGTGGTTTTATTTAGTACCCTGTCTTTTTATTTAATTTAATTTTTTTACTTGCTGTTAAGATTATTTAGGCTATCGGCAGTTTGAGATACTCGTCTAGCAAAAACAATACCACCTCTGTGTTGACACAAATGTCTCTTTACGACTTCCGACTTCATCCACCAAGAAAAAGTCTCGGCAATATTTACACATTTTTACTTTTCTTGTATTGCTTTCCACTTTCAATACTTTTCCGTCTCCCACCACCTCCATGCATCACTCTGCCACTCTGCTGCCCTCTGGTGCAGAACGGGATCAGCCAAACAACTCCATGTCAAACTATGGAAACTATTCTGCTACTGCCTTCTCTGCTGCAGGCCAGTGCAACGAAAGACAATGCTCTAGAGGCACAGCAAGTCAGAGAGGGTGATCATTACAGCATCAGCATATTATCACTGTACTAGGATTACAGCATGTGACAGTGTGACAATTTTAAGGCAGATCAGACACTGCAAAAGATGAGAATGTGTGTCACAGGTTAAGTATGAGACATGAAAGGAATACCCCTCAGCAGGGGCCAGAAATGTTTATGTGTGACCTCATGCAAACAATATGCAGTTCTGCTCATCAAAACATTGCTCTACAGCACTAGTATCTTGAAAGCACCTGAAAATGTGGTTTAAAAAACAAAAAGATTTCTCTATAACATCAAATAGGGTTGGGATCGGTTCGGATATTTTTCAGTCTCTACTGTAAACACACTGTTAAAGCGTTGATATGATGTCATTCTCTCTGTGATTGTCTCTCTCACTCTGTGTCTGCTTGTGTCTTTATTTGTGCAGTCGGGGGACATTGAGATTGTGAATCACAGGACGAAGGAGACCTGTCAACTCAAGTTCTCTCCATACAGTTATTTCTCAAGGGACGTTCCACGGAAGGTAAATGTTTCCTTTCCACACTTATGTACCCAACCTTGGCCTGACGTCACATCATGAGGGTTTCATTGGTCTGATGCTGCCTCCTTCTGGACAGTGCCAGTTAATATATTAGTACTTACAATAGGGTAATATATTCTTCTATATATATATATATATATATATATATATATATATATATATATATATATATATATATATATATAGAAGAAGCTCACAGTATGAGGTCACGTTGCAGTGAAGTAACATCCTTTTTAGTCGCACCAAGGGAAATGTACTGGTATCCTACTAAGGAAAATGCTTAGCATTAGGAGGAAGATAGCTTGCTTTAGTTTCTTCATTCCCTTTAATCTGTTTTCTTATTTCCTTTGGCTCTTTCCAGGTTTCGGGCGTGGTTGCAGACAGTGGGGGCCAGGCTCACTATATCCTCTCTGGTACGTGGGATGATAAAATTGAGAGTGCCAAGATCCTTCAGAGCAGCCGAGGGGGCAGTGGCTCAGAAGGCAAGCAGAAGACAGTCTACCAGACGCTGTCCCCCAAACTGCTGTGGAAGAAATACCCTCTACCGTAAGCCTCATCAGCCTCATAAGGCCGATTTGAACATATTTGCGAAATAATAGTTTTTTAAATATCATTGATTGTACAGCATCGCACCGTGTAACTCCCATTAATTTTCTCTTGCTCTCTCAGGGAGAATGCTGAGAACATGTACTACTTCTCAGCGCTGGCGCTGACCCTGAACGAGCATGAGGACGGAGTGGGAGTAACCGACAGCCGTCTGAGACCTGACCAGAAGCTGATGGAGGAAGGGCGATGGGATGAAGCAAACTCAGAAAAACAGAGGCTAGAGGAGAAACAAAGAGCCGTGAGGAGGAGGAGGGAAGCGGAGGCCTCAGATGCTCTGGATGAAGGTATGAAAACAGGATTTTTGGTGTGTGATAGAGAGGTGCTGAGTAAAGAGACAGACAGTGGTGATTAAGGGAGGGTGGAGGTCTTTTGAGTTCCTGTAGTAAGTGTTCATTATCTGCTTTACAGTTAAATTATCGGTACAAAGGATAAGCAACTGAAAAAGTAAATCTGTTTATTAAAGATTAAAGATGCTTTACATAAACACAAGAGAAGTTAACAACGACTCAAAGAGCATTTCGCTAAAATCCAATCAAAGAGCTGAAATTCTGTTGATGATAATACAGTCAATAGTGTAAATCTGTTCACTCTCAGATTCTCTGATTCTCAATTTTGGATGATTTCTGCAACTATGGTGCAGTGTTGTCTCCCAAATAGTACAAAGTGTCTTTGATTCACACTTCTAGCCAGCTTCTTTGCAAAGGCAGCTGAGGCTCGTGGGTATCGTAGTGTTTAAAGCTATCTGCCAACTAATGTAAAATAATTAATAAAAACAAGTTGAAAGATTAAAAACTGATATCAGTAATAGAAATCTATTGTATTGTTATACTATCTAACAGAATACTGTGTTTCTGTGTTGAAGAACATTGACAATATCATAAAGAGAAAACTTTGAAATGGGAATTTATAGTGGGAAGAAAATGCTACCAAAACCTGCTCGTCCTCCCCCCTTCGGGACTCTATTGCACTAAAGCTTCACACATTTATATACGTCTACAGTATGTTGTATTTACCATTTGAGGCAGTTTACAGCTGCATATCAAGACAGTTATTATTGGGACAAACATCTATGACTGGCCTCAAACCAAAACATTACATAAAATGTTTAATAAGTAGTTGTTATAAAAGTCATTAATTGCATTACTATGGATCGTTTCTTAATATCTCCCACTCTTAACGGTTAGGATTTAAGAAGTGGTACTTATATGGAGAACTTAGCCAAAACTTTTCATCCTGGTGGCATTCCTGTGTGTGTGTGTGTTGTGCGTAGGCTAGGCTGTATGCGATGTACCCATGACTTGTCTTTTTTTTCCTCCCTCTATTGGTGGTCAGAGTGTGATTATGACTCTGGTGAGTGGAGGTTGCCCTGTGCCCCTCTGTTGTGC
Source organism: Cottoperca gobio (assembly GCF_900634415.1). Lineage (NCBI taxonomy): Eukaryota > Metazoa > Chordata > Actinopteri > Perciformes > Bovichtidae > Cottoperca > Cottoperca gobio. The sequence continues at coordinate 11,476,471 of NC_041363.1, forward strand.
ATCACACACACACACACACACACACACACACACACACACACACACACACACACACACACACACACACACACACACACCATCCTCTTTGTGTCCTCTCTGTGGTCTGCCTCTGTGTAGGGGAACTGCATGATACCCCTCTCATGTCAACTTCTCCAGATAATGAGTCAGGAGAAAAATGACTTTTTCCTGCATACATGTGACATTTTCATTTAGAAATAATATGTTACATGAAATAACAGATACAACTCTAAATCTACAACTATTCTTAACGTGCTATGGGGAAGCCACATTAGCAAGTGATTAATTTGAACTGCATTGTCATCGTCCTGTCTATTCGAATGCTTGTGGGCACTTTTCTGGTGCACTGATGCTTTGTTCATCTGAGCTAAATCTACATGATGTTTTTATAAAGGGAACAACAACATGAGCTGTTTGCTAAGCTTTCTCCCTCTTTTGACTTGGTTTCGATATTAAGAAACAAATGGATTATTCAGTTAAGGGAGTTCTAAAACTGTGATAAAAAATGTCCCCCTTCACTATGATCAATCCAGGTCCACACATTGTGCTCCTTTGTATTTCACTGACACTTTTGAGTTCACAGTTAAATGGTTTCACATTTTGAGCTATCCCAAATGCAGTGCACAGCGATTGATTGATTTCCCTGTATATGCATATGTATGAAGGCAAATTGCTCGCTCGGTGAATTGCCTGAAAGTGTGGCTTCTCTACTAGAGTGCGATTTTTAAATGACGGCGATTGAGCAACACCTGTGCTTCTTCCCACAGGGAAAGAATACGAAGGCTACCAGCCGTTGTGGTTCCACCAGAGGAGGAACTCAGTCACGGGAGAGACAAACTTTGTGTACAAGGGAGGTTACTGGGAGGCGAAGGAAAGACAAGACTGGAGCATGTGTCCTAACATCTTCTAACCCAGGAACTCAACCCGGATCACTCCTAACCTCATCGGACAGGGAACTGTTCTGCCTCTGGTCCTTCAGCAATGGGGCGTAGCTGGCTTATGAGCACCATGTGGACCTTTTAGTGAGAATGTGTATGATTCACAAACTCTCGGATTACCTCCTAATGTACACTCTCTCTCTCTGTTTTTGGGGGAAAAGCAGGGGTGTTCCCTGAATCCTACACTATACAGAAAGATAGATAATGTGTGGATGTGAGGTGGTGTTAGAGTTGTAACACCACACAATAAAGGCGCCTATTCACTCTTGAAATCAGGTGCTCCATAACTCTTTCTCACAATGCACTTTTCTGTGTTCACCCCATTTAAGAGTTTTTATCAATTGGACAGAAACCCATATCACAGAAGCTCACAAAAATAGGCTGACAACTAACAGGGACAAAAATCATAAACGGGCACAGAGAAACAGTGTTGAATACACATGTCAGTATATCAGGGGTTACAAAAAAAGTGTCCTCATCCTTCGTTTTATTCAGCACAATTGATATTATACCAGACTTATTTTATAAATCTTAAATTTGTTCTCTCTTTTTCCTCACAGGAATGATTTCAGGTGCTCATTATTTGCCCCTTTTATTTGCTTAGGAAAGAGGCTCGGCCTGAAAATGGTGTCTGAAATGTTCTGTCTATTATGCAGACAATAAGTGTTCAAAATGTATTAAATAAATGAGACATTCTAAAAAAAAAACATTGATATAAATAATTACAGACAAAATAGGTGACCTAACCACGACCTTGTGAAATAATGCAATATATTTTTTATACTCAGCTCTTTATATCGTATGACATATTTCATGCTGCTTATTTTCACAATATTTTGTGGCAAGTGAGATTTATTTATTGTTATTATTATTATTATTATTATTATTATTATTATTATTATTATTATTATTATTATTATTATTATTATTATTATGCTATTGTATAATTCCTTTTTAAAGTGGTGGTAAAACGAGAGAAACTGAGAAAAAGGACATTTTAAAATAAGAATAAATAATAAATAAATACAATAATTCTGGATCACAATAAACTCTGTCATCGTAAAAATAAGCAGGATAAAATAATATATATATATATATTATAAATAATAACGAGCTTTGTTTTAAAAGCTTATTGGATTACTTCACAATTGTACGTTTATTTAACATATTTTTTCTGTATGTATTAATGTGATTGTTTACTGCATAATGTCTTATTTATTTATTTAATTGTTAACACTTTGAGTCTCTAAAACCAACAGGTAACATTTGATTGGGCAAACCATCTTTCTTACACAGATGAGGCTGGTTTGTCTGAACTGATTAAATATGCAGCAGTGCAGAAATATATTTTGTCTGGTGTGAATGTTGGAGTTTCCCTCCAGAAATTGCAGTCTGTAAAGTAGTGAAGTAGACTATAGTCCATGTAGAGATACTATGGCTGCTTATTCATTTCATCTTGTGAATATGAATTGCCTCTATGCTTCAATGCATTTTCGTCATCTAAACATGCTTCAGACATCTTCCATTTGTAATTCTGATTAGTAAAGTTCTGCAGTAGTGTGTCCTTTAGTTGTAACACGTTAAACATTCATATCACTCTAATGTCCATCAAAGAACTGAATAAGCACTTTCCACTGTGGTAGATCATAGATCAGTACATATCTCTGTGTTGATGTTGAGAACAATTTCTCTCTGTACATGTACTTCACCTTGTCCTCTGGTGCTCTCCCATAGCAACACATATTGTATCCTTGGTGACCATTTTCAGTGACATCATTCTCAGTGGTCATACAGAGTATTAAAAGTCTGCACCAAAGCACTGAGACTTTCAGTGATTAACACCCAGTGCATATAGGAACAAGTTGATTTCTATAGTGTGCATTGCACCAGCTCCACAGCCTCCATCAGTTTGTAGCTCAGACGTTTTCCAGGTGGACTACAGTAGGCTACGTGATACTGGAGCGGCCTCTCTGTGGAGTCCAGAGTGGCTTCAGCTGACAGGAGGTCAAAGGTTATATAAGCAGGCAGGGCTGGTTCCTGTAGCACACCTCTGTGTAATTAGCTCCAGCTACAGATGACTCCCTGCAGCTGCCGCTCCAGACTCAACACAGCTCACATGTGTAGTCCTTTCATTCAGTGTTTATGGACATGCTGATCTGGGATCAGCTTACGAAGGTTCCCCTCAGTCTTTTGCTTTTAATTGACTGAACAAGGGAAAGTGTCCCCTGACCTGTGCACTACACGTCTACGGAGACAAGAGTTTTGAAAACCAGTTGGTAATTATTTTCTAATTATTGTTAGGAATGTAGAATTCAAGGCTGGAGGTATTGTATCTACTGTTTATTCTATTTGTGTGAATATTTTGTGATAAAAGAATGATATTGTAAAATGAAGAATAATTATACTAATCTGAGTATTAAGTTATCTCTACAGTACAGTCAAAATCTGAAAACAAATTGACTGAAGGATTTGCTGTAATTTTAACTTTTAATCCAGATTGATGCTGCAAAGATGGATGTTAACTCTGAGACACCCTCAATTTGGCTGCAGATTTCTTGTTTTATATTTCCAAAAACTGTCTTAACACACTGAAAATATTTTTTATAGAGTCCTTGATACTAGCACATTAGTAACCGTGGTTCAGTGATTTCACAGATTAACACATCTGGCAGTTCCTCTGATGTGCAGGCCATAAAGATGTATTTAAAATGCACTGAATAAGAAAAAACATTCACAAAGTAAAGGAGATGTTCAGTATGACAAGATGATCTGGTAAAATGTAAAAATGTGAGATTTTCCATGAATTAATGATTTGATAATGAAATGAATGATGATTGATTGTTTTTTTTTTTTGCACAAAAGATGCTTCTTCTACCATTTACATAAAAGGTTTTCATGCTTTTCTGTAGTTGTCATGAGCACAGTTTGATCAATCACTAAAACTCTCGTCCAGAATGACATGCTTAAAGAATAATTCAACATTTTTGGAAATGAACTTGTTCACTTTTATTTTACAAAAAATCAACAAATAAGCATATTTTCCAAAATGTCTAACTATTCCTTAAACTTCACTAATTTACCGCTTTGGTTCCCCTCTTTATCTATTTCACATAAACTCAAACATCTAGTGTGTACATAGATACTAGCTATCGATAGAGGCTGTGTACACCTAAAATCATATCAAAGGTGTCACGTTTAAGGATGGAAACTGATGCAGCAAGATGTTTCATTTTTGCTAGCTTGAAAATTGTACAGTTAATTCTGTATGATTACGCACAGTCATGACATCACTGCCGAATGGCGGTGAACAAATTGTACAAATGGAGAGTTAGTCTGTGATTTCCTTTCTCAGCGATCGATTTGAAGACTACTAGAGATTTACCTAAATATATTGTGTTTAGATGACTTTATATTGGAGAATAGGTTATATTTTGAATGATAACAGAGAGCTCATCATAGGTTTTAATCAGTACATTTCCAATTAACGTGATCTCAGTATTGGATGGGGACTTGCCGACTGAAGTTGCCCCAGCGAGGGCCTGTGCGGTAACGGGCAGCTGTAGCAATAACGCAGTGAGGTGTAGCTGTGTTAGCTTATGGCTGGTGTTGCAACAGTACAGTTGTCTGCCTCAAACGGAAAGGGATAAAAACAACTAAAGTGTATTTGGAGAGTGTACTGTAGATTTAAAACAAACTCTTCATCTGCCTTCCCTATCTGGGAGCGTTCTCATGTTAACCCCCTCTCATTGTTACTCATTTCATCTCACTTAATTCACTAAGGTGTGATTTTTTAGCTTTATTTTGTACGCTTTTCTTTTCTGATTTCTACCTTCTCGTGGGTGCCATTATTCTTATGTTGGTGTTTTCATACTGTTTGTATGCATAATGAGTCTGATTTGCGTGCACATGCGGCACACATTTCCTTCTCATTTGATGCTGCTCAGTTTTGAGGCAGAAATAAACTGATGAAGATGGGGAGAGTTTTTTTGCCTTGTCTAAACAGATCCCTGTTTCTTCTCGGATGGGGCTCACGGCTTTGTTGTGAGACGGTGATGTTAATAATCTGAAAGATGATAAAAGTTATGAGACGCATCACAACAGAGGCCTGTTTCAGAAGGTCAAAGGTGATTGACCTGCCTTGACTACTACTTTTACTCCCCAAATACTCGTAGGTGTATTCAGGTGTAACTGCGGAATCAACTGAGGTTTTGCTTCTTTTTTTTTAAATTGTGTATTTTCTCCCTTAATTTATACTTGTATAACATTGTCTTTAAATGACAAAGACACAATAATGAAAAAATAAAATAATAAAGTTGTTATTGTTGACACTGGATATCTGTCTGCTTTATTTTGTTTCTGCTGAAAAATGGGATGGCTTTAAATTACATATTTTATTGACATTGACTGATTGACTGACATTGTTTGCCAGTTTTTCATTACAAAAAAAGTGCCAGTTAAAACATTGATAACCCTCAACAGTTTTTGTAAGGAGCAAAACTGCAGCAATAGACTACCATTACTACTAAAGGTAGTTAAAATAATATAGTAAGCCTTGTAGACCTACTTAATATTTTCCCACATGACAGTTTGTAGAAAGCTTTGAAACAACTTTTAGACCAATATGTTGTGAAACATAATACAGACAATATAACTGTACAGTATATGTATGTATGTATGTATGTATGTATGTATGTATGTATGTATGTATGTATGTATGTATGTATGTATGTATGTATGTATGTATGTATGTATGTATGTATGTATGTATGTGTTTAAGACAATTCAAATATTTAGACCCTTTCACAGACTTTTGGCCTCTTGAACTGTCTTCTGGGCTTTCTTTGGCGCTAACATAGACGCTGTGCGCGCGGCAGTTCGCCTCCTCCTGGTGCTCGCCGTCCTGTGTGGGTCGCGAGCTGTTGTAGCTGTTTCCAGGGCAACCTACTGAAGCTCCTGTCAATCAAGAATTACGCGCTGCAGCTGTGTGAGCTTCAGCGCTCACAGTCCAGTTCAGCATCGAGATTTTAAGTTTATTCCGTGAAAGTAAGTAAGTTATGGATGTGTGATGCAGTTAAATGGTGGTGGTATTATTTAGTCATTTAAAATGTGATTGTTTTTTTGTCTTCGTATAACCTAGCTACATGTACTTTAAAGCAGACAGACTACCCTATGTGAGTCAGGTTAACCGTGTGTTTATTTTAGTGGTGTTAAAGAACTGTGTTAGCTGTGCCTTTTTTTAAATCTGAAATCCCTACTAATGCTAGAAGCTTAATGATGAGATTCTGGTAACCTGGGTTTAGAAAACTTAGTGTCTTTAACACTACAGCTATTAAGCATTTCAGTCATGGCTAGCTAAACATTTGAGAGGATAATTCCTGCTACAGTGTTAAAGTTGTACAACTCCTGAACATAATGTACATTTTGGGGAGTGGGAGAGACAGGAAGGCAAAGGAATTTATAGTCTTCTTAGTGAAAAGCAGGCTTACTAACAAGCTAAATTGCCATGGTTTCCTGGACAACTGAGCAACATAAACCCCCCACTCCCTTTATGACTGCCCAGTCAGCCATAACTAATGGTGGGTACTACTAGGGATGTTGTGTCTGCTGAGTGTCTGCTGAGTGTCTGCATGTTTGTCTTCAGCAACAGAACATGGCTGACGGAGGCCATGACGGAGCAGAGAAAGACGCAGAGGACACAGATGAGCTTCTTTACACAGGTTTTTATTACAAGTACATCTATGTGGTGTACATCTCACCTTATTGGGAGTTTGCACCTAGTCTTGTTAACCCTTCTGTCTGCCCTCACTCACAGATCTCAATGACAACAGCAGTGTGTCTGGGCTGGACTCTCCTCCTCTCAAACTGGACCACTGTGACCTCCTCCTAGATGCTATTGATGCTCAGCTTGGTCAGCTGCAGGTCTGTGATTTTCATTATATTCATAATGTATGTATGTGTGTATGTGTGATCTGGAATATAGTTTTCAAGTAGTAAGTGTTATTAATGAATACAGATCCAACCCCAGAAACGTCAGACAATTTCCAGAGAGCGTGATTGCAATGATGCAGGTAATGCCATACCACACTCCTTATACCAAATTTGAGATTTTGTTTTTTTCAGGTGATAAACGTTTTTTTAATTATTATAATTTTCTAGCTTCCCTCAGGTGGAGTCAACCTCTGAGCAAAGACACAGGGTTTGGGAGCACAACTCAAACAAATGACACACCCATGTCTTGTCTTGATTTGATACACACTCCGACAATCGAGCAAACTTCAGGTAATATTTAATTTCTAGTATCATTACAGGAGGAACTGTGATTTCTAACTGTTTATAGGTTGTCTTTTAGGCTGTTAGAAAAATAACCTGCAGTAATATAAATAAAAACTACTGCTTTTCACCAGGCTTGTGTCAACATACTGTATGTGCTTGAGTTAGAACAGATAAAAAAAACCACAAGTGAAATGCATAAGATGTGTATGCTCAGTAACCAGTTTAATATTATATTAAACCAGGAGTCTTAATTGGGTTTGTATTGGTGCTGACAATTTATAGAAGCCAATATATAATTGAGGTCTGCAAAGGAAGTGCACACATAAAACAGAACATATTTCCTTTTTACAGCATATTATACTAACATTTTCTACAATTCTTTTTATCATGGCATGCTATACTATGACATTTCTTAATGCAGTATTATACTATGACTTAAAAAAATGAATTTATGATTTTATTTATGATATAGTATACCATGACTTTTTTTATTGACATTTTTTATGACATTGTTTATGACATACTCCATCAGGGCTACCAAGGTTTTGATGACTGAGTGCCAATTTATGGAGCCAGCCTATGATTGAGGGCTGCACAGGAAAAATGCACACAAAAAACTAAATATATTTCACATCTCACTTCCACATTTAACTGCTGAGATGTCCACTGAAATCGCTAACTTAAGCTAACAGCACTAGCATTGATAACCGAACGTATTTCCTGAGATGCCACTAGTTCCCATGCACCAGTAGTCTTTTACAAGTTGTCACTCCTAACCTGAGAGACGTTTATTGGGATAAAGTGGCCGAGTAGTGTATCAAATGTAAGCTATCAAATGTGAAAGTACTGGAAACGGTTTATATGAACGTGTTAACTCCTTGGTGCAACAGGAACAACATTTTTCCCTACACAAAAGCACCCCATCTCCTCTGCTCTTTCCCCCAGAGAGGAGCACAGGCTGCCAGGAAGGTCCTGTCACTCATGAGGAAACTAAAGAGAAATTAGACAGAAGGACAAGAGACAAAAAGGAAATAGAGTCTCAGAGGGAGCAGGTCATATGGAGGCTCGAGAGGCTGCTTGGCGACACCTGTAACGAGGGAAGGATGGCAGGAGAAATCCACCGTCCTTCAGACAGCATCTGCACTGAGGACTTTGTCAGACGCTTTGTCGAATTGGCATTGCCAACGAGTAATCTGCAGCAACTAGACAAAGAAGAAGTGGCTGAGAGGACAGAGATATCCGACTGTGACACTTGCCAGAGTGAACAAATGGGACACAGTATTCTTAATGTCAACAGAAGACACACAGAGACTCAATATTGTCAAAGACAGGAACTGGAGAAATGTGTTTATGACCGCTATGTAGTAAATACATCACGCAGTGAGAAAGCAGGAGCTGTTGAGAGGTGCAGCACACCACAGATGCTTGGTGATGATAGCAGCAGTGAGTACTCTCTTTACACACTCTTGCTGTGGATATTTATAGTGCCCAGAGGATTAAATCTAACTCGCAGAACTTTCCTCTTCCTACATCTAATGGGCATATTGCCTTGAAATTTAACTGAGCCCATTCATTACCCTCAGAGGATGAAACCTTTCCATTCTTGACATGATCTTTTGCAGTACCCTTATCCCAAAATGTCAACTTTACACACATGCATAACCTAATTACAATGAAATTTGAAGAGCACATTCAATTTTTGTTAGGGAGTAATTTGAATGATCCCCATGGCCTATCCTGAAGTCCCATCCATAGGGAATACTTGAAGTACAAGTACAATGAGTATAGTGTTTGTACCAGCACTTGGTTAGTGGATTATCCATTGCAGCTTCTACAGCATAATAACCTGCATCTAGACTTTCATTTATTTCCATTTTATGGGCCCTTTACACCTTTTATTTACTCTTTCAGTCTCTCACAGAACCGAGGTTGTAACAGAACATGAAACCCCACAGATGAACCACAGCTGTTCTCCTAAGGCCAAGTGTTTGGCAGGTACCACACACAGATGACACTGTGACCTGCTCGCAGTGTAGCTAATCCTCCAGGGAATTCTTCCACTTCAAACATCTGCTTGTTTCTCTTATAGGAGTGCCTGTTTGGAGCTTTGACTCTGTGTCCATTGACAGTGACCTTGACTCAGTCTGCACAGAGCAAGTCAGGCACCATATTCACAGGAGACCAGGTGAGGGAGTGCAGAACATTTGACGGGAAGCAAGGGTCATTTAAAACATGTTGATGCATAAAATGACGTCTGCACACTTCTCCATGCCACAAAGTGGATTTAGGACTACATATGTTTTGATCCTAGTTGGATTTTCATCAGGTCAGAATGCTTAAAGTTTTTCCTTATTCACATTTGTTCTAGATAACTTTTTATAGAAGGGTGTGGTAAGACCCAATTTCTGTGCAGCACATGTCTCTCCTTTTTTCCTCTAACTAAATGCAATATTTCAGAACGTAGGTGTGATATGTTTATAAATTGATGTATGTTTTTGTTATTTAGCCTTTATTGTATGTGGTTTGTTCCATTGAGCTCAAGGATCTCTTCACAAGGGAGACCTAGCTAAGAGCGTATACATTTGAGTACATTCAAATGATCATATAAAACATTTGCACACAGACATCCTGGACCCAATAGATTTCACCATAGTGTTAAACTTGTTCAAGATCAATCTGTAGATTGTCCCATGCAGTAGGTGCAGAGAATCTAAAAGCCTTCTTTCCCAATTCAGTTCTGAGTTAAGGAACAACAAAAGGCAAAACGTCCTGTGACCGGAGATTGTAGTATTCATAATTCCAATTTAAAAGAGAAGAGAAGTTTTTATGTTTTTGTGTAAGTTATTGAATTGTTATTTATCAAATGTTTTATCACCCTTGGTGTTTTGGATGAGCCACAGCTGCCATCATAGAGCTTGTTGCCTGTTGGTGTGCATGATGTATAAATATGGGTGTGGTTTCCACTTTTTGAGCTTTCTGACCTCCCAAAGATCCAAGAAGAAACGTAGTCTTTAATTAACTTTTGTGGCATGGAGTAAGCAGCATGCGTTATGTTTTTCAATAGCTTTGCACCTATGTGATGTGTGTATAATTCAACATATATAAAATATCACGATAATGCTTGGAAAACAAACTATTTGAAGCAGAAAATAATAAATAATACATTAGACTTGTATAGCGCTTTTCAAATAACTCAAAGACGCTTGTAAATAACAAGAATACAAAAGAATATGTATGAAACTACAGTTTGTGGGATCCCTCCAAGGATGGCGCGCTCTCATTCAGTCTGTCACAGGCATGGATGACTGCTGTACCAACCACAGTGACTATGACACACACACACAGGAAGAAAGTAAACCTCGTTCTACATCAGGTAAAGCAAGATCGGACTGTGTATTCCTTTTTTGAGTCCACAGTAACGTGAGAACAATTTAATCTTTAAATGTCAACAAATTTGCCTTTTCTTTGTTTACAAAGGCCAAAGCTCCTCTCATGGAAAAGTACATAACAGAAGTCCTTCTGTCCGTAAAGCACAGCGCAATAAGAGAGAGCTGTGCAGGTAAATCACATGCAACATTAAAAAACATTTTAGTCTATCTTCAGTGTTGTGTACAACTTTAAAATGATTATTTTTGCATATATTTATGACTGGTACATTGCATGTTTGTGTATCGCAGACTTGTGTGTTCTTTAGAGGACAATGAGAAGGACACAGGTGAGGAAATGAATCGCAGGAGCAAGAGATGCAGGCCTGAGAGGACATCCGAGAAGATGCAATCTGATTGGGCAAAGATGAAAGAGCGTCTCTCTACACTCAGACAAGTGAGAATGACTTCTCCCGGTGTATTTAAGTATCATATGAAGAGTATTTTGAGAAATGTTTTCATGTCAAATTTATACATTCCCTGTAAACATGTGTATGCAACATCATTTGTGTGTCTGGTTTAGAAATGTGAGAAAAAGGAGCAGACACTACAGAAGAAGAAGACTCAGTTAAAAGATGTTGAGCTCTCCCTCTCTGAACTTCAACAGAGAAGAAAGGTAAAGTGTAGCATCTTATATATCCAGTAGCTTATCAGAACACTGCATACAGAAGTCTCACCAATACTCAGTTTTTGGTATACGTCCCAGAATGCCTCGCAGGAATTGGAGCGACTGACTGTGGAGACGGCAACAATGGAGAAGGAGAAGAGGACTCTGGAGTTTGTGCTGAGAGACAGTAGGGCAGGGAAGGATTCTATTAGGTATAAAACAAACAGTATTATACAACTCTGTATACATCAACATGGTCACATCACATTGCATCAACATAATCCTGTGCTGTATAAAGGATAGCAATTGTGTTGTAGTTGCCAGCTGCATGAGCTGCAGAGGCAGAGAGAGTCCTGTATCCTCGAGGTAAGAGACCTGGAAGAAGAACTTGCAACCCTGAGTCAATGTAAGCAGACTCTGAAGGATGGAGCCTTCCTGGAGAGGGTAATGAAACCTGAATCAAGCAATATGTATGGCAATGCTTGGCTGTGTTCAGTCATTTACATGTTTTAATGTCAGGGGTTTTTTCTTATCACAGCCCGGCAGTGTCTTCATGTCAGTGCTGGAGAGGGAGGAGATGGAAAGACAGCTGGATAACGCCAAAACAGAACTGTTTTCTGAACAGCGACGTGCACGAGAGAAGCTTGAGTCCATGCAAGAAGTACTGTGTTAATACCTATTTATATCTATAATTATAACTATGACAATTATAAACCTTTACAAGATTAAATATATTTCATGTCATTATAACAGTGTTCAAACTATAAAAATTATAAATAAAACATTGTAAATTACTACATTATTTTTTGGTTTGATGTCAGTGATGTTTGTAGATGAGGAAATAAAAAAGAAACGTTCTCAGCAAGTCATATATATATATATATATATATATAATGCTGATTTTAAAGGGACACTTATTTTATGTATTCAATGACTTTTACTTTATGAAGAAAATAGGTTATGTTTGAACCAAAAGGTCATAACAAAAAATATACCGAGTATTTTATTGTAATGTCAACAAACATTTGCAGCATCAAACATTGATAAGCTGTCACGTTTATTAAAAACATGCCACACGGTGTGATGGCAGGCTCTAAACCTGTTTTTACCCTTTAGTTAATATTTGAATCACAGATTATGTGTTTAACATGTTAATGTTTATTACCAGCTTATTTTGTGAATGTTTAATTTTAGTTTAGCTGTTTTCTTTATAGTTTGAGTGAAACTACAGTGAGAAGGTAGGCCCATTTGTTTTGGTTTCCATTTCTGTTTCAAATCTCTGGATTTGTTTTTACGTGTGATCTCGGATCAGAAGTTGGAGGAGACCTGTGAGGAGCTCAAGAGGGTCACCGAGGCTGAGAGCTTACTGAGGAACAGCTGTGATTGTCTGGAGGAGAAACGGAGGCAGAAAAAGAATCAGATTGAGGTGGCACCTGATGACAGCATTTCAATTCAAATATGTATCTATTAAGCAAATGACACACTGTCAACATCCAGTTTGTGTTTATCAAAATGTTCTAACTATCCCTTCTATTTCTGGTGTATCTCTCTCTGTCAGGCAGAGGAGTTCCAAGTAGGCGAGCTGCGGGGTGAACTGGGAGAATGCAAGATCAGAGTGGGCACTCAGGAGAAGATGTTGGCCCAGAAGGAGCTGCAGCTGCTAGATTTACAGGAGCAACTCGGGGCCTTAAAAGCAGAACGAGATGGACTGAAGGGGGAGCTACAACACCTGAACACCCAGCACTGCAATGCACGGAAAGAGGCCCACGAGAAAGCTCATAGAATGATAGTAAGTGCTGTGGTTTAAGAGTCTACAAGCGATAGTGTTTCAAGTCATTACAGTTCCTATTTGTTTTTATCCAGGAAGCAGCATTGAAGCAGCAAAAAAAAGAATTGGCTTTGACTCATGAGCAGCACGTCCAAAAGGTTACACGCATGTCTGCGAAACTAAAATATTGATTTTTCAAATGACATCATCACAGTTTGATTAATGATGTAGCAATCCTTCTGGCTGTCGTGTCCTCAGGTTAATAAGCAGACAGAAGAGGAGAAGGCTTTAAAAGAACAAGCTCTCTCCCAAACACGATACATTGAGTCCTTGAAAAGTTCCATTAAGGTCAGTATGTTTCCCTAAACATATGAAATCCACTGTTACACTATATAAGTGTAAACTATTTGGTGAACTGTTTTATCCAAGTACCCTGCACTGACAATAATGCAGGTAGTGTTAAGTTTGTGTGGCATTCGTGGGTATGAAAACCCAACTTTTCTGTGTTATCTTCATGATTATAGCACTATACGTAGAGTAAGTACACACTGTTCATGTGATCCTCTCCTATTCTGGCAGCTAAAAGACAAAGAGGCAAAGAAGCTGAGGGATTCTCTGGAGCAGCAGCAGCAGGAGGCAGAGAAGCAGCATCTACAAGCCTTGGAAAAGGTACTCTGATAATCCTCTTCCTAAAATATACAATATTATTTGCAACATGATTGCATGTTATACACACTATGCTCTCATTTAGGTGCACACCATAATAGAGGAGGAGAGGAGGAGGTGGGAGGCAGAACAAGTGGAAGCAGTGCAGGTGCACTGTGGGATACTGGAAGAGCAGAATAAAAAGAGCTTGGACAGCATGAGGAGTGAGATGCAGCGAGAGAAGAGTAAAGCTCTGGCTCTCCAATATAAAGTGGTGAAACTAAAAACTGTAAGGTGACTCCCATCCATGACAACATTGCCATCTTAAATAAATCAGAAATGTATTCTTATTGTATTCTGATTTTCATTCTCTTTTATGATTTTCTTTGTATCTGGAAGAGAGTGCAGAAGATGGAGAGTGAAAGCTCTGCACAGCAAAGAGAACAGGAGTCTTTGATGGCTGTTATTTACAAATCACTGAAAGAGGAGCACCAGGCTGAGCTGCAGAAGTTGCGGAGACAGGTGGCACAGGTACAAGAAAACCACAGAAGGCAATCATTCGCAGGCACATAAAGAGACGTGCTGCTGTAAAAAGAGCTGACATTGTGTGGTCTGTGCTCACAGGAGAGTCAGAGAGCAGTGCTGGGGCTCGAGAAGGCCGTTCAGCTGGCAGAGAAAGAGGCCGACAGGCTTCGGCTGATGCTGGAAGAAAGCAAGAGCAGCCATACCCAAATCACAGCTGAGTTGGAACAGCAGCTCAGGCACTGGGCCAAGGAGCTGGGAGCAGAGTGCCAGCATCTACACCTCTTAATGGAGCAGAGTGGAGCCAAACAAAGTTCTGTGCAACTACTTGACAGGTATCCTATACTTTCCTGCTCTGGTTTACATTCATATCTGGTTTAGAAAGAATACTTTGTAAGCAACATGGTGTGCTACTAATTCTGATGCCTTTTGTATTGTGCAGTCCTACAGCAGCTGAGGCGCTTATAAACCTGAGAGCACGAAGAGAGCAATTGAAGCACTTGATTAACCACCTACAGCAGGAGCTTCATTTACAGAAGCAAACCACTGAGCAGCTGAGGAAAGACAAGGTATAGTTAAGACTGCCTGTTGTTTGCAAATACAGCACGTTAAATGTATACATGAATACAAGTTCGTATTTTTTTCAGGACCGAGAATTGAGCATTCAGAGGCAACAGCTGAGGATGGACAGAGACCTAGCCTTGGATTCTCTAAAGGAGCGTCTCATTCAGGTATGAAACCTACAAATCTCATGTCGGTGCACATACACAGCAGACTCATCACTCACAGCATTATTATGAAACGGTGTCTGCATCTGAAGGAGCACATCGAGGAGTTAAGCAGTCTGAACTGGCCTTATATGTGTGATGGTGGAGCTGAGGGAGGAGTGGCACCATCTCTTCGCAAACAGCTGAAGGCCAAAGACCTGGAGCTCAGGCAGGTTCAGAGGAGCATGGCTCAGTGGAAGGAACAGACTGCAGCTCGTCTGTCGTGCAAGTTTGAAGAAGAGTTGACGGCTGAACTGGAAAGGTAACATGCGAACAAACTAAGTCAAAATAGAGGCTGTTGTTGTTTTAAGCAGTGATTTCTATACTATTTGGAAAGGAAATAGAACGTGAAATGGAAATTTAAATATATTCTGCTTTTCCATATTTAAGTTTTGCTCAAATGTTTGCTGTCCCACAGGTGCAAGACAAAGTTGTTAAGGGGCAGGTAACTGGTTTCTGATGAGATACTAACTAGCTGTCTGTCCTCTCAAAAGCATGATCTCACCCCAACTTACTGCGATATGCGTTTTATACCATAGATGTAACATTAACCGTACATGTAAACCTATAACTCCTTTGTTTAGTTATAATTATTCACAACTAACAACTTGTCAAATGCTTGTTTGTTTTCCAGAAAACCATCAAAGTCTCGAGAGGAGAGGCAAAGAGAGTCAGAGAGGCCTGAAGGAGAGATGACGCTTAGTGCAAAGGTAAACGTTTTACTGCTCCTGTGTGAGCATGAACACGTAGCTCTAACAGATACGCATCCTAAAGATATTCAATATTCTATATTTGTTCATTGACAAAAGAAACCTTGTCTTTTCCCCTTTAGGTAGCTCAGAATTCAGCTTGCTCTCCCTCCCTCCATGTTGTGGACTCTGCTGCCTCCCACAGCCCCTCAGACGTGGCTTCATTTAAGCTTCTACGTTACCTCCAGAGCAGAGTCAAGCAGCTCCGTGTAGAAAACCAGGCCTACACCTGGAGCCCAACGCTTGCAAATACAATCCCTTTAGATTTGTCAGGATCTTATCTTACCACAGTGGGTGCATTGTTTTAAGAGCTAGTCGCTGCACTTACAGTGGTGATAAACAAGTAAACTGCAGGCATTTGTACTTAAGGCACACTGCATTTCTTTACATTTATTAATGACATGGAGCACTGTCCTCCAGAAGCACCACAGGAACAAGAAGCATCACAAAGAACCTGTTGTCCCCTGTAAGAGGCACAACACCTCCAGAAGTCCTGTCAAAATATGTCAAAGTACTTCTACGAGGAAAAAACGACTGTAAATGTGGCAGTATCATTAACATTTCAATATTATTTCTGTGCTTGTCCTCATAATATTATTTAAAACATGTAATACTGGTGTCTCCTTTATAGATCACTCAAGGTCAAGACTTTGCCGGGATTCAGAGTCACTCAACAATTAGGACAGTTTTACGTTAAGGACATGAAACCCAACTGTCGGCGTTACACACACCGTTATATTATGTAATGCATTTCAAGCTCTTTTTTGTGGCCACCTAAATGAATCATTTACTGTTACATGTGTTTAAGATTGACGATTAACAAGCAGGTCACACTGACAAATGACACAACCGAAGTCAACTTTTATGGGTTACGGTTACAATGAACTCTGCATGTCAAAGAACCTCATGAAGCTGAGGTGGGTCTCTTTTGTAACTATAAATGTTACAATATGTTAAATTGTACATTGTATAATTGAACATTTCTGGCAAGTTCAAACAGAAGTATGTCATTAACATCTTAATTAATTTAGTTAAAATGTCTCATCTTAATAACATAATTCACTGAGATTGACACCAGATTAATCATATCTGCTATCGCACATGCTGTCTGTTCATTTCATTTTGTTTGACATGCTTGTGTTCACAAGGTGTTTCAGCCGGCTGGAGTATTTGTGTTGTCCGTTCTTTCTGTGTTATCAAATGTTTAAAAGGACAAAGTAGGACCAGTGCCTATTATTTAACAACTATTTCCCTATTTAAGTAAACAATCGTCAGCATCAGTCTTGTACTCTGAGCCGGCCCGAACTGAACTAATAAAGACAATAAATGACATGGCTCTAATTGAAATGGCATTGGACACTATTTGTATTAATTTTGTGTGACAACTTGGAGGCTGTTGCACTCGATAACCTAATAGTTCATTGATTAAAATCATATTTAGCTAATTGTTTTCAATATACAGTATATGTATGGTCACTTGTCCACAGGGGTTAATCCTGGGAACCCTACTCTTCTTGATACTGTGTTATGATAAACGCATCAATGTTTATCCAACAAGGGGATCACTTTTACTGAATTCCAGCTAAATTTAATCCAGGGAAAACCAACTGTCATTTATAATCTCTGGACAATGAAAGAGTTTATTTAAAAACATGAGATCATAACACTCCATGGCTGGTTGCAATTCTGGTTGTGTATATATATATGAAAATACAATCAAATTATATAAAAAGGAGCATTTCCATAACTTCTTTACAAATTTCTCAAAGCTCACAGATGGCGTACTTACTAAACACTATAGGAAGATAATCTTTCTACCACAACGGGAGTCAAGCAGGAAGTCATACTGTGAGCAAAGGTGAACGCACAGGAACAATATTTAGTGTCCTGTTAATGCCCTGAAGAACATAAAAACTGTACAAAATGCAAGTGCTGCACACTAATGTTTAACAAAGATCAAAGTTATGTACAGTACATCGGTGTTGGTCAGGCTTTGGCAAAATGCTGTACAACTGATCTCATATCTGAGGGCAAAAGTTCATTCTGTAAGCTATATAAAATCGGTAACGTAAGGCTGCAAATAGAACTTGTCAAAGTCTTGAGATCATGACAGTTGTCTCGGAGAATTAAATAAATACAACTAGATTATGTCAGCTTTATTGTTACATTTTAAATATAGTTGTATGGGATTCTAAAAAAAACAACCCTAAACTGAGTGACTGTAAACCAAAACGTGTTGCACAAACAGCACAATATTTATGTAAAGCCAACAGGCCTTGCCAAACTGACCAATTTCAAGTGGTTCCGAGTCCTTTATAGTCTTTTGTTTCAAGTCTTTTACTTTGGCATGCTTTTCAATTATCAAGCACCATTACATTTCCATGTCCTCCTCTCCAGAGCTATGGGCTACAGGAAAGCTGTATGGAGAAGAGTGTGTGTCTGCAGGTGGACTAGAGGGGCTGAGGGGACCGTGAGGGGTGGGAGATGGACACCGAGTCGGAGGTTGCCGAGATACTGTCTGTTGTTTACGCTGTTTCTGTAATGAACCCTTCTGCTTCCGACAGAAGGGATCGTCTGGTGGCCGCCACAACACCAACTCCATGCAGGAATGGCTCCTAAAAGGTACGAGGAAGAAGCAGGCGAGACAAAAATAAACACCAAGGAAAAATGTGTCAAGAGCTTTTCAAGGAGGAAACAGCAGAACACGAGACATGTTGCTTCATCAAACATTAAACTTTCCTATAACAAAATGAAGAGAACATACACAGACTGGGCTACTGTGTGCGGCAGGATGTCACTGATGCCGCGCTGTAGACCCTCCTTCAAACTGTCAGAGATCACCAACACTGGCCGTCTCGGGGCTGGCTCTACATCAAGATCTTCATCCTCATCGTCATCCTCCAGCGTTATTCTGTGATACATAAGAATCACAGTATGTGTTGATTTCACCTTTTCATGTGATAACAACCTCTAAACCCGTCACTACCACTGAATGGCAAACTAGGAACACAGGGGAACTGGAAGTGCTAAAAAGCTAATTGAACAAGGAAGGAGGTGCCAACTTTGAATGTTATGTTTAAAAGCCGCCACCGACAAATCCTACTCACTGTGCCTTTAAGATTTGGCTGAAACAGTTTGCTGACTTATACAGTATATGCTTATACAGGGATGGGTGATATGTGCAAATTAATTGCAATATAATTATCACAGCAAGACAACATTTACTTGGTATTGGTAAGTGATGATAGACACTAAAGTATTCAAAAGCCTGAATTAAGTATTTATTTAAAACTAACTTTAGCCTAATCAAAAACTGTAATAAAACTGTGACCTTTCCAGGGTGTACCCCTCCTCTCAACAAATGCATGCTCGAATAGACTCAAAAAGAGGTAGGATTTCAGTCAAATCATCAGGTGATCAGTCAAATAGTTGGTGGTTTTCAACACCCTGCATATTGCACACCTGTCTTCGATCTCCTGAAGTTTCCTCTGAGCTGCCTCTATCTCCATGCAGGAGCTCTCTGGCTCAGGTCGGGGCAGAGCGGCGGAGGGCTGTGGCAAAGTCGAGTTCGGAGATTCTGGGCAGCGCTGTGGAAGGTCAGAGCTGGCTCTCTGTGCAGGCAGAGGAGAGCAGCTATTTGCTGTTGGCCAGTCATGAGTGCTCGTGTTTGAGTTTTCTGAAACATCCACTTCTGCCCCGAACATTAACCTCCTCCTTTTGGCACTGCATCCCCTGAGATAACATTAAGATATTTATTCATATGAGACTACTCAAAGTATTGTTAAATGGTAAGTAAGACTGCTTATTCTGCACATCTCTCACTTACTCATCATCAATTCTCCTCCTGTGCTTCCTGAGGCATCTTGTCTCCCAGCTGCTTTGGGACATTTGGGACAGATGTGTTAAAATACAACATGCCAGATTAAGATTAAAAAGATATTTCATGTGTTGCCACTGTTATTCTGACAGCGGTATGGAGGGAATTTACAATCCCCAAATCATCAACTACATACTTGTTGGAGAGAGTTGCTCTCTGTAGATGGCGGGACGTACTTGGAGATCCGAGGTCAAATTCAGGAAGGCTTGTGGGGCCTGAAAATGAATACATGGCTGGCAGAAACCCCAGTTCACTGCTTGTGGGAGCAGGATGATGCATGGTGGTCCAGCCGGTGAAATGATTTGAAGAGACACACGGATAGATAACTATAAAGTAGTGATACCGATCAGATAAACCGTTAAAGCCATTTTCTTAAACCTCCACGACGTACAAGTTATAAATCTGTTTACACGAGGACAGCTGGCTGATTATCTCGCTAGCTACCACGCCACTGTATTCTTAGTATAGCGTTACGGGTAAAACTGTCTATTATTATAACGTGACACGACAATACACAATGACAGATTTATCCCTGCGCTGAATAACAACTTTGAATAACTAAACCAGACATGTAACGTTAGTTGTAGCTTTTGTAGACCGACCTGTGCAGATGCACTGCCCCTTCGTGTTTTTGTTGTTGATGTTTCGCTATCGTCCGTCAGTTCACAACGTTTTCCTTTGAGATAATGCCATTAGCACACAGCAACAGGCTTCACATGCTTAAAGTCTTACTAACTCAATATTGATACCACATTGAAGCAGAAATAGCCCCCACATAAAAGGTCCCTGTGGCGTGAACTGCTTGAATGGTAGGCTGGGTCAAACTGACGTTAGCTAGCTATTCTGAAAAAGTAAGTTACGCCAGAAGAGTCGTCAAGGTTCCAGAAAGAGCGTGTGTTACGTTACGTTACGTTACGTGAATTGTGGGAATTGTAGTTACTGAGGACAAACAACATACTACAAAGTTTGTGTTAAGCAGTCGGTGGGACACAAGCAACGTTAACAAAGTGACGTTTTTGTTAAAGCATTAGCATCCGTTGTAGCTCCCTACGTTAACTAGCATTAGTTCAAATCAACCCGAGTCCGACACAGGTAACGTTACTGACCGGAAGACGATTTGTGTAAAGCAGGATAGGTAGAAGCAATCCTCTTGTTTTCTATGTTCGTATTACCGAAGAGTATATGCGATTGACAAGATAGTTGCCCCCAACATCCTGTTGTCCGGCTCACAGCTCGTGTTAAAAAACTTCCCTCTTGCTTATTTCATCGCTTTGTCGTCTCAAACTGTCATGTGACAGTGAACAAAACACTGTAATCTCAGCCTCTGTTCTTCCTCAACTCTGATTCTTCACACTGCAGTCGTTTCTGAGGAGGTAAGACACTGTTGTTTAATGTTACACGCTAATGACTAAGCTGCTGTGATACTGTTTTAATTAGGATCTTATAATATTTACCTAAACTCGCTAAATAGACTATTAGATTACTACTATTCATGTATTCCAAAGGGTATATTACAATTATTTTCAGATTTATTTTTTGACATCTGTGTATCTGCCTTTGTCAAATAAGTGAAAATAAGTGACAACTTTCGTGCTAAGAAAAGTTTCTTGATTTCTCCCTTTTTACAGTATATCTGTGTTGTTACTTTAACGTTTTATGCGATTATATTGATTTATTTCCACTGTTTGTGTTATCCACCAGGTTGCGCAGAATGCTGTTTTTGGTAATAATCACAGGCCTACTGGCTTTTTCCACTGGTAAACCATGTGGTAAGTATTTTTATATTTATATAGTATAAATCCATTATCACCAATCAATAAAAACCCTGACTGGCCTTACTAAATCCGTTTTTAACACTGGAAAAACCCAGTTTACAAATCCACTGAATCACTGGTTTGGACAATCACATATTTTGCAATTATCTACTTCACTATTTGAATGGCCTTCATATTGTTTGCTCATTGACAAAAGAGAGTGATAGCGCCATGTTGGTCAGTGATGAGGGCAACATTTCAAGGAGGGACATTAAGATATTTAGAACTTGATCATAGCAATGAAACCTCTTTCAATTATTAAGTCTCCACATTCGTTGTTTCCTCTTGTTGTGACTGCTGATGCTGCAGTTCTGGTTTTGCAATACTCTGAAAGTTTATGTTGATCTCAGCAAGTGAGTTTTACTTTAAAAAATGTTTGTCTGTTTTTAATTTTTATTATTCCAGATAATGAAACAGCCAACAGTGAGCTGGAGCTATCTCTCAATAAGAATCTCCTTCGCTCTCTGGAGACGCAGGAAGGACTCCCCAATCCCAGTGTCCACTTGGCATTACGGCTTTCTGATTCCCACAACCTTGCCAAGGAGAGCGAACACCTGAATAAACTGAAAAATGATTTGCACAATGACATTCAGAGGTACTGTATTGCACACAACACAACAAATGGCATGCTATTTTAAATCTGTAGGTCCACTGAGCTGATCTTTTTCCATGATGTTCTCACCTGAATCTAAGTCTAAGTCTCCTATGTCTTTCTCAGCTCTCTCACTAATGGCCAGCCTGTGTCCGGCATCATGGCGCTGTACACTCTGGCTTTGAAGTCTTCCTGCTACGACCTCAACACAATCACCTTCACCACCAACGAGAAGAGTGAGACGCTGCTGACGCACCTAAAGAAGCAGATGGAACAAGAAAAAGAGCATATTGCCTGTAAGTTGTCCTTTGACCTTTTTCGGAGGCCAACAGTTTTAACAGTTTTTTATTGTGCTACAAAATGAGTTCAAAGTATATTTAGTGTATTTATTGCTTCAAAAAAGAAATCCAGGAAAATGTATGTAAAAGAACAAGCAAACAGTTTGGAATACCTTGGGCTGAATTGGCTCAGTAAAAAATGTGTTAATTTAACTCTACTTTAGCTTTATAGTTGTGATGTCTCTTGAATATGTCTCAATTAAATTTGAGTGTTTAGGTTGCACTTTGACAAAAAATTCTGCAGCGCCAATTTCTTTTCAGTCATTACAGCAACTATTGATTAATTCCATTTAAACTGAAATGAGGAGAAACTAAAGTAATTAAAGTTTTTGAACATAAACGTGGGGTCATGTTTTAATATAATTTGTTTTATTTTTATTTCTCCTTTCCTTTGCGCAGTCAGCCTACGACCTTTGACCAACTATTACCAGTACTCTCTGGGTGTGCTCGCTCTTTGCGCGAGCGGCATCAGGGTCAACAACCATGTCAGCAACAAGCTCATCAAGGCTGCAGTACATGATTACTTCAAACATGGAGACACTGAGAGTACTGGTGAGTGTAACCTGTCTATTTCTTTTCTTTTAGATGATGTGCAGGCAGGGATGCTTCCCAATCCTTATGATAACGAATGTCAATTACTCTCCTCGTGTCAGTGTACTTACAACTACAAGTGAGATAGTATGAAACATGTACTGTTTTTACATTACATCTAAAGTCATATTTTAGACGGATGAATTCAAGTTACCTGAGATTAATTCTACTAGTAGGTCATCTCACAGAAAGAGGTCAGAATGAAGGTGTGCATTACCAGTACCTTAGACTCCGTTCTTTTGTCACCACCACAATGTTAGGAATCCTGTAACTTTTGTTGGTACAACCTGTTTTTCATGTTTGAAGTTAACCTCTCCCTCCTGTCTGAATGTCAAATATACATATTGTATTCTTCTTTCTCTCCCTAGATACCTATGCCATGGCTGGAATGGCACTCCAGTGTGTGAAGGACGCTGGTTGTCATGTGCAGAGCGCTGATGAGCTCAACGCAGCCCTTACAAAGATCAAGCTGAAGCTCTTGGCCTCTCGTAGGGACGACTGTCATATCGGCAATGAGTTCAGCACAGGCCTCGCAGTTCAAGTAAGGATCTTTTTTCTTATATTTTCTTAAGCTCCCTTTGTCTGAAACATTGCATAACTACATCTTTGCATCTTAAATGTACATATTTGTTGTGTTAAAGGCCCTATTGGCAATGGGTGGCCAAGTTGCAGAGTATGCTACGTCTATGGAGGCCATAAGGACGGACGCCAGAAACAACGTATACCACAACCCCATGGCCATATCTCAGATTCTGCCAGCTCTCCAGCAGAAATCCTACCTGATGGTTGAAAACAAGGAGTGCCTCAATGAAGATGGTATGTACAGCATTGTTTCTACCCCCTGTGGTCACCATGACTTCAAGCTGTTACTGTATTGTCACTGTTTGTGTCATGGTGTGTGCGTTCTTTTAGACACTCTGGTGCTGGAGCCCATAGATCCTGTGGTGGTTTTACCAAGCGAGATCAAAGTGAAGGTGGAGGTGGTGATGTCCAGCGGAGCAGCTGCTGTTTACACTGTGAAAGCGCCAAAGGGAAGCTCTCTGTTGGTGGCTCTTAAACTTCTCAAGGGAAAAAATGATGGCTTCACGTGAGTTCATTTAATGTCTTTTTGTGCGTTTTAGTGTTTTTTAGCTTTCACATTTTTTTTGTTTTTTGTGATTGCCTTCATTGAGTAATATTTGATGCTGTTTGGCAGGTTTGAGACGCAGTCCAGCCTGTGGGGACCTTTCTTAAGTGCGGTGAATGGAGAGCAGGCCAGACAGAGCGACCGCAGATACTGGCACCTCTCCTCTGAAGGCACTGCGCTCAGTCAAGGTGAGGACACATATTACACGTAAATAGAGCATTCCCTTTTTGCAGCTTTAATTTCACTTTGTTAAAATAAAAAACTGTTTTTTCTCCCTCAGGTATCCAGGATTTCAAGTTAGAGGTGGCGCAAAAGATCACCATCAAAAACACAAGCTACTGAGAGTCAGTTACTGCTGATGCAACAGTGATTAATGAGGATGAAAACAGATCAAGTTTCAAGATCAACTTTTTTCTATTATTTTATTGTTTCAACCAGTGCTTATACTTAAATGTATTATACTTAAGATGCCATCAACTGTGAATATATGGTCGAACTGGTTTCATAGAATTTATGCATTAAAAGTGTAATTTAGAAGTAATTGCACAGACCTTGCTGTGAATATACTAACTTTAGGATGTAAA
Organism: Cottoperca gobio; assembly: GCF_900634415.1. Classification (NCBI taxonomy): domain Eukaryota; kingdom Metazoa; phylum Chordata; class Actinopteri; order Perciformes; family Bovichtidae; genus Cottoperca; species Cottoperca gobio. The sequence continues at coordinate 11,501,105 of NC_041363.1, forward strand.
TTGTAATGCTTTTTTTAAATTATGCATTGTTAAATGAGTGTGAAATGTTTATTCAAATGTCTCACAGAGCGTGATTGTGCTTTTTTAAACAAATTAAAAAAGTCATAATGGATTTTTCTGTAAGTTTGTGGGGGTTTTTTTCAAACAAAATATGAATTATGAGTAAGTGACAGTTAATTAAATCATTAGATCACATTAGGTTTCCTTACATAGTAACAGAGCTAATAACACTGTGCAATTAGATTGTTATTGCATGTGAGTCAAGCACTTTTATTATGGATGATTGAATGTTAATTGACATTGTCACACTTGCATTAATGTAAGACAATCTAGTGCCAATGGAGATCCAAACATACAGTACTTTGTTTCCTGTGGAAATTAGTTATTTCTTAAAGCTGACATTTGATATAGTTTACAATTTGGAAAGTTACTTGATTGAGTGGCATGAGTGCAAGATTAATAAAAAAAAACTGGACGTCTTGGAAGTAACATATTAGGGGGAAACGTGAAGAAATTAACATTTAATTGATTTACTGTAGAAACAAAAAATAAAGAAATGTATCTCATCTGAGGACAAGCACAAGTACTTCCGGTTTATGACAAAATGATCATGATCTGTCACCACCTCAAACTGTGTTGTATTTACTCACAGTACAGTCTTTGAATCTGTACGCTAAATGTATGAAATCTAAGAAAGTTTATTGGTCGTTTTACACCAATTTCTCGATAAATTTGTCAAAAGGCTTTTGTTGCGAAAGTACAGAACACGACACCGGAAGTGACTTGAGTTTTAACTGTTTGTGGTTTTACTATTTGGGCACATTTTCTTATGACCTTACCTCAGTATTTTTACTTGACAGCAGCTAATTGTGCGGGCGCTACAGGAACAATTCAGCCAATATTTCGGCGTCTATAAATGTAGAATTAGTAGCACATTTAGGTGTAAATTGATTATTCACAACGAAAGTTCATGTTAGCATGACTGGTTAGCATACACCATGGAGAGGAGGAGGTAGCTGCCATGAGCTTAACTCGGTGGTAATGTAAAGTCTTAACTGCTCACTATTAGCACCAAGTGACATGCAGATTAATTTTATAGTTTATTTGTAGTTTTTTACTTATGCCTGTCATAATGTCTGCCCTTAATCGATGCGTTTTGTTCAAACTTGTTTCCAAGTTAAAAACAGGTTTGATACACTTTAAGAGATTTGGGTATAATGCGCCTCCACAGAGGAAGACACCTGACAGCCTCCTGCGAGTTGGACACTCAGCCATAACACAGACGACACTCAGTACTATGAATAATAAGTCAAGGATGCTCAGTGTTTCCTGTTCAAGATGTCTGTCTACTTCAACTGAGAACAGAGCCGCTCGAGTGAAGAGAGTTTCTGTCGAGGGCAACATTGGTAAGATGAGTATATTTACTGTATTTCAAAATAAGATGAATTGTTGTGCCACTGCCAAGCTATGAGTTGTTCAGTAGTACAAGAATAAAAGTGCTAATAACACAGTGTTGAGATACCCTGTTGCAAGTTAAAGTCCTGTATTCAAAATATTACTTAAGTAATAGTAAAAAAGTATTAGCAAACATCAAAATATACTTAATGTACAAAAGGTGAAAGTGCTCATTATGCAGAATAATACATATTATATTACTGGATTAAATGATTGATGCATTGACGTGTTAATTACTTTAACGTTGCACCTGATAAAAAATTAGCTCATTTCAATGACGTTACATATGGCTGGGAAGCTTAATTTATAATAAAATATCATAATTTATTTGTTGATTTTATATTTTTGTATTAATAATCTTAATCTTCAAAGTAACTAAAGCTGTTAAATATATGAAGTGGAGTAAAAGTATCTACAATATTTTTCTCTTAGATGTAGTGGAGTAGAAGAATAAAGTAAAACAAAAAAGGAAATACTCAAGTAAAGTACCTCAAAACCTAAATTAAGAATTTAAGTAAATGTACTGTGTTACTTTCCACCACTAGAGTTGATTATATACAGTATATCTCAAAAGTGAGTACACCCTTTAGATTTTTGCAAATATTCTGTTATATCCTTTCAGGGGATAACATTATCCTACTGAAACTTTGATATAACTTAAAGTAGTCAGTGTGCTGCTTGAATAACAGTATAGATTTATTGTCCTTTGAAAATTACTCAGTACACAGCTGTTAATGTCTAAACAGCTGGCAACAAAAGTGAGTACACCCCATAGTGAACATGTCTAAATTGTGCCCAAAGTGTCAATATTTTGTGTGACCACCATTGTTATCTAGCACTGCTTTAACCCTCCTGGGCATGGAATTCACCAGAGCTGCACAGGTTGCTTCTGGAATCTTCTTCCACTCCTCCACGACGACATCACGGAGCGCACGGATGTTGGACACCTTGCACTCCTCCACCTTCCTCTTGAGGATTCCCCACATGTGCTCAATTGGGTTTAGGTCTGGAGACATACTTGGCCAGTCCATCTCCTTAACCTTCAGCTTCTTCAGCAAGGCCGTTGTCATCTTGGAGGTGTGTTTAGGGTCATTATCATGTTGGAAAACTGCCCTACGGCCCAGTTTCCGAAGAGAGGGGATCATGCTCTGCTGCAGGATGTCACAGTATATATTGGAATTCATGTGTCCCTCAATGAAATGCAGCTCCCCAGTGCCGGCAGCACTCATGCAGCCCCAGACCATGATGCTGCCACCACCATGCTTGACTGTAGGCAAAACACATTTGTCTTGGTACTCCTCACCAGGGTGCCGCCACACACGCCGGACACCATCTGACCCAAACAGGTTTATTTTGGTCTCATCAGACCACAGGACATGGTTCCAGTAACTCATGTTCTTGGATTCATTGTCTTCAGCAAACTGTTTGCGGGCTTTCTTATGCATCGGTTTCAGAAGGGGCTTCTGTCTGGGGCGACGGCCATACAAACCGATTTGATGCAGTGTGCGGCGTATGGTCTGGGCACTAACAGGCTGACATCCCACTTCTGCAACCTCTGCAGCAATGCTGGAAGCACTCGCACGTCTATTTTTGGAAACCAACCTCTGGATATGACGCTGAGCACGTGGACTCAACTTCTTTGGTCGACCCTGGCGAGGCCTGTTCCGAGTGGAACCTGTCCTGGAAAACCGCTGTATGATCTTAGCCACTGTGCTGCAACTCATTTTCATGGTGTTGGCAATCTTCTTATAGCCAAGGCCATCTTTGTGAAGCGCAATAATCCTTTTTTTCAGCCGCTCAGAGAGTTCCTTGCCATGAGGTGCCATGTTGTCCAGCATTCAGAGAGAATTGTGCCCAAAACACCAAATTTAACAGCCCTGCTTATCATTTACACCTGAATCCTTGTAACACTAACGAGTCACATGACACCAGGGCGGGAAAACAACATCATTGGGCACAATTAGGACATGTTCACTATGGGGTGTACTCACTTTTGTTGCCAGCTGTTTAGACATTAACAGCTGTGTACTGAGTAATTTTCAAAGGACAATAAATCTATACTGTTATTCAAGCAGCACACTGACTACTTTAAGTTATATCAAAGTTTCAGTAGGATAATGTTATCCCCTGAAAGGATATAACAGAATATTTGCAAAAATCTAAAGGGTGTACTCACTTTTGAGATATACTGTATGATTACCTGTATTATGTCTTGTCAAATATCAGCTGTTGGAAAGTCGACCTTTGCAAGACTCTTGCAGTCAGCTTGTCCCGACTGGGAGGTGGTGGCAGAACCTGTCAGCAAGTGGCAGAACATTGAGAGTGGTACCTCGAAGGTGTGTGCACATTTACTGACCTCTTCATCTTTTCACAACTGAAATCAATAGAAGCCAAGCTTGACCATCTCAGCTCGTGTCTTTGACAGGGGACAGCCGCCTCCCCCCAGACGACAGTCAGCAACCTGCTGCAGATGATGTACCAAGACCCTCTGCGTTGGTCTTACACATTTCAGACATTTTCCTGTATGAGCAGACTGAGAACGCAGCTGCAGCCTCCTCCAGCTCGCCTGCTCAGCTCAGAGGGAACACCTGTCCAGGTGTATGAGCGCTCCATCTACAGCGACAGGTGAGCGAGTCAGGGCAGGAGAGAGTGAGTTAGGGAGCTGTAGACTTACTCCACTATCAATAAATTCACACATTATCACTATATTGTTATTATTGCTGTTAATAATCAAAGTTGTGCTCAGGATAGCCTATTATTAGTATGGAATTTAATATATGTGTGTAAGTATATATGTCCTTTATGTACTATTAAATGATTGAAAATTAAACTTGACTGTCTGTCCTGTCAGATACATCTTCGCCCTGAACATGTTTGAGCTGGGTTGTATCAACTCTACAGAGTGGGCAGTGTACCAGGACTGGCACTCTCTCCTGGTGGAGCAGTTTGGACACCAGGTGGAGCTGGAGGGCATCATCTACCTCAGAGCCCCACCAAAGGTATGAACATAAGAGATTTCACGTTACATTCAAGAGATAAATCTACAGTTACAGTAACTCGTGAGGAAAAAGCACGTTTTGCCACATAATCTTAGCGTGTGGTAGTTGTTTGTATTTGTAATAATGTTACTGTAACATTACATCACTGACATTTACTCTAATTTGTTTTGAAAAACACACAAACACATTGTACTTTTGATGTTTCGCAGACATGTTTGCAGCGTCTGGAGCGACGGGGCAGGGTAGAAGAGAAAGGAGTGAAACTGGACTATCTGGAAAAGCTTCACGTTCAACATGAGAGGTGGCTTGTTGAGAAGAGCACCGAGTGAGTGCAAATGAGATCACGTGTCTGTTGTCCTGTTTGTAGCTGGTATGACCTGTAAACTATCCTACAAACTAAAAGCTATCCTATTTACTTTAAAATGATGAAGTGAAATGACAAACACCAGCAGTAGTACAGCCACTGTATTACAGAATGCGCTACAGATTCCAGTTTGTCGATCAGCTTTTTAAACGCCTTCCCTCGCAGCTGTTTGTTGCTCGGCTGTGAACAGATGACGGTCAGCAGTGTGTGGTCTGAGGTGGTCGGTGTAATACAGCTTCGCTCTCTGTTTTCAGAATACATTTTGAGAAGTTGAAACGGATACCTGTGTTACAACTCGACGCCAGTGTGGAGTTTAAGAGTGACCCAGAGGTGCAGAAGGAATTTATAACAAAGGTATGTTTATTTGTAATAGCTGCTACATCAGGGTAAACCACAAGAGGGCCTCGTGCTAATGTTTGAGAGCTCATTTCTCATCCTCACAGTCTTTATCCAAGGAGATTCTGTTTGATGTGTTTCATGTTTGTGATCCATGTGATCCCAAACTACCTTTTCATACACAGATGAAGAACTTCTTCAATGCTTTATGAGAAGATGTGGTCAACAACCGCCAGCAGTGGGAAACAGAAGAGACCGGTCCGACAGCAGTCAGTCAACACACACACACACACACGAGCCTCTCATAGAGTGAAGGAAATATAAAGTAATAAATAAGTTTTCTCTTTTTGGACCCCATGAAACACACAGATTGTGTTGTGTCTGTAAATGAATATGTTACCTCAAAAAAGACCTTTTAGATTGTTACATTTGTTCAGCTTTATTTTGTTTGCATGTTAATTTGCTGTGAGATTCACTGTTAGTTAAAGTTACTTCTTAAACTGTACTATACTGTACAGACTAAGTCTGTGCTGACCATTTGGAAACACGGTTTACTGAGCAATGCTTTACACATTCCTAACTGACAAGGACAAAACAAATAACCCAAGTATACTATTTGTTGTTTGTTCATAAATAAAAATCTGAATTTTAATTCTTGTGATATATTGTCTGTTTTATTATCAAAGATTTTCTACTTTCTTATTACTTTTATTCTTAGTTTCTGTACGTGTGAAACGTTACATTACTTCTGCCACAGAAAGGTTCTAATGGCTGCACAGCATTTAAAGTGTTATTTGTTAATGGACTTTAATGTTTCGAAAGGATCAGGCTCCTGAGTGAACACAAAGGGCCAGGCAGTTTGACAGGACAATGACCTTGGCTAAATGTTTTCTTTTTCTCCCCCTCTGGTGTGCTCTGATGATCAGAGGGGGCGTTCAAATGCCTGCAGTGGTCAGGGGTCATCAAAGGGCAGCTGTCCACTATAAAGGGGCCTGTCTGGAGCTCCGTCTGCACACAGCATCATTTCAGCCTGAGACCAGGTGGAGGAAGGAAGGAGATCTTTGCCTCTCTCTCATTATTGTTGGAGTAGATTATCTGGGTTTCAGTTAAAATGGAAGCTCGAGTCCTGACAGCTTTCTGCACATTCCTCCTCTGTTCTTTTGGAGTCGTTTTCCCGTCCCAGGGGCACAGATATCTCTCAAGCCTTGAGACCAGTTTAGCATTGAAAAATCTCTCATTTAATCATCGCAGCAGATACCCTCTGTACATGATGCAGCTGTACCGCTCCTTCAGGACTGCTCATTCCTCTTCTTCGGTAGCTGTCAACACCATTACAATGCCAGGTGACAACCCGTCAGCACACAGTTCTGACTCCGTCCTAAGTCTGATGGCCAGAGGTGAGTAAAGAGTTTAATTGTTATGTTTTTTTCCCATCACTGGGTATAGAGCATGTTATATACTGTATGTTAGTTTCTACTCAGTTTACTCTCCTCCAGCAGCTCTTGGGTTGGTGCATTATCTGTGTTATCAGACCCTCCCCTTTACAACCCAGCAAGTGTCAAAATGCTTATTCCACTTTAAAGGGTTTCTCTGTTTTATGTGAGAGGGTGTGTATATTAGCCCTCAGACGTCCTTGCACAGGGGGGTTCAATACACATCCTGTCCCGTTCACCCTCCCACTCCGGTGTTTTGACATTTGTCCAGGATCTGGTTTGCCCAGAATCCTCCAGACTGCTGTGTGTGTGGATTTGAGTTGTCATTTACATGTTTTGTTTCATTTTAAGATTGCCATCAAGAGGGTGAAAGATGGACAGTCACGTTTGACATGTCATCCATCTCTGCTAGTGAGCTTGTCCAGCAGGCAGAACTTCGGATCAGACTACCTGCTTTCTCTGGCTCTAAGCGTGCCACTGTGGATTTATATCACTCCAGAAAGCAGAGCTGTGAGCCGGGCAGCACATCATGCCAAGATGAACATCTTTTCCTGGGGAGCTTTGGCACATCAGCCAGCAGCACAAAGTCTGCCTGGAAGGTTTTTAATGTGACCGCTCTGTTAAAATACTGGCTGTACCAGGGAGATGGAGTGTCGAGCCAAGAGGCCTCTGGAGAACCGGGCACGGACCATGGGAGCTGGTGCTGGGGATGAAGGGGAGATCTCTGACAAGTCCCTCTTCAAGAATTTGGGATTGATGCAAAGAAAAATACACCATCCAACCATGGACCGGGTTATAATGGTCATCTTCTCAAAACACAACCTGCCCCAGGAAGGCCACACAGCACACAGTCTCATTCACACTGTGGAGAACTCCAAGTATGTGACGACGGACAGAGTCAGCACTCAAAGTCGACGCCACAAAAGGAACAGAATGGAGAGGATGAGGATTGCTGCAGGAGCTTCACCTACTCCAGCAGCAGCAGCAGCAGCAGCAGCAGCAGCAGCAGCAGCAGCAGCAGCGGAGCCAGCCGTAGGGCCGCTGTGTCGTAGACTCGACATGTGGGTGGACTTCGAACACATCGGCTGGGACGAGTGGATTGTTCACCCCAAGCGCTTCAATGCATTTCGCTGTGAGGGAGAGTGTCCAACACCACTGGATGAGTCCTTCAACCCTACCAACCATGCGTACATGCAGGTGAGATCCCATTTAACTCTTTAGAATCTTAAACAATCAGTTTTTGTATAGTCTCTGTTTTACTGTGTTAGTGGGGCAGTAGTTTAGTCTGTGGGGACTCGGCTTGTGAAAACTAGATTGCCCCGCCCCCGGGAGCAGTAAAGTAATGTTTGTTGTTGTTCATGTGAATTATTCTTATATTTTTCAGAGCCTCTTGCAACATCACAATCCAAAAAGAGTGTCTTGCCCGTCGTGTGTGCCGACGCGCCTCAGCCCGCTCTCCATGCTGTACTACGAGAACGATGATTTGGCCCTGCGGCATCACGAGGACATGATTGTTGAAGAGTGTGGATGTCACTGAAGGGCCAGCATATCACTGGTTTCACTGCAGTGTTGATAATCTTGAGTGCAACTGCATCTTTACGGTCTTCATGTAAACTTTAATGTTCAAATACTAAAGTCATGAAGTCATAAAGTCATGGCCTGGAAAAATGGCAGGATATGACTGTTAAGTTTGAATATATTTCATCCACACTGGGTGGTACACAATAGTATATATCTTTAGTAAGGAGAAAGTTCTGTTGTGCAAATATTATATGTTGTATCTATTTATACATTATAATGTATACTTTGTACATAAAATATGAAAACGTATATTAAAGCATTTTATTTTGACATGATTGTGTTGCTTTGTTTTCAATGTAGTTTTTGAATATTGGGTACTTGAATTTTCTATTTCAAATATGAACCCTAAAATATTAAACTTTTTAATTGCACAGCACAAAACATTTTAAAGAAGGGGAAACACACACATAAATTCACATGTTTTTAAAGATAAAATATCTCAGTGCTATAGATGAAGTGCTATTTACATAAACAATAAGGTATTCAGTAAGGTGCTTATTGGTTTTAAATCTTTATGGCCATTATTTGCTGTCTATGCATAACTTGAGAATATATACAGGATAAGAGTTGAAATCAGCTTTAATCTGGATTTGATTTGTATTGATTTCCATTGAATCTCTCAGCAGTAACTATTACACAGGAGGAAACACACCTCTCTGAAGCTAAACCTGCTCGTAGAAACTCATCTACATCTTAATCCCACTTGTTCTCTCTGACTTGTGAGCAGTTAACATTTTAGTGTATTTGCCTTCCTCACCTCCAATCCACATCTTCGGGCCTATTACAGCGCACACATCACCAGAGGTCATTAGTGTCCTTTCTGGCCAGGCTTCTTTTGTTGATTGTGATCAAACAGGCGAGCAGAGTAGACCAACACAAAAAAATATACTGAAGGGGAGAGAAAAGCAGTAGCACTTGTTTGTTTTGGGGTGGGGGGTGCCAGGAAGCAGAGGTGACAAGGGGAGATTTTAGACCCCAAACAAACAGAAAGCCATGAGGGAATGGAGAGAGTCAACGTCTGGATGCTGAAGCTACTGTAGAGGAAGGACAGGGTGGACTGGAACTGATCAGCTGAAACTGTTCAATCCACACTTCCAACCAGGACCAGACCGGTTCTCACAACTTTCAGTTTTATTCACCTGATGTCTGAAAATGGTCTCACCAGTGAGGACGCAAGAGAGCTACAGACCTAACACTATCACACATGGTATTATATGCAATTTAACAACACTAAAGAATCCAATCTATTGTTTATGCTTATATACAATAACTATTTTAAGTGCAGGTCCATTTGCAATAATAAAGCTGATGTGGCACTTTGACCAGTGTCCAGAAAACTCATTCACACAGTAGCACAGAGCTTGATGTCATCACTCCATGCGTCAGTTCTCACACATCTCTTCTTTTCTGTCCAAAACATCATGGTGGTCAGGCAATCACAATTAAACCTGATGTAATACACCCCGACAAAAACAAATGTTCTAATTAGTGGACCTACAGTCTTCTTTTCGGCTACATGTCTGCTTCTGTTTTACTGCCCTGTCTACGTGGACTTGAGAGATGTACTTTTTAGTAACATGACCTCCATTTATGTTGATTTCTGGATGACTATGAAGAACTTGAGTTGTGCTTCAGGAGGGGAACCTTCTTTGTAGAATATTTAGTTTAGGACAAAGCAATAAAATAACCTGTGCTTTTGTAATGAAATTAAATATTTGATCATTGCAACTGTATTTTTGTTGTCTTGTAAACCCAGGAGGGTTGGGCACTTTGTGTGCGCGACACGAAATAAAGAAAATCAAATCAATCAACTAATCTGTGGAATGTTAATTGTCCAATTCCACACACTAACTCCGCAAAGCGGCCCAACAATACTGAATAGTTAAGTGCAATAATGCCTAAGTTTTCCTGGGACATCCATTATTTAGAAGCATTTATATAATATAGTCATCAAAGGGAAAGCATGGTAAGCCACTTTAGAATGAACTTAGCAAAACCTGGACCAAGTGAAGCAACAAGGTGCCAGAAACAGAAGTGGAATGAAATGTTGCATGGGGACATGACCCTATCAGCTATGTACAGTTGTATATTGACCTCTCTTTATACAGTCCACTGACTGAGGTTATCAGTTGCCGGTGAGCTCCTTGAGGAATTCCTCTGATATGACTGGGACTGAATCAGGAGAGCACAGGAAGTGCTAAAGGCTGTTAAGCCACATGTCATAGTCAAGATGTATATTAGCTTTTCACTTACTTTAAATAAGGAAACTGCTGATAACTTGTTGTGGTAATCAAATATGTTCTTTTTATTATTATGTTATTATGTCTTTGCTCTTTCAGATGGCACTGTTCAAGTGAAATGTGTATTCAAACCAGTGAACATATTTACCCTGCCAAAATACTCCAACAGCACAGTCTCAAATACATGACGACAGGAGTGTTTGCTTTAATGGTGTTTGCTTTAATGCTTTGTCATCTTACAAACCATGTGAAAATCGGTTTCAAAAATTTCATCAACAAAATGATGTTTTACATTCACCGTATGACACGGTCGACAAATTATACAGTATCTTGAAAATTTCAAGGCAATATCTGAAGAGGGGTGTCAGGAAATGTGTGGAAATAAAAGCACATCAAGTGAAAAACCCTTTTGGAATGGTTACAAATTTAAACCCCCGCCCCCCCTATAGATTTCACGCTGTTAGGGATGAGGCTTTGTTGGTGTCAAGTACTCCTCAGTGTTGATGTTGAACTTGTAGCCACTCTTTGTCACACATAACTCAGGTTAAAGCCTTGAGGCAGACAGAAAACATTTCATTACGGTTTTGTTCTGGGCAAAACAAGCAAATGAGATTGATAAAGACTTTAAAACACGAAGACACTGGAGATACTGAAGGCGAACGTCTGTCTTCATGGAATGGATGATGGGGATAAGACGGTGCTCCTGAGCCTTTCTTCACAGCCTCGTGTTTGTCTGATATCATAATACTTGTTCCAGGACCATCTAGATGTCCATTTCAAACTGTGAGTCATCACCTGGACAAAGAAAATGTATTTCATACAACAAAAACAAAATGCTTTGAGACATTAGGATACATCTTTAACGGTGTCATATCTAAGTTAACTCAAATTAATATTTCAGGAAGACTTATATCACTCCAGGTACAATATTGTGAAATAATGTAGCTTGTTTAATTTGACAAAAATAATCAAAGAACCAACAACTAATATGTCATCTAACTTTAATGCTTTTAAAGGAGTTGAGAATGGAGGAACCATCTTCTTGTGCCAACAGCAGGAAAAATAGCGACAGAAACATTGGCAAGAAAATGTTGACAAGTGCAGATAAGATTGATGCAGCTGTGCAGAAATAACACGGTTTAAAAGGTTCACTGCTTCCTTGCAACCGCAACCTCAGCTGCTGTGTCAAATAAATAAAATGATGTTGACAGGATGGTACATCACTAGCTACTGAGTAGTAAGGGCAAAATGACAAAGACCTCCTAAACAGAAAAATGAAAATGGGGACACAATCTCAGGCAGATTGTCTGTGACAGAAAGAGAATGGCAGCTATGTGACGACAGTTTTATGATCTGATAACTGATAGGCATTTACGTGACATTACTGAGGTGAAGGATCCATCAGTGTTGTAGCTTTCAAAGTGTCAAACTGGAGAGAACGGCATGAGACAGACAAGGACAATCACCTGCTGTGTGCTACATGTGTGAAAGGGAAACTCTAGATGACGTCCAGACCCAATTATCTAGACATTAACTGGAATTGAACTGGAATTTGTATAAGAAAACCACTTAGGTCTGTATCCTTCACTCCACATTGAAGCACTACTCTGTGATGTTTGTCTGAGGTTTGTGAACATACCAGTGTTGCTGCTATCAGGAGCAGTGGTGTTGTTGTTCAGTAGTTCTCCATTATTGGCCTTCTCATCGGTGTCTTTGGAGAGAGGAGTGGTCACCCCGGGAATGTTAGGCAGACCTTGTGGAAGAGTCTTGGCCACCGGAGAGCTGCGACAGCCCAGCAGGAACTTTCGGTCGTAGATGATCCTGGTACCTGTTGTGTGAAGAGGCATGACAAGACAAGGATCAGAAATGGAGCACTGGTGCGTCCCAGTAGCTCAACCGGTAGCACAGGCGTCCCATATACAAAGGCTTAGTCCTTGCCCACAGCGGCCACTGGTTCAAGTCCGACCTGTGGCGTTTGCTGTAAGTCTCTCCCCCTTTCACAATCTGCACTTCTCTATCATAAAGGCATGAAAAGCCCAAAAATATAACTTAAAAAAATTAATAAAAATGGACCACTGCATCAGTTCAGACAGAGCACTGAGGTTGCACAAGCAATAGGGCTCAGCCATCCATCATATTTATGCAGAGTATCCATTTTAACTTCTCACAATTACTTATTATGCTCATGCCAATGCTGTTTACAGCTACAGCTTCAGCTTCATCCACAACCTCCTCCTTATGTGATACGATATTTATTTTGGTAATGTAACTAAAACATTATAACTTATTAATCAAATCACTTTCTAGAACTTATGGTTTTTCATCATTATGTAATGTAATACAGACGAAACGTCTATTTAAAACGTCTTCATCAATTAACCAGAATGCATTGAGCTCACACTGGAAAGCACCAATCACAGCTTTAGTTGTTCGTGACGTACGACCACCACAAACGTCATTAGCAGCAGAGGACAGTTAGGTGTCGCTAACGCTCAAAGATCAGCTGAGAAAACCTACAAACAACACTGTAAACACGTCTCATTTAATGCGAAAGCTGTGATATGAGTGTATACCACCTGCATGCGCAGGGTCACAATTACTTTATTACGCCAGAGTCAGTAATTATTCCTTCATTTATAACCAAACACTTGCTAGCTAGCCTTAGCAGCTAGCTGAAGCAGAGCTAGCAGCTGGTTCCGCAGTGACAGCAGCCGACCTCATGGAGTTAGCCTGAGCGTTTCCTGCACTCACTGACAATTTAGTTGATGAGAGTAAAAATGACGCTGGGTAACAGCATATCTGCACATGTATAACAACAGTACGTACCACCCGGGGTCGTGCTGAACAGGGTCCCTCCGGGAGTGGTGGAGTAATCGTGGGGCATGTGCGCCGCGTCGTTGATGGTCACCCTCCTGGTCGAGGGGATGGCCTTGGCAGTGGTCTTCTGGCATTCAGTGGACATCTTGTCTTAACTATGATACACTAAAACTAGCTAAACAGGCAAAAAGTCTTGGTTTTACAAAACAACAAAGACACACCGCGCCTGTTTTGGCTTTGTTTACAGCTACTTTCGGGTAAATAAAAATAAATAGCCTACCTCTTTTTTATAAGTGCAAATAATGAAATGAAATGTTTAAATACGTCACATTACAACATGCAGTCTTACACACAACGTGTCCAGGTTCTTTCTTTAAAAGGACCTGAGCACAAGTTCCTCTGCTTCCAGTCACTCTCCTCATGCACACAAAACACAGACAGATAGACAGACTGCAGAAAGGCTGAAGGGAAAATACTCCCGAGGTGGACAAAATTAATTTATTCCGCCCCCTACTGGTACATAATACATGTGCAATGGCTGTACAAAGTTCAACTCTGCTGTTATTTTAACAGATCTATGTCTTAATATAAACGATATGCTCTGGAAGACAAATTAGACTAAAGGATACATTTAACTTCTTATGAAATAGCTAGAGGACCTACCAACATTGGAATTATATGTAATTATAGCCTGGCAACCACAAGCTATAGCTGCCGGTTTTGCAGGACAGCATTTATTCAATGGATACTGAAAAAGATGCATTCATTTGTCTATTTATATGCTTTTGCATAGTTTCAGAGAGACCATTACGTTTAAAATGTGGTACTTTGGTGAAAGTCTAATAATATTTAATCAGTTACATAACAGCGGTATGCACAGGGCCTGGGGCAGATCAACATGTTTATAACACTCGGTTTGTTCAAACTATGGTATGACAGTTGGGAGCACAACACGTGGATTATGTAACTCACACAAAGTATACACACTTTACACAAAGACATTTCATTTCTTTATTAATTTTGTAAATGTTGAGCTGGTGTACAGAGTAAATTTTCAATAGATGTCCTCGGATTTCATTGGATTAAAAGGCTTTTACATGTATATTTTAAATTCATGTTTCACTCTCCATAACAATAAAAAAAAGCGAACAAAAAAGGTTAAAATACCCACAAGACCCCTATTTTATCCCCAGGTTGCAGGCATTACCCAGAACTCAACAGTCTCTTGGTAGCTACAGCTGTATGATGCTAAAAGTACATCCATAACATAACTAGAATCCCAGTTGACAAGTAAGGGTGCATAGCATTCTAAGTAAATATATATATATATATTTTCATATATTTTCATATATATATATAGCCTTTTTATGTTAAAAACATTTTCTGTGCATGTGCGCAGTTGCATTCCTTAGTATTGAGTAATATGCTATTGCGTTAATAATGTCTTCAATCCATTCTAAAGGAATATACATGTGTTCTCTAGTTTTTGCAACAGTTAATATTTTTGCATGAACTTGGTGCATGGCATCATCTCCGTGGTCCCTCAGTGCAGGGCTTTCCATTGTTCATGTTTGCGATGTAACCACTCCTCCCTCTGCTTGCACTTAGTTGGACTCCTCCTTTCAAACTGCGTTCAAACTGTCACCAAGTGGAAGCCTTAGAATCGGCTCAGTCTTATATTTGGTAAGAGGGGCAGAAATAGACTAGGGATAGGTTCTGTTGAGGAAAAATGCTTGTGATCTTGAAAGACTATCCGTCGGAGCCACCAAAAGTTTCCCCACAATAATTCCATTTAACTTCAAAATGCTCCTTTTTTATTGTCTTTTCATCAGAGCCCCCGCACCCCCAGCTCCAACCCTGACATCAGCAGTGGATTTATAAATGGCCCCTGCTTCAGAAACCAACCCAAGCATACCATAATTATGAGCCCTTAGAGAGCAAACCGTGCATAAGGGGTAATACAACGTTGCACTGCTGTGTAATCTCTATTGACATCTAACTTTTTATGGTTATTAAAAAAGACAATAAAATAGAAATAATATCTGATGAAGGGATATGTGTTAAAATGTCCAAAACCCATTTTAGGCTTCTGTCTTTAAATCACTCCTCTTCCATGATTTCTATGTATGTTTGCAATGATTGTTGATGATCAACAGCAGATACTGAGTTGAAACAACAGAGTGAATACCCTATCATCTACTAAAGTACAGAGCCAACACAGATGACTACTTTGTAACAAGATTTACGTTATACCAAGACTTTACATTCATCATCTCTGGCTGTGAAGCCGTACTAAAACAAACACATATTGATGAGTGATTATTGCAACGTTTTTGTGACGGACATATTTTTCCATAAGAAAGCATACAATGTCTAACATAATGTTTGAAATAAATGCATGTAGATAATTGATATCATGGGAGATGGCACGCTTATTGAGGTAAATCAACTTAAAAAAATATATGTGAATCAAGAGTTATAATCTGAGAGCTTTTGCTCTTTGTCCATTTGCAATATTACTTCCTGTGATATTATCACAACTTTGATGTCGTAATATCCAGGACTGAATATGCGATATTGAAATCACACACACTCTCGCACGCAAACACACACTCAATAGGATTTCTTTCAAGGTGCATATGAATGTCATTAAGGTTTAAAAGCTATGACTAAACATACCAACATTCCCCGATGAATAACAAAAACAGACACTGGGCACTTTGCAGATGGGATGGCTGGTATGAGGTCATACCAATATTTTGTCTTAGTGTAAAACTTAATAGTTGTTGTTTTTTTCTAGAGAGGCAAAGTGATGAGATGTGGAATACTAATGTACTGACATCATTTCTGAGTGGAGTGAGGAGTGGCCTAAAGCTTTGATTAACAGATTGAAAGCCTGAGCTTTGGAAGAACATGAACTATGATCCTAAATTCCTCTCTCTCTCACAAACACACTCACACAAACAATCCTTTCCTTTTGTAAGCAGTTATTGCTTCTTCTGAATTACAGTTAAGACAGTAAATCATGACAAAAAAAGACAAGGAAGTGAAACAAGAGACACGATTCGGGAAGGGTCAGGCTCACAGTTGCGGGTCAGTATTACAGTTTCTCATCACAGTGATTGGCGACTGACTGTCTTTGCTACTCTCCCAACGATTGCAAAGGAGACAAACATCAAAGCTCAACACGTCCTCGACCCAACACTTTCCTTTCTCCAGCTGACTCTTCATCTTTTACCCAGTCAATCCAGTGCTACATTATTACCAGCATTTCAGTGACTACTCTCATCAAGGGGACATCTTCTGGTGGTGGTGAGATGGTCTATAAGTGCACCTTATGTGTGGTGGTGTCATATACTGCATGATGAGGTCAAACAGACACTGCTACGAGCTGAATGTGAGATCCTGCCCCCTGTTGGAGGTGGACAGGACTGCTACATCTACTCTGAGAGGCTGACTGGAGGAGTGAGGGGGGGGGAGAGGTAGGGCAACAAGGGCGAGATTGAGGGTGAGGGTATTGTGATTTTGGCTCAGACAGACACCTGATTAACAGAAACCTCACACTGATATACGGCACACTGGGGACAAGAAAAGGCAGAGGAGTAGGACGGTAGAGTAGGTTAATCTGTCACTCATCTCTTTGTCACCCTCTCCACAAGGCAAACCACTCTGAGGGAAGGTCAGGGGGGCAGGTTTACGGGACAAACCTACCTCCCAAAGCTTAAAAACCCTACAGTACAGTAAACGACTTACAGTATGTCTTCCCTCTACAGTTTGACATGTCAAAAGCAAAGAGTGAAAGCACATGAAAAGCACAAAGAAACAAACAACCCGACACACAAAAATCTGACGTTTAAAAACAGGCATAGCGACACAACATTTGCATGTTCTTGTACCCACAAAGATATATAGAATAATATATAGGTTCAGACCGATTGAACCAAACAAGAAAAACAGGGGAGGAATTTCTTATGTACCTGAAACAGCAGCATCAGTGGCATCGCGTAGGGATCTTATAACATAAACAACACACGTAGCACACAGTCACGTAGAGCATTTTAGTGCATACGATATTATGTACAACACTGATATCCTTGGGTGATAATTGTAGCTTTAGTGGACTTTGAGAGCACTGGGACAGGATTAAAACTAGTTTGTGATGCTCTTAGCTGGAAGAGTGTGGCAGGGAGGAGGGGGAGTAACCTGTTGCCTAGAGATTATGTAATTCTCAGTATTTTATTCTCCCCTTTACTTAAGTTTGACTGATAAACCTTTCCCCTGTCGGTTTAGAAAACGGGCCAGTTATTGCCCATACCCTACATTGCATGCCTGTCCCATACAGCAGTGTGTCCTCCCCATCCCTCCCCACCCTTATATTCCCTCAGTATTTGTAGTTAAAGACAGGCCATGCAGCAGCAGTCACTCATGCTGATACAGATAACAGGAAGCACATTTTGGTTGCTAGTTTTTTTTGTTTGTTTGTGGTTGTTTTTTGTTTTATATGAAATCATGCTTCTAGCCTAGTAGTAGATGTTTTTTTTCCCCAACAGTTTCTTTAAAAAAAAAAAAGGTAATAAAAACTACGAGTAAATCTGTATCCATCTCTTCCGGTGCGTGCTGATAGTCGGCATAGCCGCTATGGTTGTGGCGTTGCCGTTCATTTCTGTCTGTTCTTCCTTTTTATGTGTGTTCTTCCTCCTGTCAGCTGCTGCTGGTCATGTGTCCATGTAGGATGGGTTTGGTGAAGGGGTTGAATCTTGTGGAGAACTCTGTGGAGAGACGGAAACACGCTGATTTAGCTCCAACTCATCAGGAATTTACAGAGCAGACATGCAAGCTGCAGTAAATCAATGCAAATGTGAATATATGCAGTCTTTAAAATGGCCTTAGCTAAACTGTCTATCTTGGAAATTCCCTACAATTGAAGCTCATATATCAACTTAATTCCTCTCTTACATTGTAACACTTTATAAAACAGCACATTAGTTCTGCAGAAGCATTAAAGCAAAAATGGTTGGCAAAAGTGGTTTAACATTCAGTCGCTTGAAATATCAGTAATCTCAGGGATGTCATGGCCTTTATGTTAGAAAGGGTAAGTCACACACATGCACGCACGCACACACACACACACACACACACACACACACACACACACACACACACACACACACACACACACACACACACACACACACACACACACACACACACACACACACACAACACACACACACTGCAGTGGCTCCAGATAGAAATTCACTGGACAACTGGCCTTGCAGCTTTGACCTTGGGAGCTGTCACTTTACAGGATCCTTTTTGGTTTGTTGTTTTGCTGAGTGCACACTGTGCCAACCTTTTTTCCAGCTTGTGACAACATGCACAAATAAATAAATTGGCCTGACATAATTTACAGCAAAACAATTATGATTTACTTGCATCAAACTTGTGTTGTCCATCTGTATGGCATTATATTGAGTGCACAGAAACATAACTTTTTTTTCATGTACATAAATTACATATTGTAGAGAAATTGTTCTCACGCTAAGAATTTAAGCAAACAAAAATCAATTCTGTGCCCAATGCATTTAGTTGCCTGTTTGCTATAACTCACCAATATAACTCCATACACCTGAAGTAAACATGACAAAGCATTTTGCCGAAGGCGAGTACACATAAAGCATAAAGTATCACTCTGCATTAATGCCGATTCCGTATATCAAAATCTATTTTTATGAGACATAAATAGTTGTAAAGGAATGTCCCCATTTTCTGAGATTTTACTATATTGTTTAACTGAATGAGTCATAAAAAAAAAAGAATTCTATTCTTTTTATTATTTTAACCTTTTGTGAAGCTGAAGATTCAGTTTGCTGTGCCATCATCACATTACATATCATTAGTATTGAATTAAAGGTACATTCAGATGCATTTAATCCAGAAAGACTGAATTAAATGGTCTAGCCCACAGGTCAGACGAGGCGCTGTGGGTCGGTCCCGTACCTGCGGGGACGCAGCACTCAGTCTGCTCACTGCTTAACTCTCCGCAGACTGGCACATTTCACTATCTGAGCACCTTTCTTCACATCCACAGTATCGGGCTACATCAGGGTGGAAGGGGTTGGCAGCAGAAGAGGTGAGAGGAATGAGAAGAGGTGGGATGACAGGAGCCGAACAAGAGGTTGATGGAACATTAGTAAGGGTGAGTAAAATAAAGGAGATGTGACAGGAAGAAAAAGATGAGGTAGGGAAACAGAAATGGAACGGCAGAGGAAGGACATAGTCCCACAAGGTAAGAGAGGACAGAAAAACACGAAAAACAACAGAAGAGATAGAAATGTGAGAAACAAATACGTGAAGGGAGGGGAAATAGGGGGGAAAAAAGAAAGAAATTATGTATAAACAGTCAAGCAAGGACAATAGTGATGGGTGGCAGTTGGAAAGACAGTTGAAGATAAGAGGGCATCAAAAACATATTTGAGATTCAGAGTATACCTGTGTCAAATAGTATTTACAAAAATATATTCAGATGGCTGGGATTTGACCACATAAGACAAAACATAAAGTGACACCCTAATATTCTGAATTGTCTCGATGTGTTAAACCCTAATCCTCTGCTACTTCCTGCAGGTAAAGTTAAAGAAAAATTGCAAATAATATTTGACCCAGCTCTGATTCAGATTGTCTTGCAGGTTTGAGTGATACAGCACACAGTCACAGTTGAAGGACAGCACTTTAATAAAGGCAGAAAAGACAAGAGTCAGTCATTGAGATAACTGATGATGACAGAATGGAAAATATAGCCACTGAATGGAACCACATTCGATTCACTCAGTCACTAATGTGCAAGAAAGAAACGATGATAAGTGTAGGTGCTGCTTAGTGATGGCTACAATGATGAAAGCCTGAATGGGCCGGTGAACTGTGAGCAATAACAGCACCAGAGCAAAGTGGACTCATTTGTTCCTCTTGCATGCAGAAGATGAACATGAGGTAATAATATTTAGGTGGAGATTAATGTAACAGAAGGTCAGCAATCATACAATTAAACAAACATACTTTGCATTCAATCCTCGCTGGTGATTTAGGACCGACACATAATAAAACAGGGCTATTGCTTTTAAGATCATAAGGACACAAACATAAACTGTGTCCTCAGCCTGTTGTACTGAAGCTCATGCAGGTTAAGCTATTCAAGGACTGTCGGGATATGCCTGGGAAACCACGATGAGATGAGACTTTAAAGCTCACTGCAGCACAGAGTCCCCTATTCACTGTAAGCTAGCTTTTACATGGATATAAATCAAACAGGCCCTCATCAGACGGTCAGCTGTCTGCAGATCAGAAGCCCACCTTGCTGCTGTCCCGGCCCAGGATGGCGTAGCTCATGAACTGCTCTGCATCAACCTCCAGTTCGTTGTCGTCCTGCAGAGAACCCTCCAGGCTCACCTCCTGAACCCCCTCCTCAACTGAACCCTTCCCTCTGCGCACAACCTTACGCACAATCTATCAGATACACACATGTACACAAGGGGATGGGAGAGAGTGATGGATGGAGGCAGAGAGTGGGAATAAGGCAGTGAAAACACAGAGTTGGTGAGATATAAAATAAATAGTTATGGGGTAAAGTATTTTTTATATATCTATTTCTTGGTGTACAAACAGTGTATCCATAGTGTTGTCATATATAATGAACTTTGTAATGATTGTTATTTTAATAATAATAATCATTCTATGGAAAGATGCTGAGTGAGTATTGTGACAATGACAATATGAAAACACTTACTGGACCCCAGTTTAAGAATACAGTATAAAAACATGTTGCAATGGCTGACCTTTTTTGTGACAATGTTTCCATGTTCATCCGTGAACTGCTCCTCGCTTACATGCTCCCCAGGAAGATCTTCAACCTCATCGCCCTGTGAGCAGAAAAGCATTTGAACCCTTAAATAATGATTTAAAATAAATTGCACTTCCTTCTTCTTGAAAGTACTGGACTTTGCTACAAGATATGACTTCCCAAAGTATAAAAAGTCAACTAAACTCAGGAGCACATTATGGCCCTAATGCATGTTAAAATAGCGGCCATGTCTTCGCAGTGTAATCATTAGCATGCCATAAACCCTTCCACTAATTGGAAACTCGACAGATGGGTGAGGGGTTAGAAGGGGTTGTTTGCAGAAGCATGTAAATACAACAATTAAGATCCATGGCG
This sequence comes from Cottoperca gobio, assembly GCF_900634415.1. NCBI lineage: Eukaryota > Metazoa > Chordata > Actinopteri > Perciformes > Bovichtidae > Cottoperca > Cottoperca gobio. The sequence goes on from NC_041363.1 coordinate 11,522,542, forward strand.
TTTCTTTTGACATTTATAATTACAGTTCATGAGGGTCATGACAATGCTGTTATAGCCCTTACTAATCTGCAGCGTGTCTACAGAGCTATTTATAAGCTTAAAGACATTCCTACAGCCGGACAAAGCGAAGACAAGGGCCAGTCCAGCCTGTGTTGACCTGAATAAAACATGTCAACAGCATTGACACAGTCCGAGATACAGTGGGAAGAGTCCATAATGCTTTTTAATACACCTGGAATCCAAACTTGTTGAGCTAATCTATAGACATCTGTAACAGCAGAAGATACATGTAGCCACATTTGCAAAGCAATTTGATGATAATTGATGATAACATACACAACATTTCCTCATGTACACGTGTCTTTAGTTAATCCTCACACCCACTCCACTGAAGTGCAGTAAACCCTATCAAATCATTTTAACATTACCACAAACCTATCTTGTATCACTCCAAATACATTGCTTCCTTCAGCCTATCACCAAACAGTCTTTTCTCCATCTCTCTCCTGTTATCATTGTTTTACTGTCTGTAAATCCTTTCTTCAAATTCTACTCCGCTGTCGTTCTCTGTCCCTCTCTCTGTACCTTAAGGATGACTCTGCGGCGGACCACTCTGGTGGTGACGTTCTCTTCTTCATCGGCCACTCCCTCAACCTCACCGAGCTCACGGTCCAGCTTAGCATGTATGTAGGTGAGCACGGACCGCACGGAGCCGCTGGCTATGTGGAGGACATTCTGACAGCTGATGACCAGGAAAGCCAGCAGCACGAAGCTGAAGAGAAGCTCTGTCACCAAGGCCCACATCACCTCGCTTTGATCCCAGGCAAATCAACAAAGCACCACACACGATGATATACTTCCACAAGCCTTCAGTGACTCCTGTTTCTAATGCAGCGCCTCACTCAGCTGGCGGAGAGCGCAACAGCTGCAGCCTGCGGCCTTCTGTCACGGGTTCAGTCTCAGTTTGGTGGTTTGTTCTTCAGTTCATGTCCGTCCTCCATTAGCTGGGGCAATGGGCCCTTTCCTCAAGTCTCTATTCCTTCTCTTTTCCCCTGGCAGCTCAGGAGTAACCACTCAATGACATCAAATCCAAGCAAAAGCAACCTTGGGAGGCTTCTATTCCCACCTCTCTCTCTTTCAGACCATGTGATCTGTGGTCTTTAAATACCTCTGGCTTCTCCACTGTGGCTCCGTACGCTGAGGTAAGAGCACTAAGTTGTCCACCGACTTCCTTCAGGCACTTTATCTACAAACTATCTCTCATCCACACAGTAGTTCCTCAAAAAGCATCACTATGCAGACACAATTGTGCAGCACTTCCACGCACTGAATCTAAACGCTACAAAACCTAAAGTGCAACTGAGCCAAACTAAAGACTTTTTTCTCACCAATATGAAACACAAAGGCCCTAAGAGTAACTTTCTATTTCTGCTCTCACACAGTTTCACGGCTGAGACTGTCCTTTACAGTGTGACGTGGTGGTGTTGTGCCAGAATAAGTTAACACATGGAAATGATTCGGGTGGGGGGGGGGATCATGTAACATGAGTGGGACAGTAAGAATGTTTGCTATATTTGTCCGGACTGTTTGTGCCCATCTTAGGCCCTAGACTCTGTGTGTTTGTGTGTGTGTGTGTGTATGAATGTTTGCTGTATGTTTCTGGGATCTATCATAAATAATCTAATGTTGATTTGTTAAATGTTTAAAGATGTTTGTTGGCTTTGGTTAAAGCCTATGCAACATTTATCACTCCCTACAAAGTGTAATATCTGTATAACTGATTACTTGCCATATAGAACAATCATCCTTATTATGGGAGGAGCAAGACACTCACCTGGCCCTTCAGGCGCACGTCGTCCCAGGCCCTCAGCTCTGGTACCCTGTGCGGGAAGCCCAAACCCTTCTCAAATGGCTGGGTACCTCTGAAGTGCCCACGTAAGATCTCTGAGTGCCCCATGTCCCTTACAGGCTGAAGTAAGGCTTCCTGGGACACGTGTGACTGGTCTCCATCCACAGCGTTACATACTGATGATATCATGGTGTCCATGGCCTGCCTGGGTTTGGGTTGACTGCCCACCCAGGCCTGTGTAGGGTCAGTGACAGGGATCCAACCCGGGCCTGTCTGTTCCTGCAGGTAGGAAAGGAAAGAGCCTCCACCACCTCCGTTTCCACCACTACCTGACCTGGAAGGAGAAAATGGATCAATGTGGAGGTGGTACACATATTGTTTATTCTTACTCCAAGGAAAGTAAAACAACTTATCATAACCCCTTAGCGGTCACCTCCTCCTTAAGAAAAAAAACTTCAGTTCACCACTGACATGCAATAAAGATTAATGAGATGTTAGCATAAATCTATTGTTTAGTTGGTGTGATTGTGACTTTGTCACCTGAGAGGCAGACGGGGGTCTGACTCACCTGTCTCCATTCCGGTCTGCAACACAGCTCAGACCAGGTGACTGACTCAGCCGAGCATACACCCTTTGCTGTCCTGCAACAAGAGAAAGCCCTTCCTCTGAGCCCGTCCCTCCTCCTCCTCTTCCTCCTCCTCCTCTTCCAGCTCCATCTCCACCAGCCGTACTGTTGACTGCTGATACCTCCAAACTTGCCTCTGACCCCTGACAATTGTTCAGCCCGTTAAGATTGATCCCAGCGAGGGTGCCCCCAAGTGAGGCTGGCGTGGCAGTGCTGAGCGAGTCAACGCCCATCTCTGAATCATCTTCGGGCAGCTCAATGGAGCCACTCAGCACCCCACCCCCGCCGCTGGCTGCGCTGGCCTGACTAGCCGGCCGACCTAGACTTCCATACGGCAGCCCCAGAAGACCTTCTGAATCGTCAGCATTGCTGCACTCCAGCGAGGAGTCCTCCACAGGCACCAGGGACGGGCTGTTGCCTGAGGGCCACACCTGCACATCAGACATCTCCATGAGGGTGTCTTCTTCTGTGGTGGCAATAGGTGCACAGTCCAGACTGGAGACTTCCTGCCAGTAAGGCTCAGCGCCCAGCGGGGAGGGTAGGCTGTACTGCATGGAGGCCGGTGAGAGAAGCTCTTCCTGCGCGAGCCCATAACCTGGAGCGAGACAGAGAGAGGCACACTGACACCCGGCCCCCCGCCTCGCTCCCCACCTCACCCCCACAGCACCGGGGCCCTGGGAGGGGGTAAGTGCCCCTGCCCAGGAGCTGGGCATCTAGGGGGGGGGGGGGGGGCTAGAGGAGGCTGAAGGGACAAATGGGAGAAAAGTGGGAAGGAGAGAGGGGAGGGCCAAGACAATAGGAGCTAGAATAAAGGTGCAAGGAGCTTAGGACAAGAGAGCAAGGGCAGCTTTTAGAAGAGGGTTTGTCAAGCTCGATCAGCCAGCGCTGACTGTGAGAGCAGCAGCGGCAGCAGCAGCAGACACAGCCGGACGGACTGAGAGACTGACACTTTGGTTTGGACCCAGCAGTGACTGATGCTGCTCTGCTGGCTGCCACCTGCAGGAAGCTGTCAGGAAATAATGCCTCTGCCCCTAACCTGGGGCTGGGACACACACCTGTCCAGCAGGGACACACTTTGACACACATACACATGCCATAAACACACTCTCTCACTCTCTACTTCATACGATCACACGCATACACCCACACTCAGATATGCATGCATTCAAACCCACTCAAAAAAACAGGCAGGTTAATATCATTGTCAGGCTGGATAGCATGCACGCAGGCAATCTCATTCTCTCCTCACACACAAGTGCACACACACATCAGCTCACTCCACACAGCTGCTTGCTCTCTTATTGACACATTTATTATAATGCATTTAATATAACACAGCTATATAAACATAAAACCTATAGTACTGCTGATATTTATGCAGACACATATACAGTAGACTTGATTTTCCTTCTGATGTGAAAGTCACATATTTGCTGCCTCAAACATAGATTTGAATGAGTATTTCAAGTGCAATTATATCAATTAGTAAAACTGCACATTGTTAATGTGCTGTGGACTCAGGTCACTCCTTCAACTGTCTTGAACACCCTTCGTAACAATATTTGTTTTTGTAAATGCAGACCTGGCATGATAGGGCACAATGTCACAGCAGCAGGAATGGTTTTTTTTTATGGAGATAATAACTTTATATTGCACAAAACGAAAGAAAGATCCAGTAAAAAACTATGGAGAATGCACTTTTACTATATATAGAATATGCCTGGCTTTAATAATACTAAATGTATTACTCTGAAAATGGCAATTAGTTTATGTAAACATTTTGATGAATGGTAATGTAGGTAAAGCAAAGTGTGATTGGCACTATGACTGTAACACTACACGATGCGTTACCAGGAAGTACAGCAGACGATGACATAGGAGATGTAGTGCAGGGCATACAGTATGTAGATAAGAGCAAGAAGAGGAGGCGGTTCACCTTCTGCATGAGAGAGCAAGAGAGCGCGCGAGAGATGTGTATGTGTATTCTCTATAGTGATGAGGAAGCTGTGCAGAGCTGCGGGGTGAAACTTGAATCATGGTTGGCAGTGCTGCTGTTGAGTACTGCTGAGAGTGCAGGAGATATTTGTGACACCAAGCGGCCAGAAGGACCTCTTGTCCTATTCTCAGCCTGCCTGTCGGTTGTCTATAGAAACTAGTAATCATAAATATATATTTATATGTATATATATATATATTATTTGTGTTTAGTGCTTTGTCTTACGAAGTTAAAAGATAAAAATTCCGCTGCAAAAACAGCACTGACATTGACTCTTTTTGTCTTTTGACATCCATTGCTGACAGAATATCGCATTGTACTACCAGAACACACAAGATAAAGATTAAAGAGTTTGATATATGTTTAAAACAATCATTCCTTGTTTCTTTGGGCCACAACAGAAGCTACTACAGTTAGGTTCCTTTAAAGATTATGGACCCCAATCACAAACTCTTGTTTGCCCTTTGGCTACTCTTTAAATGCTGCATTCAATCTGAGTTTTATACAGTAAACTGCAGCAAACACATTTATAGCTTAAATAATGTAATTAAAATATAATTACAATGAACTGAAAACAACTGATCTCACGTTCCTCAAACAAGCCTACTCACTACTTTATGAATTACTTGCAGATGAAGAAAACCAACAACTGTAGTACTATGCACACATTTCTCTTAAAAGTAAATTAGGTGCAGGATCAGGTGCAAATTGATAACATGCATTTGGTTTTAGTCTGTGTGTTTATGAAATTGCACACAAGCTATGAAAATATATTAAGATCTCTATTGAGTTAGGAGTCTGTTTTTGGTGACACCACACAAACTACAACATGACATTTTTTTTTGCCATGGATTAGATAATGCAAGAGTTTGTCAGTCCTCTCTCTCTCCATGTGAGAAGATGAGGCAATGATGGTGAAAGAAAGAAATTAAGAGAATGGGTGAGTGTGAAATATGAAACATGTTTGCCTGACCCCCCTGATTGGAAGAAAAACAAAGCAGTGAAGCTCATGTAAAAATACATGTAAAGGAAATATACTCATTTTGTCCATACACTTAAACACTGATACACACGTATATGGAGGACACAAAACACTTACAGTAGCCTATAGAACTTAAAACACACATGAAGACGCTCACACTGATACACGCACACAGACTGACTGATTGATGAGTTCACATTAAATAATAAGCACATTTACAATAAGGGGAGGGACAATTTCAAATTGACCCTCGTACAACAATCACAAAGACATTAAAAACGTATATTCCGCACAAAATAACCCATCAGGTGGACACAGTTTACATTGAATCAGTGACATACAAAACAACCACAACATTCATACATGAAGAGAGCAGACGCAAGTCACAGTTCGCAAAAAAAGGTTTGTGGCCTTTTTTACTCCCCTTAGGACAGATCCCTGAGGAGGAAGAGACAGACTGTAGAGTCATTCTCAGTATGCATGCCATGCAAGAACACATGTCTGTTGGTCAAGCAGCATTAAGGGCCAATGCAGCGTTTTAGTCGTCATCCCCAACAAGCCAGTGTTACTCCTGCCCCTCATCCCAGTGTCTCCATGCAAACACAGGGGGGATGAGCAATGAAAGTCAGCAGACAGGCAGGTCATGCAGACAGGCAGGAGGGAAGGGAAAGAAGGGATGGGAAAAGAGGGAAAGGAAAGAGTAGGAAAAAGAGAAAAAAAAAGGCAGCAAGAGAGGAAGAGGAATATAAAATAGGGTGATGGTCACAGACAGAAACAGCGATAGAGAGCGAGGGTCACCTCCCCCCTCCCAGTGGGTGCTGAGTACAAAGTCTGTGTGAGGGGTATCGGTCACAGAGCGGACACTTAAAAAGGTGGGGTTTTCAAGAGCACAAAAATAAAGGAAATGCACGACTAGTCGCAAAAAAATAAATAAGATAAAGATGTGGGTCAGAGGTCAACATGAGGTTGGCATGAGTTCAGAGTTCGGAGAGGAGTGAGAAGGAGGAAGAGTAGGGCGGCTAGGCTGCAGATGACATGTCCAGAGAAACACAGAGAGAGGGACAGATTCACAGGGAATGAAAACAGGGCTCCCAAAAGGACATTCAACATTAGCCCTAAAGAGACTCAAACTGCTCAACATGCAGCCACAGGCAGAGAGAATTTAGATGTCCTCTTACAAAAGTCTAAAAGAATAGGTCTTACTCTATGACGGCCAACTGTATTTCTATTAATCTTTCTTAACCTGGAAACGATATTGAATAAGCCTTTGAAATGTGCTTACCTACGATAGAGGTGCACTATGAAGGAAAACGGAAGTAAAATCCTAAAGACACTGTTTTGACAAAAAGAGGGGAAGACAGGTAAAGACAGAGAAAGATATGAAGGCTGTAGTATAACTGATTCTTCTACTCTAGCGACTATTCTGTCTGCTTTTTCTGTAAAACCTTTTGAGTAAAAAAACACTATTTTGAGATTAAAAGTAATAATATATAGGCTCATTTTATATGGAGGACTGAACCTGACTTTAAGGAGCAGTTCTACATGTTGGGATATATGGTAATTTGCCTTTGTTGCAGAGGGTTAGATGAGAAGATCGATGCTACTCTCATATTTATAGTAAATATGAAGCTAATGCTAGCACCTGTTAGCTTAGCTTAGCATAGAGACTGGAAACAGAGAAACAGCCTGGCTCTGTCAGAAGATAACAGATTCCACCGACCAGCACCTCTAAAGTTCACTAATCAATACAGTACAGTTTTGTCAGTAAACCAGCTGAGACTCCAGGAAGTCACTGCACCCAGACCAAAACCAGCTAGCCTGGACAGAGCCATGTTAACTGTTTTTATCTCTTTCCTGTCTTTATGCTAAGCTAAGCTAACCAGCTGCTTGCAGGAGCAGTAGCTTCATATGTATTATACAGACATGATGTGGTATCGATCTTCTTCAACAAGAAAGCAAATTAGCATATTTCCCAAAATGCTAAACTATTTGTTTAATATGAACTGGATAAAATAATCAGTGAAATAAATTGAGAAATAAATAAACTATTAAAAACTGAATACATACATAAATCTAATGCACAAAGAAATTGAAACATAAATGTATATTTCAATGTTCACCACAATATTTATTTTAAAGATGTGGCCTGGCTTTGAGCATTTATAGACCTATTTCTCCATTCTTTGTCTGTTTTATTTATTTATTATAATTATTTCTCAATTTATCTGACCATTTTGTTCATTGAGTTATTTAATTTATTGCCTAAAAAGTCAGTTTTGGTCTTCAACTTGGTCACTGCGCTTTTACGACGTACTTAATCCGGACAGTAAATCATAAACCTCTTGAAACCCATCACTGTGATCATTGTGAGATTAGCAGAAGACACAATATCCAGGTATTAAAAGCGCCGCCACGTTTTTACGCAGAACGTCAAAGCAGGAACGGCCTTTGGGAGGCAGGTAGCCAGACAGATAGACAGACAAGACAGATACATGGTTATATCAGATTCACTGCAGCTGTGATCTGAACATCTCCCTTTTCACCCTTTGACCCTCATGGTCGTATCTTTATGCATTGTTACATCTCTGAGTATTGCTCCAGTTTTCACAGAATAGGACCTGTCACCTGTCAGACTGACTCATCATCTGCACTGGATACAGAGAGGAGAAGCCAGTCCAGTAAGAAGGGGAGCTCATACCAGTCCAGAGGTGAAAATGGAGTCAATAAGATGTAGGGTATGCATGTGTGAAGGAAACCATGAGGAAAAAGAGTAAAAGACTGAGGACTGACAATTGGTAAGGAGGTCAGTTAAGCTAGGCTATACTTACAGTATGATCTCCTAGACTGATCATGTATGACAATGTGTTGTTTTATAGACAAAATATCACTCTATAATGTGAGCCCTCTAAATTCATAATGGGCAATAAAAGCACTTAATATAATCTGATCTAATTCTTTGACATGAGAAAACAAAACAAACAAACAAATGACAACACTAAAAAAGTATAACTATTGATGGTAGAATTCTTTATTTGTCTCTATGTGGAGTGTTATGCTCAGAGGCTATTAGGGTGCTCGCAAATTTTTATTTTTTTGTATACTTCACTCTACTTCCCATCACATTGAATGGATCCATAGAGAAATGTATAACCAAACACACTACTGAGGTTGTAGCACAGTAGGAGTGTCCTGAGTCCCTCTGCATGTTGCTGGGGTAAAGTCCTGCAAAAGTTTGACGTTTGTGGCAGCTTTCATACACAACAGCATCACGGGGAATACATAAGAATGACATGGGGAGAACAGAGAGAATTAAGAGGGAAACACACTTTGCCTTCAGGGGATTATAGGGAGCGAGGAGGTATGTTTATTTGAAGGATGGCTCAGGGTTAAAGCAAAAGGGACCTGGGGAAGGGGCTGCACTGTGGGATTTAAGGCAGGGAACTTACCATTCGTCATACCAGGGGAGAGGTTGTCTCTCTCGGTGTTTCGACGTCTGCTGAAATCGCGGGAGCCCTGTCTCGCAGGCTGAGGCGGCTGGCCCTCTAACATGTTGACTATGTCCATACGGTCAATACTCTTCAGAGCTGCGTACAAACTCTCCACTGCAGTGAAGACCCGTGAAGGAGGGACACAAGCAGACAAGGAAAAAAACGCAATAACATTACAAAAACAATCTGACTTTAATTAGGTTAAAGAGGTGTGAACAAAGTACGGAAGCCCTGCGAGGCAAGTAAGAAAATAATATTCTGGCGATCCATTTTCAAAGTCTGATCTAAATGTTTTTTCTCCTGTGTTTATGACTTAAAGGTGCAATTGATAACATTCAGCCACTAGATGGCCCACTCCCTCTCCCCCTTCCATTGCAATCACAGCAAAACACCGTGGTTGCCAGTTTGTTGAACAACCTGCATATATCATGGACAATGTCCATGTAGATTCCCAGTTAGCTAACTAGCAAACTGTAGCTTTAGCTTACCGGTCAAGAATATAAGTGTCCGCCTTAGTGTGGTTTTTCAGCCCTTGAAACTCCTTCAGCTGACTCAAATAAGCAAAAGAAGAACCAGTGTTCACCCTGGTCTTGTTCCTCCTTTAGTCACTGAGAATTTGGAGTTAGTACCGGAGTGAAATCTTACATCTCATATACTCACTCTTGGCCCTCTTTCCCTCGCGGGTGGCCCACAGGTTTAGCAGCGCAGAGCTCTGCTCCAGCAGCGAGTTAGGATTCTCTACACGAATCTTATTGATATCATCCACGCTGAGCTGAAGCTCACGTGCCAACTCTGTGAAGAAAATGAGAAGGAGAAGATCAAGTAAGTGATGGAAAGATTTCTATCATTCAACCTGTGAGTCATGCTGTTATAGTGTACAGTCTTTCACAGTAGCTATATCCAGAAGAGGTCGAATAGCCTGTCTGTCAAACAGCTATGGTTGTTGGCAGGAAAACAGCAAATAATTGGTTTCATTGGCTGGTTGCCATGTTAGAACTTAATTAGCAGTGAGCTAGGCAAGTGTCAGACATAAGGTAAACATGGAGGGTTTACAACACATAAAACCAGATTCAGTATATCCTTGTTCACTCACCAGCCCAGCTCAGTCCCAGCTGTTCTGCAATCACAGCCATCTTCAGCTCTGTCCTCTCCATGGCACTCATAGATGCTGCACAAACCAGAACAAAACTGACTATTAAACATCTGAATCTGTTAACTGTAAAGTTGAGATTATCCCTTCATTGCAATGCTCGTTGATTCTGTATATGGAATATAGCTGTGGATGTATATCTTATATCATGATAAGAAAATAAGCAGGTGTAATGATTCACAAGTGGGAGCGTGAGAGCCTCATACCCATAGCAGGTTCATTTAGGGCGCTGTATCTTTCTCTTAAAGCCAGCGGGGTCAGAGTTCGCCTCCGGTCTTCACTTCCAACAGTCTGCAAGTCACAAGCAAACCACACTCAGGGAAAATGACTAACTTAATACGCTGTATGTGTCTTGTAACTTTGAGAGCTTTACCTTGATACATGGAGGCATGGTAATGTTGAGGTTACAGAGCACATGTTGGCTGTCCTCATACTTGGTTGACTTGCGCAGGAAAGATAGAAATCCAGTGTGCTCTTTACTGCTGTCTCTCACCTTCGACACAGGGACAAAAGGAAAACAATGAAGGTATATGTAGAGTGGAGACAAAGCTGGTGGGATAACAACTGAGTGACAAAGAATATCAAACTGAAGGAGGATCAGTAGGAGAAAGACACGTGGTAATACCTTAACAGAGACAGGAAGTCGGTTGTCTCTGAAGGCCTGGAAGCTGAAGCAGCGAGGCTGCTGGGTGGCCTTCCTCACGGGCACCAGGTTCCCTGAACACTCCAAGTGAAGCGGCATTCCCTCCATCACCTGCAAGATGGGACAAAGGCTTTAGCCTACACAACAATTGTACCCCATCAGTATGATTGATCATCACTGACATCGACAGGGATGGGTAGTAACATTGACTAAAATAAAAAATGTAATTTTGAAAATAAATTGTACTTCTAATAGTAGTTGATTTGCAGACTTTTTACCCTTACTCAAGTACATTTTTTATAAAACATGAATTTGTACTCTGTTACATAGGGCTGCTACTTAGCGAGGGATAAGTTAGCACACACTTACACTCACACACAACCACACACACCCACATACACACAAAGTGCAGACTGCGTTCAAGCCTCTCCTTTGAGGATTCAGTAAATGACCCAAAACAATGTGTTATTATTATAGAATAAACAGTGCTTAACAGCATATTTTGTAATTTGTCTGGTTCTGGATACGCATTTTAATGACAATAAACATACATTTCATGTTTTTTATTACCCGTTGAGGACCTGTATGAACGTAATACAATGATGTAATAAATTGCATCTAATGAACTCACTTCTTGAGTAGTTTCTTTTACAAGATGTCTTTTTCTCTAACAGTACTTTTACTTTACCCACCACTGGCCCTTACTCTGAACTAACCTCTATGTCTCTGCTGCGAGCCACCTCTGTGAAGTTCTCATGTTGTTCCAGGGTTTTATCCATCTTATCGTCAGTCATGCAGTAGCAGCGCAGGCGGCCCTCACGCAGCTCATTCATTTTTGCAAACACCACAAACTTGGCCATGTAGGGGACAGCTGACAGCTCTCTGTAGAGCAGGTTGGCGAAGGAGACGGCCTCAGCTGTCCGAGGACAGTCTGCGAGCCAGAATCTGAGAGGAAACAATGACATGGGATCACAGTATTGTTCATAAAGCTTTTTTGTCTAGCTGCCTGCTAGAATGACTTACAAAGACTTACATTGAACTTCATGGTATGATGGCTGATATGAGGTATGTGTTGACAACTGGACTTACCGTGCTGAAACATTTGTTGTGAAACTGGCACAGTCTTTAGCATACATAAGCTTGGTGGTGCCAGTAATGTCTTCCCATTGGGCCGGGGCTGTGCCACCTGGGAATCAGACAGGATGCGAAAGGGCAAACTGGTTAATCTGGCTTTAGCAAAGGTCATAAAGAAGAAGTCTCATGGTGACAGTGTTAGCACAAAATAAGACCGCAACTTTTTCATCCAACTACGGCACTGACACCTTTCACTGCTGCAAATCATCAGTTTTTCCCCAATTAATTGTTTCTTGCCATGGAAGGGAACCGCTCCAGGCGACACACACACTTACTCACCCACCCACACAACTCCCAGGCGTGGCATGCAGTACCTATGACAGAGCAAAGCAGACGCAGACTGGTGGTGTCGCCCTCCCCAGCGTCTCGGGGACTGTCCCTCCAGGACGGGGGCAGGGGTATACGCAGGCCGATGGGCCGGTGAAACTTGCGCCGCCGAGGCTCCACAGTGACCACGGGGCTAAAATTTGCCTGGTTACCCAGCAGCTTTGCAACCAGCTCATCTGGAACTGGCTGAGCCTGAGGTTGAAAGTAAATGATGGAGAGAGGGGGTGCGTAACACAGGCACAGATTTGATGATATGGTAGAAAAAGGGAATTAGACGAAACGAAATAAATATATTAACAGGCAATGGATACATTTTTTTTTTTTTTTAAAGATGTTGGGATAACAGGATAGCAGGTAGAAGGAGACAATGGGAGATGGATGATGGGGCAATGGATGAGGAAAAAAGGGTAAAAGAAAGGACAACCGAAAAGGGAAAAATTAAAGGTGAAGAGAAAGAGAGAGAGAAATCCACAGTGAATAAAATACCTCATGGTTTAAACACACTTGGAGACAACAGCAACACAAATTGGATGTAGGACTTAATAACTCTTTTTTATTGTAAAATGGGACAATGTGTGTTAACATGAAGCTTTTACAATCATTAATACAAAATGGATATCAAAGAAAAAGGCACTGTGGTTTTTCACAAGGCCATTCATGACATGATTTCTACAGCAACATTTGAGCTAAATAGATATATTCCTAAAAGATATGTTAATAGAAAATTCTAACCATATCTATTTTACTTACATTCAGTTACATTCACTATTTTCATCTTCAAGGTTACGGCATGTGTGGTGGCTTGTTAGTTTACAAGTCATATTTAGCTTGTCATAAATTCATTCATGTGTCTAAAGGATAGCTGTTGAAACACGCAGCTGAAGGTCCATTCATACTGTAGCTACTTTCATTTGGTTTACTGAAACAGATTCTGTCATTGGAATTACAAGTCTCCATCTGATAATTACAAGTCTCCATCTGATAATTACAATTCATAAATTGCTGACCTACAAATCTGAGAAAATGGTGCAACAAACATATCCATAAATATGAATAATGAATGATATTTAATTTACTTTTTGTTTAGAAAACTTACAGAAATTGGAAACTGAAAAAAAAGAAATCTGCAATTTATCCATATTAAAAAATCCCATTCCCAAATGTTCTGATTTTGATCTTACAGCCAACAGTTGAAATTGTATCAATATGTCCTTGATTTGTTGTTTTATTTTGAAACAGGATGTTGGGGCAGGAGATCAGAAAGTGAGGGCTGAATAAGTATCAGATTCTTGTGTAAAGAAAGCGGTGAAGTGTGCTAATACAATATTTCTCTTGTCTTTGGTGTGTATGTTTGAGAAAATGTCAAGACCTGAAAAGTGTAGCCGTACACACTAAAGGGGGCATAAAAGCTTCAACCAAGAGTTATATAACTAAGATTAAAGATCAGGTGCTCAACCGTCACCCCTTTTTATGTGGGACAGCACTTAAGTTCTTATAAAAAGAAAACCCTTTAACATATTTATGATACCAAAACCTCTAGACTGTAAGTATAAACTCATACAAACATGTCTTTTGATTTTCCATCAAGTAATGTTAATGACTAACTGCTAAGGCATCTCAAATGAATGTGTTAAATATAGTAAATGCAGAGCTTTGTCAGTGACATAAATACATTAGTGAGAAAGACATCAAGATAAACAAACAATTACATGTCAGCACTAAATAAGCAGTCCACAGTTGTATAAAGGTGCCAAGTGCATGCATTGTTGAAATAAAAAGGTCCTCTAAAAAAGCTAAATAAACAAACCACAGAAAAACTATAATCAGGAAAACTCAGCATCAGGTCATTCCATCAAAGTACATCGAACATGCTTTTTTATTTTGCAGGCAACACAGGCATTAACGATTCTGTCTTTCTTCTCCTTCTTTCTCCACATCGTCCCATCTCACCTGCAGCCCCAGGCGGACTCGTTTGGTGACTGCCGTCTCAGGAAACGAGGCCTGGACCAATGGCACCAGTTTACTTGTCAGCGAACCTCCCTCTGGTCCAATCAAGTCGCTCTCTTGCTGGACTCGTGATACAACAGCAAAGTAAAGAGGGAAGTCGGTGGAGATGATGCGACGGATTCGCTTCTTCCCCAGCTCCTCTTGACTTTCTAATTCTGAGGAGAAAAGTGAGGGTTAAACTCTCAGAAAGTGATAGCACCCAGTGACATGATTGAGATCGAGCATTTAGACTCTAACCTTCATCCATCCCGTTGAGGATTGTTTCTAGCACCTCGTCGCCGTAGCGATTGCGATGTTCTTTCCAGACTGCGCCATTCTCGCTCCTCAGCACCACCAGCTCCCGGTCACCTCGACCCAGAGCAGCAAAGTGGGGGATCTCCACTATCACCGGTCTGCCACACAACACACATGGAATTATACATCAACAAATAACAACTATGTACGAGAAAAATATAAAAAAATTAATAGGACTGTCAAATTTAAATGAATTAATTCTAAAAATAATAATGCGTAAAAAAAACGAATGCAAATTAATGTATATATTATTTAATGTTCATGTTAAATAAATAATAGATGAATGTTACTTTACATTGTTGCATGTTAAATAAGACTAATGTTACCTATACTGCCACATTCTGGGGTTTAGAGACATTTTAGAGACACAAGTGATAATTATGTGTAATGATAAAAGGCATATTTGGAAAGATTATTGGAAATAATTTATTTTATTAATTCCTGATGTATAATTATATTCAATGTTTTTCTCATGTGCCACAATAATGTAATGGTTTTTGACTTGATAAATCAGCATATCATGTAATTAATTAGGTTTTCTTATCAATTAACAGCCCTAACATGATTTCTTTGTTGTGCGTTTAGAGGACCAAAACAAATATTTCCAGTTGCTTCCTCACCCCAGGAACTGCATCCCGGCTGGCCCCAGGGAGATGATTCTGCTGGCCAGCCCCTCTCCCTCCACCAGCGGAGGGGGGCTGGTCAGCTTCTGCGGCTTCACCAGGCGGCAGGTGATGCGGGTGGGTGCCGCACAGGTCCGTGGAGGTATGATGACACGCAGACCGTTATGCCTGCTGCCTCGCATTGAGCCGCCCCGAGCATCTACCATAAAACTGACCAGGAACCTGTAATTGGACAAAGTTTGTACCAATTAGCTGCCAGATCAGATATTAAATAGGGATGCAGTACAATCAAAAGTGTTGCTGACCCTGTGTGTATGGGACTAGCGACTGGGCTGACATTGTCTGACGTCTCAGTCGCTGGGCTGCTAGGAATCAGTGAGTCGTCATCATATTCTTTGGGCAGTGGAAGTGGAGTGTGTTGCTACAACAGACAGAAAGACAAAGTTCATGACATTTTCAAAAGAAGATTGTTTAGCATAATGTTTTATATGAACCTGTATTATTCACACTATCATCTGTTTAATAGAGGTGATAAGAAGAGGGCTATGATGGCTGATTATGCTTATGTACTTCATTTTAAAGTGCTATGTTTACAGTGGATATGGAGAAGATACATCAATAACCTTCAAAAGACCTTTGAGCAGGGATTCTCCTTTACAATATCATGTTAGAAAAAGAGTGGACCTAAAATAACTGCATAATTTTATAGTTTAGTCCATGTCCATGATGCACAACCTATATATATATATATTGATAAAATCGCATTAATCAACAAATGCCTCGAGCATGAAATTATTTCTTGACCTTGGAAACAGTAGTTAAACTAAATAAACTCTTAACTCAAGGTTCACTCAAGGTCTTCATCAGCAGATAGAAGTTGCTCAGTTTTCGGTAAACTTTGAGAAAGGACTAGTAAGTCTCCATCTACACATTCATAACAGAGACCATGCATTGCAAACTGGATTCTTTTTTATTTGTGTTTCTTGCAAGTCCCTCAACATTATGGAAATGCAATACTAAATTGCTGGTTGCTAATGCTGCGCTGTACAGTACCTGATCTATCTCGTGTTCTTTCAGGATGACAGTCTCCGGAGAGACTCGGGGGATCCGGGGAATAGCTGGTGAGTAATTCCTGTTGTATGAAAAGAGAAAAACACAAGTGAGATTGAAGAAGTTTCTTTAAATCTCCTCCCAAGTGCTCATCCCTGGTGTTTAATGAGTGTCTATGGTGCATCCCCCTCTATCAATCCACCAAGCTGGTAGCTTGTGGCTCTCTCTTGTCTGTTTCCCCACCCAGCCCCCCTTACGCTGAGCCCAGCCCTCTCTCGTACTCCAGTGATTTCTTGGGGGAGAGGAAATCGTCATCATGGTCTTTCATGTCATCCATCTTCATGTACCTGGCCCCTTCTGTCCCCAAGAGCTCCTCTCCTTCAGAGAACAACATGCCAAAGAGAGCGAACAGATCGGGTCAGGTTGGTGAAACAGCACAAGAGAAAGAGAGAAAGAAGAGAACAACATTGTTAACCAGCGGTTAGAAGGGTTAGACGTTAGGAGATGGCTCTGTTTGTTAGACTGGTGAGATGAGACATTAGTGACAATGCTCTGTACACTGACCTTCTGACTGTTAGTCAATGGCAACACATTTAATGCAGCCACTTCTACCCAATGCCAGAAAAACTTAAAAAAATCAAGTGCGAGGACAAAATCAATACAGCAGGTCACTGTAATCAGCTGAGTCCAACACTTTTCATACAGAAACCTCTAAAACATTACTACATAGAAAGAAGAGAGGACACCTCACAAATGTAGTCGGGAGTTTTCAACACCCAATAAAATCTCAGTTAGAGACAACAGCAGTACAGATATGCACAGTGCACAATCTCTGGGGAGAGCACGCATCAGCATAATCTCATTCCAAAAATGTGTTGTCGAGTGAATAAACAGTTATTGAAGTGGAAGATTTAGACATCAACTGCCTCTGAGTGACATATGAGGAGATTTGCCGTAGAATGCAAACACAGAGACGAACAGCATCGGCACACTGCAACACACATGATGACCAAAGTACAAGCTGTTCTCTTTAAAAGTACAGTTTATCTTAGCAGAGGTGGGTTTACTTACCCCCCCAAACACATGCGGTAATGTTCAAGAATTGACCAGAAGTGAGTCTTCCCTGTGTGTAATAATGTTTGACCGTACCAACGCAGCTTTTGTGAGTGGGTGTCTTTCAGCGGTCGAGAGCCAAAGTGATATCGTAGGTGTCATTACACTATGTTTGACTCTGTGAGTGCACTTCCCACAGGTTCATATGAGTCAGCTCGTGTCCTGGATATTCTCTGTCTTGTGTGCTGTGCATGTGTGGCATGTTGTGTAGGCGAAGCGTTACCACATACAAGCATGCGCATCAGATAACCTGCCAATATTATTTCACCACAGCGGATATGAGATGTGTCTTTAAGACGGCGTCTCGGCTGCTTTCTTTATTTAGAGCGAAGGTGACAATCTGTCAGTTAAATTATCAGTGGACTAAAAATATCAAGACATAATGTTCTCTGATGTCATTGTCAGTGGTGTTGTGAACGTCAGGCATTTCAATTTAAACTTGCAATAAGTGCTTTTTTAGGGGTCGGCAGATGTCACTTTTAACTTGATATGGTAAACTTGTTAGTTTAACAGTTACACATTTACACAAATGAGGATAGAGAGCAATATTATCATTGTCCTGTTTCTGTCCCCTTGATGAATGTAAGTCCAATATTCACTCTCACATCTCTGTTTTTGGTCTCTTCTAACTCCCGAGGGCTATATCTGAAAACAGCTGCCTGTTGTGGCTCAAACACTAAGAATGTAGTGAGAGTGAAAAGTAATGTTGCGTCGCAAAACAATTAGCTAAAAGCTGCAATAATCCTGAACTGAAGGTAACTGTGGAGTCTCGTGTGGGTTCATCACTACGAGCGACTTCTTTCACAGACAAGTAGTCGAATCAATTGTAAATACAAAAATTGTTTTTAAACCTGCTGGCTAACAAATACAGTTGAAATGGCAGGAACACAAGAATGATGTGGTACATGATCGACACCACAATGGGGACACACTTAAATGCCGACACAACTGAAGACACACACATTTCAAAGCGATGATAGCACTGCTCCATTATACTGTAAACTACCAAAGCTTGCAGAGCAGATTTGAAATGTTTTAAGCAAATAATTATTAAATCTGATTTGATATTAGTAATAATGGATCTGATACTTATAAGAGGTGATCTATATGTAATGGCTATGACTGTAACGGCCGTCATAACATGGAGGAAAAAAAGAAACCTGGGGAGTTAGAGGATGAAGGTGTTTTTGAAGGGACATATAAAGGTTACAGACATGGGTGCTATGGGTGCATGCCAATGCGAAACCAGAGCCACCATCACAGTGAGCACCACTACAGAGGGAACGAGAGAGAGAGGTAAAGATTGAGAGCGTGAGCTTGAAATGGAGCAACACACTTTAGTGCAACAACCTATGAATGCCGCACGAAGAAAGAAAGAGACATTCATACCTAACGTTAGCTGTGCAACTCCTAAAAAAGGGCAAGGAAAAGGAATTGGAAAATAATGAATATTTAAGTGACCAGGTAAAGCATCATAAAATCAGCCTCATAAACAGGAAGTAATGTTTATATAACATCAACATTGTTTCCGACTGTTTTATGTGATTAATAATAATTGTAGTTCTCTACCTTCATCCTCAGATACGTCCAGAATCTCATCCACCGTTTCTGGGAAACTCATGCGATGTTTCTCTGTGGTCGTCTGCACAGAAGGAAGAGGAAGAACCAATTACAGACCGTGTTAACTTCTTCTGTTTTCATTTAGTTTGCATCAACAGCAACACAATATTTTCATACACTTGCTTTCTTTATTCTTGCAGCAGTATATATAGAAGATAAAATAAATAAAATAAAAAAGGGGATAGCTATCCACACCAAAATATACATCTATATATAAATAAACTCATCAAAATATACATTTAAATACAGGCGCAATATTTACTGAGAAAGGGTGCTTGAAGTTTATAGAGAATAGTAAGAGTTAGGCAGAGGTTTGAGCACCACTGGGTGATAAACCTTACTGTATTAATAAAGCCATGGCAGGGCTCCATCGCTTAGTAAAGGTGGATTTTTGGAGCCTTAATAAAGTATGTAATTTGCTCTATCTGATAAAAGTGAGTGTAAACTTCTTAATTCCACGAGATTATCATCCCCACATAATGCCAGTGCTGTATCCAGAGGATATAGTAGTGTTCCTGAACTCACCATGGAAATCGTCTCCTCAGTGACGAGCTTCAGGACATCAATCACAGAGATGTAGCCCAACCTCTTAGCAATGGCCAGGGCTGAAGTACCATTCTGACGGACAGAGAGGAGCAGATTGATCAGATCCCTGAACACCAAATCAAATATTTTGATGAAGACGAGGTGCGTTCATGCTCACAGTTGTTATCTCGTTGGGCTCAGCTGCGTGCTTCAGCAACAGTGTCACAATGTCTGTGTGTCCCTGCTGGGCCGCCTGGTGCAGAGGAGTGTAACCAAGCTGGAAAAGAGATTAAACGTATTCTTACTCAATGACATCTAAGATACATGTAAATAACATCAAAGCTTAGCTTTGTGTGATACTGCCTAGTGATTCAACATTTTCCATTTATATCCTTGTTTTTTTGTTCATAGTTTCACACTTCTGTGACAATCCTGATGAAACTGACACATTCAGCTTGATGAGGAGAAAGTGTAGCTCTCTGTATAGCTGAGGATACCTTCATGGGGACAACGCTTAGTGAGGATAAAACAAAAACAATCTGCTACTCAATAATGAAAAACAATAATGTCGCCCTACATTTAACCTCACTCAGTCAAATGTAAACACATGAAATGAATACTTCCAGTCTCTCCAATGCTTGTACAGTACATTACACTTTAGAGAGGTAATATGCTCTCATTCCAATAAATCATTAGTAATAGCTCTCACAGAGGAGAGCCCTGCGACGCTCTTAACTGTGTAATGTACTGTAATTGTATTTCCTGATGAATGAATCAGAGACAGTAGGCACACTGTAACTGTGTGACTCATGCACTGACTCATTTTGTTGTAGTTTTATCTAAAACCAGAGGGAGGCACTCACCCTTGTTTTGCTGTTGACATTGGCTTGTTGCTGCACAAGGAACTTCACCATCTTGATGTTGCCATAGTGACACGATACATGGAGAGGGGTGTAGCCCATCTGACAGCGAGAGAGAAAAAAGTAAAAAGTCTTAAACACAAAATCACAGTAGTTGCATAACTTTCGTGTCTTAATGACCTTTTAATTTGAATACATTATGTAGATTTGATCCTAGAATAGTTCATGAATATCTAATGGTTCAAATCCACAAATGATTTAGAGAACAGAGCAGCATTTTGCATTCAGACTGCAATTTAGGAATATACAAGAGAGGATTGTTTCTTGTGTACAGGATGAAAACTATTACAATAATACCAATAATAACACCTTGAGATTAAGATCAAGTGCCAGAACCAGTGGTGGAAAGGAACAACGTACATTTACTCTTGTTTGTAATTTCTTTTGTTGCAGAGTATTACTGTGGTGGTGGTACAGTAGTTATGATGACAAGTCAAAGAGGTGTTAAGCTTTGGTTTGTGGTGCTGTTGAACTGACCACATTACATAATTCTTCACATCATTTAAACCCTAATAACTATTTTCTGTATACAGTATACAACGCCATCTTATCACTGCTGTAGAGCTGCTCTAAACACTAAAAGGCCTCAGGGGTCTGAACCAGCCATGAAGGGTCAGCCATGTTTTGATGGTAACATAACCCTCTGCTATGAGAACATCCGGCTATTTATGCCACAGCACTTAGACACTATCTGCTATGGCTTAAATAGATAGCACAAGTAGTTCCTACACTGATAAGGCTTTGATAACTGTGCAACAGTCTCCCATGAGACTAAAAAGGTCTTACCCGTGTGGCAGCGTAGACTGAAGCCCCTTGCTTCACCAAGATATCTGCGATGCCAACATGTCCTTCCTGTGCCACCAGATGGAGCGGGGTTAATCCACTCTGGGGGCAACCAGATTCAGAAGACAAAGGTCAAACACAAAACAAATCAAGACCAAGTTACATATTACATATTAAAATAAACGTCCTTCCCCGTGACAGTCATCCTTTAATCATCTATGTGTTTCTTGCCTTGTTTCCAAGGTTGACGTTGGCCTGTTTGGAGATGAGCAGGGAGACCATGTCGGGCCTTCCTTCCTGCGAGGCCAGGTGGAGAGGTGTGACTCCCTGAAGAGACTCAGCATTAGCCGAAGCTCCGTACTGCAGCAGGCTGTTCGCCACCTCCACCTGGTTCTGCTTTGATGCTATGTGGAGAGCGGTGTAGCCATTCTGGAGCGCAGACACGAGTTGTGGTTACAAAATATGTACATGAATGTTACCGGACCATTCAGCATGAATGTTTGTGTGGACTTGTGTCTTTTTTATTTACCCTGGCTGCACTATGAGGCGACCCTCCTTTGCTGACAAGCAAGTTGACAACATCCAGGTTGTTGTGATGTACAGCAACATGCAGCGGAGTCAGACCATTCTGTAAAAACAGAATCAAAAGTTCATCAGAGTGAGCTAGATCAAACAAATGTTTATTCATCTTTTATCTCTGTCTTCCAAACAGTCAAGCCTTTTATGTTTCTCTTACCTTCCCAGCAGCATTAGGGTTGGCTCCTCTCTCCAACAACAGCTCTGCTACATCCACCTTGCCGTACTTGGAGGCCACATGGAGCGGAGTAAAGCCTTTCTACAGAGGCACCAACGAGGAAGTAAACACATTAGGTTGGGGAACAAAGCTATTAGGGTTAGGGTTAGGGTGAGGATAAGCAGGCAGGTTTTTACCTTGGTCATCTTGGTCTGCTGAGCCTCCATGTCTAGTAGGATGCGTACAGTTTGTTCGTGACCTTCCCGGGCAGCGATGTGTAGGGGTGTGTGGCCTGCTGTGGTGGTGGAGTTGGGGTTGGCTTTGTGCTCCAGAAGCAGTTTCACTAGCTCCTTGTGGCCCATCCGAGACGCACAATGCAGAGGTGTTTGGTCATCCTTGACAATGAGGGGAGAGTTATTATGAAATGTAAGGTACCGTATAAAAATACAGCAGTAAAATAATGCTTTCTCTGGTCTTAATCATCCTGTTTTCATTTCTCAGCTTCTCCTATCTATCTATACATCTATCTATCTATCTATACATCCATCTATACATCTACTGCCTGCCTGCCCGCCCGCCCGCCCGCTGTGTTGTGTAGGAGGGAAATTAGCATGTGGAAGCTCTGCCAGGAATTAGTTGCTGAACCAACTATCTAAATAAACGTTTAAATGTATCACATAAAGAGTATTTAATCTACGTCTAATATGAGAAATCTTTATGCATGAGTAGTGTCTGAAATCTCTACCTTGGCTTTGGCATCCACCGGTGCTGCGTTCTGCAGTAAAAACTCCGCAACCTCATAGTGTCCTGCCCGAGATGCCATATGAAGAGGAGTCTCCACTTTCTACTCATGCACAGAAGGACAAACAACCCACTCAGATGTAGCACTATTACAACAACATCACCAGTGCAGAGGTGAATTGGCTATCTGCGCTGCTCTGGTAATGTCAGAAGAATACTCACCACGTTGGAGGCACTGGGTGAAGCTCCTTTCTGCAGCAAGATCTTCACAACGTTGAGATGACCCATAAATGATGCCACATGCAAGGGGGTCAGGCCAGACTGTTCAGAAGAGGAGAAGAATATTACAAGTGGTCTTCAATCATGTTTAATATAATAAAACTAATTGTCTGTTATTGTCAACGCCTCACCTCAGTCACAGCCTCTATTGATGCAGAGTGTTTAAGCAGGAGATCCATCACACGCATGTGGCTCTTTTTACAAGCAATATGCAAAGGAGTAAAGCCATTCTGTAAAACAACAACAAAAGGAATGATAATCAACACTACAAAGATTAAAAGGAACTTTGCCTCGCCTGAGTTGATAGATTGACTGTGTGTTCATGTTACTGTGTTTTTGTCACTTACCAATGCCCGAGAGTTGGGTTTGGCCCCTTTGTCCAGCAGTACTTTGGCCATGCGGTGGTGGCCGCAGTGTGCCGCCACATGCAGAGGGGTAAGGTGGTCCAGTGTGATATCATCAATCTCTGCATTGTACTGAAGAAGCTGCTTGATGCAGTCCATGTGGTCCCCCTGTGCTGCCATGTGGATTGGAGACAGGCCATTCTGCAAAAAAAAAGAAAAAGACAGAAAATGTGTTGACTCACTCATCCCTTGGAAAACAGGAAACAACTTGTCTTGTAGTGAAAACAAACAATAGCAGGAAGTAGCAGCAGCAACAGGGATCTGTGGCTGTGTTTGGCTGATGTATCACACACTTACACTATCATTTATTTACTTACTTTCAGAGTTCAATACAAATAACACAAAACAACTCAGTGATTTGCACTCAGTGCCAGAACAGATGGTGTTCATGTCCTTTCTAAGAGAAGTGAAGAATTGACTTCACTTGTATCCAGGTGTATTACCTTGGTCTTTGCCTGGATGGGCGCTCCATGGTCCAGCAGGATCTCTATAATCCTCACATGACCGTTTCTGGATGCACAGTGCAGAGGAGTCAGCTCATCCTGGAGAGAGGATTGTTAATGATTTAGTTAATGATGCATCAAATTAGAAACAGTGAGGGAATTAAAGATGTTATGAAACGGTAAGATGGATGTCTGCTGTACCTTGGTCTTGGCATCAATCTGAGCCCCTCTGTCCAGCAGCAGTCGGACCATAATGACATTCCCCCGTCTTGCTGCAATGTGCAGAGGAGTGATGCCGTTCTGCAGAAGAAACAGATGCACTTAGAGAGGCACACACAAGGACAACAGTCCGCAAGGACAGAGATTAACCTTCCGACAACATCAGTTATTCCCTACCTTTGGGGTGAAGTTGACATTGGCTCCTCTATTGAGCAGCAGTTGAGCTACGTTCAAGTTTTCATAGTGTGCAGCAATGTGGAGGGGTGTGAATCCAGTCTGCAGGGACACATCAGGTTGAGTACATGTTACTCTTGTTACCTTTGCATAAACACATATACTAGATCACACTTATTCATTGATTCAAGGGGACAAAATATTTGTATTGTACTTTGACATGTAAATAAACAGAGCACTGCTTTCATGCTGTGCTATCAAAATCACACTTGAAATAAGGTTTTTTTTCACCTCGTTTTGTTTTGCCCGTCTATTCTACTCTGAACTGCAGCTGCAACATGAAGAGCACGCACTTTAAATGTCAATATTGCAGGTAATCAAGTTCATTAAATTGTGGGAAGCCAAAATCAGGGTCACAATTAACATGTGTACAATGATATCTGCAGCCATGCACACACACACACACACACACACACACACACGCATGTATACCTTGCTGAGTACATCAGGATTAGGGTCATTCTGCAGAAGCACTGCGGCTGTGCGAGTATCGTCGTTGCGTGCTGAAATGTGCAGCGCAGGGAGGCGGACTTTTCCTTTAGTGCCATAGTTGATGAGCAGGGCTACGACATTCTCATGTCCCTGCTGAAGAGCCACAGCGAGAGGAGTGAATCCATCCTGCAGCAGAAAGGAGAGAGTTAGAAGACTGCTTGACTCATGCAGAGAAAATGAGAAAGGAGTAAGGAGAGAGGCTTATGAGAACGAAACAGAATGGAAACACAGCGATGTCTGGATCAGCAAAGGATGGGGTTGATTTGGGAGATTACTCTTTGAAAACGTCTCTCAGTTCCTTCGTCTTTAGTACCTCAGTTGGAATGCTCTGATTGGCTCCGTTCTCCAGAAGAAACTTCACAACCTCTAGATGGTTTTCTTGTGCAGCCATGTAGAGTGGAGTGAAACCCTTCTGTCTCAGAAAGACGCACAACAGACACACACACATACACACGCACACACACAGCAGCAGAGGAGACACAAGCACAGCAAAAGAAGGACAGGAACACGGTCACAGATGCACACACAAGGATGTACAGATAGAAGAAACACCAAAATACAGATATATAGGTACAAAGACACTTGCTAACAGATGGGATTGCAATAGGTGCTACAATGGTTTCACAGTAAAGTGGAGATAAAGAGGAGCCTCAGCGTGTCCTGTGATCACCGCAGCACAGCAGAGCAGCACGGAGTCTAACCTGGGACTGAGCGTTGACATTGGCCCCGTAGTTAACCAGCTCTGTGACCACCTGCTCCTGCCCTGCCAGGGCTGCAATGTGCAGGGCCGTGTTCCCTTTCTGTTGGAACACAGATACATGAGAATAAGAGTAAGCAGTCAGAGAAATAGCACTAACAAAGATTGTAGGTGAAATCCCACTATTCAAAGTGCATGTGGTGTTTAGACACGTTGCATTACGTAGCTCTAGATAATTAGTCTGGTCAAACAAATAGCATGTAAAACATAAGGTTGGATACTAGTTTGGGTGGCAACACCAACTGTTTGATTTAAAGAGGGAACTATCTAAGAATAATTACAGAAAAGTACATATTGAGCAAGCATTAAGTGCCAACTTTCAATACTTTGCAGGTTTTGATTCTCTGTTATAGTAAAAACCTTAATTTCTCATGAAAAGACCCAATTCAAAATCCACCTGCAGTATCCACTACACTATACATTAAATCTCATTTATATATTCTGTAAACAAAGCGACACATTGCGATTTTAAAGGGCTCAAGATCTTCTCATCTTTCACACATGATTTCTTCTGAGGAGTTAAATGAGGAGTTTGGTGAATGTTTACCTTTGTGGTGGTCTCCAGCACGATGCCATTGTGGAGTAGCTCCAGCACCATTTTAACGTGGCCTTCTTTCGAGGCCAGATGCAGCCCGTTGAGCCCATTCTGAGTGAGAGAGCAGAGTAGACCTCATACTGAAGGGTCCTAAACACACTATGAACACAGATATTTCCTAATCTAAAATAAATAACCACACATATACACATAAACACATGTAGGCCATGCCAACTGAAACATGTTGTTGTTGGGGTTTTATATCAGTGACTAAGGCACTCACAAACCAAAGCAGACAAATACTTACACTGGACACCACGCATGCAGTACTCTCAGATTCAAAGTGGTCATTACCGAAAACAATGTCTACAGGGATGAAAACCAGGATGTGAACATTTTCATTTGATTAATGATGGTGAGAGGAGAAGGAGGAGAAGGAAGAGGAGGACGGGAGGGGGATGGCAGGCCGCTGGTCTCGTGGCTGGGAAGAATACGAGCCGTGTGGGATAGGTCTGACCTCACACAGCCTTCCTTCAGCCGCACAGGACATGTGAGGTTGGACCTTTCCCACACCACTGATATTATTCCTCTGAGTGGGGAGACCACAGCACACCATCACTCTACTGCAGACAGGGAGAGAGGGTGGGGAGGGAGGCAAAAAAGCAAGAAAAAAGTGAGGTGAGTTAGAAAACAGTACGCAAACAGAGGAAGAGAGAGAGTAGAGGAGAAGTTGTTAGGTTGAAAGGGATAGAAGAGGAGGGAAAACACAAGAAGGGGAGGGCAGGAGTGAGGCAGTGTGCAGGTGAGAGGTATCCACTCAGACAAGGAAACACAGCTGCCACAGTCAAGCCTCCACCTGACCAAACCCCCATCAGACTGTTCATACAGCATCAGGACGACCAGTCACACAACAATGCTCTCACCACCGTGGTTAAAGTGAAAATCTACACGTTAAAAAATCACTTCATTCTGTAACAAACTTAAAAGGTAAATAAACAGCTCCACTGTTTTACAATACAGTAGAGATTCACCTGTGGAATAATGTACATTTGGTGTCTTATTATTGCATCGAGGCCAGGCAACATTAATCCACTTTGTGTAGAATTGGACAATTTTAAATGTATATAAGTATAGCTTGACTAAAAGCAACACATAAAGTAGACTGTACTGTAAATGTTTCATTTATCTACATATCTGAAACATGCTGTAATCACACAGAAATCCCATATATTGGGGCTTTAAGTGCAAATGGTTCTTCTAATTTAAGTGAAGCGAGAACGTTGTGGATTATCACTTTAACTCAAACACAGTTAACACCAAACAGTGAAAATAACATAACGTCATAAGACGAATATCAAGAACAATGAAATGACATAGTGTAATTCAGGCGAATTAATCTAACAGGTCAAAAACATTCTGGTATCAGACTGTATTTCTGCATGTAATGATATTTGTAATTCATTTGGTGTCTCCCTCTGTATTGTGTCACTTTTCATGAATACATCTGTTGTTATGTTGGGTCTGTTATCGAGCCTAAATAATAGTCCTCATAGAAATCCTGACAGAAGCATTACCAGCAATAATTACAAAATGTGGAGGACAGCATCAGTGAATGGAAGGGAAACCATGACTAAGTTAGATTAATGAGCCAGAGGAATCTTTCACACACGCAACTTTTGGCCAAGTTTCAGAAGCCTGAGGGCAGCAGTCCTAGCCCCACTAACTCTGCCTCTTCCTGGACACTCTGGGAACAACCGTCAGAGTAAAGGAGGCAGGATGGAGGAGACAAGGCGAAGGAGAAGCCCCTGCCCCATTTATCACCTTCCCTGGAGACCCTGTACGCTCCACCTGTCACCTTCAGCTACTGATTAAAAGTTCACCTGAGTATGCACATACAGTATGACTGAGAGCACAGGCACATAACGACACAATGATCAAGTCAAGACACATCATGCACAACAAATACATTTATAAATAAATAATCACACAACACATTGACATATACGTAGACAATATGTGGCAGAGCGTAATGCAAAACAACTTTATGAATTAGATCCCAAATGAAACCATATTATTTCTTATATAATCTGTTTATAAATGCCATAAGCTAAATTGTAAAGCCTATTTACTTTCACACATTGCGGTTCTTTTTTGAATGAGAGGTGGGTAGTGCACCCACCTTCTGAATTTTAATGTAATCATCAGTAAGTAGAATGTGCAGCTCTCTCACCTGATTGGCTGTATTTATATCAATGCCGTTTTTGATATGGTCCAGGGCCTTGTCCAGGTTGCCAGAACGGGCCGCTCGGAGAAAACTGTTGCCAGCATCTGCCTGCAAGCGTAACAGAGAGAGGGAAAGAGAGGAAGGGGATATGGGGTATAAGAGAATGTGAGAGACACATAAAGTAGAGGAGTAAAGAGGGAAAATGGAGAGGGAGACAGAGTTTGGTTAATATCTTTTTCGGGGGCATTTGAAGGACTGAAACCGTTCAGTTGTAATCCATCAGTTTTCCTCTCATGTCACTACGCCCTTGAGATTTTGGACAGTGCCGTTTGCATATGCACCTTGAAATGTGTGTGTTGAGGGGGTGGTGGGCACGCAGGTGAAGAAGTACACACAATCCTGGGCTCAACAGAACCTCTCAAAATGTGTCCACAAGTCTGTTCTCTGTACTCAGGTGGTACGACAACTGTGATAATACCGACAGCTACTGGAGTGTCTGTTGTGCACAGCAGACTGCTGGCTCTTTGTCTGGCCTCTAAGTTTATGTGTGTGTAAATGAAAGACCGAGATAGAGACACAAGATGCATAGAGAAAGGAGAGGGAGAGGGGGAGAGAGAGAGAGAGAGAGAGAGAGGAGAGAGAGAGATCGGTGATTCCGACTCATGTGCCAGCACATGGCACGTCTAGTGTTTTTGTCTGTGTTGTGTTTGTGTCTGAGGGCTTCATGCCTCTCCCAGGCAGGCAGGGGTGCTGCAGAAACAGGATCACTCATGCGGCACAGGGGGAGAGCGAGGGAGAGGAGCAGAAGCGCCAGCGACCGAGGGAGAACCACAGGGAGAAGCTCGACTGCGGCAAACCCTGCACTTTTTCCATTTCATTTACATAATCTCCTCTCTCCCCTTGCCCGTCCCCTCCCTACATCGTCCCCTCTCTCCGTCTAACCAGCTATCGCAACACTGCTGGTCAGGGAAATCATCAGCCGTACAATCATTTAGTGTATGTTTTCACACAAAGAAGAAGAATACATTTGTGTATAAACCTCAGTTTCCGATCCAACATAAACTCACCTCACACACACACACACACACACACACACACACACAAACACAAACACATACACAGCTTTTCTCAACTTCATAAACACAGCACTTTAAGTCGTGTTGTTTATTGTTGCGACAGGGTTGTTGGTCCTCTTCTGACAAAGATGGAGTGAGCGTGAGTAAAAGAAGAGAAAGGATCCACATGCCTGAAGTTGAGGCATAGCAACAAATGACACAACACACCCTCAGCATGACACCAATGGCACAGCGCTGTGCAAAGAGAGGTCACTTTAAAAGAAGGTAGGGGCGATGATGGCAGGGGAACAGAAAACTTTAAAAGGAAAAGCTGCTTCCAGCTGATTGAAGTAGTGAAACAGTAACTGACAAAGATTCTTCTTCCTCATATCCTCAGATATAACGTTTATATTTGCCAGATGAACTTCCTACAGTATGCAGCATCCTGTGTGTTTGGTGTGAGCACACTGACTCCCTCCGAGTCATTATCATTCTCTCCAAAATATGTTTTTGTCTTGAGCTTTAACTGAGAGTAATACTACTCAGACATAATACAAAGCCTCTGAGTCACCCACACCACATGCTGACAGTCAAAACAAAACAAAATAAACACTGGACTTACTGTAAAAGCAAAGATATTTAGAAATATATATGATATTTAGATAATTGCTTTGATATGAATATACAGTTAACATTCCAAAGTTTAAAAAGTCTGTAGTTTGGTCCGTTCAGTGTCTCAGTTAACAGTTTTATTTACTCACAGTTGCCAAGCTGTCTTGGTAAGACATGTTCTCCCTCCTTCTAGTCTCTTACTCCTATTACTCTCAGTCTAAAGAAAACCCACAAACCTCCTCCTTGGACTGCTGCAGAGCAACAAACTGACCTCAGAACACCTGTCACACACACACGCACGCACGCACACACACACACACACACACACACACACACACACACACACACACACACACACACACACACACACACACACACACACACACACACACACACACACACACACACACACACACACACACCTGTCTCTGGAGTTTCTTCTGTCTCTTAAACAGAAACAGAAAATGTGGAAGACACTTAAGAGTTATCACATAAGTATGTTATAGAAGAGAGACTTGAAGTATTCTATGGATGTGATTGATGAATGTGTTGTCTGTTTCACAATGAAAAAGAACCACATTCTTACTGTTCAAGGTGCGTTCCTTTATATATACTATAAAAGAAAAAATTGATTCAAATATCAAAAGGAAGATCTGACAATTTAGTATACTTTTATACACACAGCAACTACACACAATGTAGTGGGGTGTAGATTTTTTGCAGACTCTGCCATAGTGACGCAAGAACAATCCTTGCATGAAAGTAGGAGCAAATACAGCTGATGCAAAAACACACACGACCTAACACAACATACACGGTCCCACAGCAAATGGTTGCATGGTAAAACCATGGTGACCCTTACTGAGGCCCCTTTGGTGGATTCCCCCCCCCCCCCCCCCCCCCCAGACTTCACTGCCCCCAAGAAACAGCCTGCTGACGTTTACAAGACTACAGAGACTCACACTAGAACCCCCCAGAAAGACTCGAGCTAGATGTCGCTGGTTACAGCTGATTTACTTTCCTGGCGGTCAGTCCTGCATGTTTCTGTGTCTGCGTCAAGAAGTGAGTGTGTGGTGTTGTGAGATAAGGATGCAGGGGAACCACACCCTTCCACTATCACCATCATAAACGTGTACAGTACACAAACATGTACCAGAGGATACACGCATCCAAAAATGTTCTGTGGAAATTCACGCTGCTGTCTTGCTGGACGATTTAGATTAATGTATCCCCCTCTGATTATTCCTATAGAGAGTGGACAAGCTTCGGGGCTCTGGGTCTAAGCAAAAAAGGAGCAAGCACATTAATCATACTGTTTGGAGCAAAAGAAACAGACAATAACCTGCTCAGCAGCTCCACGGTTAACATTAGCAATATCAAAACACTGTCATGCAACTGTCCTCAGGCTACGACAGTGCAAGGCTCCCCATAATGAAGCTCAAAATTACCAAGTCAAATTATTCTCCTATCTCATCACAGACAATCCTCTGCCCTGAACTCCCCGTCTTTATCCCAGCTTTTCTTTCCTGTTGCCGGCCTTCCCTTTTCTATCCCTTTGCTTCTTACATTTCTCTCTCTCTCCCCCTCTCTCCCTCTCTCTCCCCTTCCTCGCTTGCCTCTTCTGCTGGTGCTGCAGCAGACAGAATGACATCACCGGCTCGCTGGTGGACTGCAGTGTTTAAAAACTCAATGTATACATATGTGTGCCTATGTATGCACGAGGAGGCATGCCTGAGATTCCCTTCCTCTGCAACGGACGACTAGACCTGAAGAATCATGATTTTAACAAGAGATCGATTGCCTGCGTGTGTTTGTGACGATTTTGAATGGAATCATTTTGAATGTGTGTGTGTGTGTGTGTGTGTGTGTGTGTGTGTGTGTGTGTGTGTGTGTGTGTGTGTGTCTGAGGGGGAGACATAAGACAATGTGAGGCATGAATGGGAGAGTAGGAAGACTCTAATGGAAAGACTGTGTTTGTGATCTAATTGTAAATAAGATTAGGATTTGAGAACAGGCTGTCGTGTCCACACTGAGCTTGAAAATGGCTGTTATAACTTTGCAATGCTATCGCTCCATCTTTAAGTCCTCGCATAAAATGTTCCCCTTCATCTCTCTTTACAGTGGCTGCATGCCATGCACACTGTTGCAGGATTACTTACAGATACTATAGTGCTGTATTGGATTCAGAGTATCCTCAGCAACAGAGCTTTCATTTAAGTGTTTCTATCATTACGTCAGTACAAAGTAGACACATTTCAGGAGGAAATGTTTGGAATTTTAGCAAATGATGATGTCTATGTTGACTACCAAGGCCACAACCCACCATTCCTAGCTCAATTTTTACTTGTGACCCTTCAAAATGAAGCAGAAGCTACTTGTAACTTCTCATTACATGTTGTCATTTCCCTTCTCAGATTGTTTAATTTGAAGTATTCTGAGGTGTGATAGTGTTAAACCCCACCAAAAAGAAAAATATATAGAATTTGTTTCTGTCTACTCCCTGTAAACAGCGTTTGAACATCTGAACAGGTCTCATTGCAACACAAGAGAGAGCCAAGATCGCTTTCCTAATGTAATCCAGAGACAAATCCTGGAGCTCTTCCACTAAATGTCAAACAGAGAATCTCTCTGCTGAAGATCCGGCGTAATTTCAATTTAATATGGAACTATTATCTGCTCAAGAGAATCTTAGTATTTCTATAAGAATGAACATACAATTCACAACACAGAGACACAGTCCCTCTCTCTCACACACACACACACACACACACACTCACACACCACAACATGAATTTGCAGACACAGCACCAGGTGAAAATCATAAATATTTTAAGTGCCACCACAGCTATTTGTACAGCGAGCAGAAAGGTGGAAATAGGGTGCCTACGTATGTTCAGCATGTCACAAGTCCTGCTTCACTTGCAATAACTCCCTGAACTTTAAACAACATGGATTGTGCAAGCACACCAAAAACTCTGGATAATGTCTGCTATTTATTCCCCCTGCTAAACTCAATATCTTGATGTATTTAAACTAACAGTGCGTTTGGACAGTTTACATTTCAGAGGGACACTGAACAGCGGATATGGAAATTACTGCAGAGTGCTTAAACAGCCATTTCATCACCCTTGTTCTGCTGACTTGCATTGGTTCTAGAAATTGATTTTTTTTCTTTGTTTTTTTCCCCTTCTCCGCCTTCATCTCTCAGGCTGCTTGAAGAGGTTGAGCAGGCCGCTGTTTCCGGCTACAGAGTAAGTTGACTGACACCCGTGGGACCGTTCAGTATGGGACACGTTTACAGGAAGTAAACGGGCACTGCGATAAAGCTGTTATATTCCCCCACTCAACACTGTCTGTCTGTATGTAAATCTGTCTGTCTGTTTGCTTCTATTCCTGGCGAAGCGTCTTGACCCATTTTTACTATTTACTTTCTCACACTCCAAGCCTCCCCCTCTCTGTATCCCACTGTTTGTCCCTGCCGTACTCATTAATTGTCTCTTTATATCTGGCCCTGCTGCAGCTTCTGCGCCTGTAGATGAGATTGTCATGGTTAGTGTGATCTTTTGTGGGGCTGACAAAGAGGGTGAAAGCCATAGAGAGGAGATAGGGTTTGGAACCTATGGAGGATAGGATCAAGATATGGTAAACATCCTGTGTTTTACTGCACAGTAATTATACAGAATATAACCGTCTGGAGGGACAGAGGGAACATATAATATGTCCACATTTTAGACTGATCGGAAATCTAGAAAATTGAAGTCTAACACTGTAAAAGTAAATATTAAAACTTCTGTGCACTCTGCATCTTATCTGCACTGTAAATGAACAAAGCTTCAGCATTGCACCTGTTAAAACAGCAGCAGAAACAGAAGAGGGCTTGTGAGCGCTGGTTTTTGCAGAGGTGGAAAGTAATCAAGTACATTTAATCTTAAGTAAAAGTTTGAAGTGCTTTACTACTCCACTACATTTTAGAGTGATGTATTGTACTTTTTACTCTACTACATTTATTTGACAGCTTTAGTTACTACTCAACATTTTTTGTAATAGATTCAAGTATCCAGATATAAAAGTAGTTCATGTTGACTATTAAAAAGTTGCTTGCATACTAAATCATCAATAATATTAATGTAATTATATATATATATATATATATATATATATATATATATATATATATATATATATATATATATATATATACATACTCTGAAATTCTCATTCTGCATGAGTACTGTAACTTTTAATATTTTACGTACTTTGAGTGTGAGACTTTAACAGATCATTTGAAATGCAGGATTTGTTCCTGTAACATCGAATTGTTACTTTTACTCAAGTCAAGGATACAAATACTTCCTCCACTACTGTTTTTCCTAGTTGCAAAAAGGGTTTTTTGCTGTTTTAAAAAAAAAAACCTTTTGGCTAGTTCGTCTCTAATCTTTTGGAGGAACTAAATCACACAAAGATGTAATACTGCAAGATGTGAAAAACAAAAACAACAACAACAACAACCACTGATAGCATTGTAGAAATTACTGTAGTTCATCCTCATACAGATAAAGTAAAACACAATAGGCATATTTCTACAAGTTGCATCATCTCTGCTTCTATTTCCCCGAGGTAAAACTGTGGTCAACACAGAATTAGCACTCGTACACATCCAGGCAGTAGGGCATTGTGGATGAGCGCCTGTGTTGCCATTACCTCCGCTGACTCCGTGGATTAAATAGTCTATAGTCTTTAGTGATGCAACACTGAAAGAACCTAATTATTTGATTCACTAATCAGTTTACTGACCTCTAGTTTACTTACAACAGCTAATCCTGGTTGACATCATACAATCTGAACATCAAACAGAGGAACAAATGAAGTCAAAAACAAGATTAAGGAGGAAAAACAAAACATGATACACACCCACACATATACGCACTTACACTAATCTTGGATGCACATGCATCGCAACCCTCAAAGAAACTCCCTGGCGATCAAGCTCCCTCCCATGTTGCTATGGGAGGCTCAGTGTAATGAGTTTGATCAGGACAGGTTATGTTTGGGGTAGTGAGCAATGACTTGCTATGTGTTTTTAACGCTCCATCACTTTAGAGCTTCGATTAAAACCATAATAAGTTAGTCTAGTAGTAGTCAAGTTTCACAAGTGTCAGATCACTTTCTTATAAAGCATAAAGCAGGACCAATGTTTGCATCTCCATGACCTGCATCTTTCTTGGTCTCTCATTTTTCTATGTCATTGTCATTACTAAAGACGAGGCCATATTCCAGAATGAACACAAGAACTAATCGTGAAAACGAAGTCAGGGAGAAGTCTCCAAAACAAGTTCATGTGGACGTACAGAGATGACAAGAATGGTACTCAGCAAACAGAAAGCAACCACACAGAGAGGCATATGCTGAATAAAACAAAAAAGAGAGAGCTTGAACAAAAAGTAAATACTGATACATCAATATTCATGTGTTAGACGCAAAGTAAATATTAAAGAAATGGATTTTAAAACCGGGAACAAAGCCAGTGACGAAAGAATAAGCCCGTCACTGTCTGATGTAAAAGGATAAAGACAGGGAGCATTGGCAGGTGCATTACATCTGAGAAAATGCAACCTATGATTTTATAACAGAAGAAAACATTGCAAAAACAAACAGCAATAAAATGAGAGCGGTAGAGGAGCGTACAGGTGGAAAGAGATAATGTGAAGGGACAGAGAGAGTGGCAAGAAAAGAGAAGAAGAAGAAGATGAAGAAGAAGAAGAAAGGTGAAGAGGAGATGAAGAGCAGCAGAGATGGTGGTACTCACTCCAAAAGTGACGGTCTTGACTGGCATGCCTGTTGGCCCTCCACTCTCTTTCTTACGTTTTCGGTTTCTCTCAAACACACAGCTGTCTTTTCTGTTGCCCCCTGCAAGTGCTGTGGTACAGGGCACGCAGACCCCCGTCCAACGTAAACACGAACACACACACACATACGCACACGCCCAGACACACACACTTGAGTAAGCATGGTGGGTGGAGAGACTGGGGAGGGTGTGGGTTGAGGGGACGGGGGGCCCAGGGGTTTATCTCTGGAGGAATGCTGCCTGTATCTAAAGACACACATTTCACACACAGCCAAAAAACACATGGGCACCCCACATTCTCACCGTGAGTTTCCCGACTACATCCTGGCTCATCTTTGGCTGTTTTTCCCCATTTTACTAACTTTTTTTGCCTCAAACCTTTTTTTTTTTTTACCCCTCTTTTGTTTCCACCTTATCCCCACCTTCTTCTATCCTCCATCACACTCTATGTTCTGCTCTCCAGCTCCTCTATCCTCTCCACCTTTCAGGTTTTGTTGTGCCCCAAACTCTCTGCGTCACCCCAACTTTATCCCTCCTTTCTCCTGTCCCTGTTCTTCCCCACACGTCACGCCCATCTGTGTCTCCTGTATGTTTTGTGACAGCCAGACAATCATTTTTTTCACGGACCAGGCGATACCAGAATAGCGTAGAGTTACTGTGGAGAATGGGTGTGTTTTTCAGAGCGGGTCTGTTTCAGTCTGTGAGGTGACTTACAGTGACAAAGCGCCTGGCGGGGGGGTTGCTGCCACCGCCCCGTGACAATGGGCCAGACACATGGGGTGGGGGGAGCACGGAGGGGCCAGCCTCTCAAAAGGCCCTGCCTCTTTTAATAAAGCGTCCGTCATTCCCTGCTTGAAAAGGCCTCCTTTTCTCTACCTCTCCCCTCCTCTCTCCCTCTCCTGGTTAAATGCTGGGAAAAGCACATCGCTGCCAAAACCATGCAGAGAGATAAATGCTTGTAGGAGAAGGGAAGGAGGGGGAAATGTAGAAAGAAGGCTACGCACTTCTCAGTGCCACTGGACCGTGACCTGGGCAAAAACATCACGTGGGATGTCTCTCCTGTCCACAGTATTGAGTTTGGACAGTGATGAGAATGTGCCACTGCCAAAGTATGTGGGGCAGGGGACTGTGGACACTAATGTCCATGAAGACATGACAAATTATCCTGTGGTCTTCCACGAAAAGGGGACTGCAACTCTTCCCCTCTGACATAAACCTCCTTTGGCTCAGCCTGCAGAGAGTTACTCAACTCATCTGAGGAGAAGAGAGATCATTTATCTTTTCTAAATAGATAAGACCTCCTTAAGGTGTGGCAGAATAAAGTGAGTGATAACGGAGGTTTAGTCTGGAGGTGTCAAACACCAATGACTCCTATGAAAGTCCCCCTCCACTCAAAAATGTGTATTTCCTATTGTTACTGAACTTGGATGTTTGAGCTTTATTGTGCAGAAGAATTTGACAATAGAAAGATGTTTTCACATTCATCTGCAGAATGGAGAAAAGAGCATGGTTTTGTGAATTGGAAACAAGTTTAGGAGCAATTTGTGGCCCAATAAACAAGTTACAGAATTGTGAAACTTGAAGCCTCCAATGCACTGAGAATGGACTTCAGTGAAGTATGAGATATCTCGTGCACAGTAGTTTGCATCTGCATATTCATATATTTTCAATGGCTTAGAAGGGTTAGATGTTATTGTAAGAATCTTTTAACACGGTAATTCAACCTTTTTGTGGAAAAACCCAATCAGACACAAATACTTTTTTAGAGCAGAACATCTTTTAGATGTCTGGAGGGGATCTTTAAGTTATAAACCTAAAAAACCTAAAAAAACCTAAATTGAGATCTGATGCAAAATTCAATAAGGAACATGGTACGCAGAAAGTTGCATTGCGGTATATGGCAGGAGTCTCACTGACTGACTGAGAGAGTAAGTGGCTCGGGGAGGATGCAGGTCATTATAAAGCATAGACCACACTCCAGTTTTGTAACAAGGTTGATTTAGGTTTGGGACAGACGTGCCCTCTGCACCCTGTGTGGAGCCCCTCTTGTTGGCAGGATAAAGGACTACAGCTGTCCACGTGTGGTGCTTGTGGTGGTTTATTGCCTGTGTCCTGATGTCTCAGGGAACAGAAACTAAAGTTAAAAAAGGTGGGGGAAGAATCAACATAAACACAACATAGTGTGTCAGTTGTCTTTGTTCAAACCTGTCACACACTTTGTAGTTGTCTGGCAAGTCACACACATACATGCTGCCTGACGCCACACAGATGAAGCAGGTATATTCATGGTTTAAGAATAAAAAGCTCATCAAACAACTCCTTCACAAGCTGCAATGCTTCCAACTTTTCTGTAGTTAACCACATTTCCATGTTGCTGCAATATTGTTGAGGGTGCATTTCATCCTGCTGGACATGGTCGTCCAAAAAAGTGTCTGGAGACTATGAATTATAGAAGACATATGGACATTACACATTATCCAAACCAACAGAGTGAGTGGTGACAAAGCAGCATCAGGGACTGCAGTAAGATTCATTTTGAGAAAGAAAGACAGTTCCTAACTCATTTTGTATTCATATTTTAGCCATTCTGGTTATTCTAGAAATAAAATATCCTGTATAAAATGAACTGTAATGTGAGCTTGTACCATTTATATTTGGCATAATGGCCCTCTAGTGGCAGCTTGATGCTCTGCAGTACTGGCCTGCAGCAGCATCACAGAGGGTAGGGCTGGGTCGGGCTGATTACTGCAGCCCTGGCACCAAACTCACAATCAGACACACACACGCTCACACACACACACGTTCAACTCCTTATCCTTCAGCTCCTCCTCACAACCTACATTAAGCTTGCCTGTCCTCTGAACTGACAGTGGAGCTGTTTAACTCAGCATTAACAGCAGCGGGTGTTAAAACTGCTTTCCCTCTGCAGACAGATTACATATCACATGTCAGAGCACACATACCGGCGGCTCCCTCTCATATATACATATTATCATACATACGGTACATAATGACGCCTCAACAAATGCACATGCGCCTCAACGTGACAAAGCCAGACTGACCTGTGGAAGACAAAAACAGGGAGTTAGAAATACTCGGACGAGGGAGGTGAGCAGAAAAGATGAAGGCAATAGAGAAGAATGGCAGCAGCAATATGTCAGCACAGGGCCAGACCGCCATTAATCTTTATAAGTGGAGAGGTACAGTAGAGAAGGGGAAATCAAAGTGAAGATGTGCAGGAGGAGAGAGAAAGAGCATCACTGTGGACAGAATCTGTCCTCACAACTCTCCACGTCTCCGTCTCCTGTGTGTACGCAGTATCTGAGCACAGACTCCATCATTTAAAAACAAAGGCTCTAACCATCAGTCACAACCGGGCTTGAGTCAGCATCAGCCAGACCATAATTCAATCAGTCTGGTTAATAAACACAGAGCTGAAGCGGTCCAAGTTTTCAGACTCTATTCAGACCTAATGTACAAACTCCATGAGGACACGGAGTTCACCTGCCACTGTCCAAATGACTCTGTTGAAATGGGAAATAATGTCATTTGATTAAAAGTCAGATTAGAATATAACTGTACTGTGTCCTCTATGGGAGAAGTGCAGCAAAAAGAAAAATGTTATAATATTGCTAAAGCTAAAGGGTTCCGACGTTTTCATTTTATCCTCAATCAGCATTGTCTACTTTTTATTTCCATTCATTTCCACAATGTCATAGATTCACTGACAATCCTCAGCGGACATTCCTGATGAATTCAATATGTGACGATGATAAAAGGGACAAGGGTAGCAGCATTGGAAACATTTTCCAGCACAGAAACAGTAAAGGCAGCACTCCTTACTAAATACTTTTACTTTGAGCTATTGAGCAAATTCCACGTCAGCCAAAAATTGAGAGGAATCTTTATCTAGCTCTTCAAAACTCAAATCCTTCAATAGATTTTGACATCTGTGCTAAATCAGGAGACGAGTAAGAAACCCCTTCCCTTTGAATTTAGGGGACGAGTAAAAAAGCATCTTAGTGGTTGGTTTAAAAAAAATATTGTGCTAATAAACTCACTTACAGCTGCATTGCGGAGGCAGAGGCAAACTGATGCTGGATTCTTTTAACGCCTATATGGATATTTGAAAGTAAAGAGAATCCGATAACTATTACTCAGTCGATATTCATTTTTTAAACATAAACCATTTTTGATAAGATCCACTAAATGTGGTTATTGAATAGTTGTGACCGAGATATTAAGCGGGAAAAAATGAACTTAGAAACAGTAAACTTCTATCAAATGTTAATGAAACAATAACTAGAAACAAAAAACTTTATAGAATTCCAGACTATAACAAAACTTTATTTAAAAAATACACTGTACAAACTAAACTATAATACATATTTAAGAATGAACTGTTGCGTGGGAAAGCCTGTATTTTGACCATTAATTGAACATAGTTTAAAAAAACAATGAATTAACAATGATATCGATGATTCGTTCTTCATTAACCCGTAGTTGTTTCTGTAAATATGATGACACGATAAGAGAAAGCTTCAATCATAAGGTATTCCTGTACTGCACTTCCTGTTTCTCATCAGCCCACAGATGTGCAGAGAGAGATAAATCAGTGATAAGCTAAATGAGGTTAATATTATTGACCTCAGATATCTCAAAGTAATATCCCCATCAGATTTTTAACACACTTTGTGAGCGATCCTCTGGGTCCTTTCTGGATTATATTATCCTCAGTGCACTAACTTTAAAATCTCTTCATGTCTGTTTAGAGCATGTCTTTACCATTCGAATGGGGAAAGTGGTCTTTCCAAACATTTGTTTGGGCTTGCCTCAGTACAGCACCAGCCTCATTTCTCACCATAAAGAGCGGAAGCAGTGAGGAAACAGGCCGGGAATGAAAAGCTGAAAGAAGAGATGGATGGAAAGAGCGAGCGGTACTCGGCACAGCTGACAGAAGGGAGGACGTTTCTGACGCAGTGGCAACTGTGCTGATAAATAAATGCGCCTGCGGTGCTTCTCATAACGTGTGCCTCTTGTATAGTATCTTCCTTCAGTCTTGTTGACAGGATGATGGCATCTTCATCTGCACAGCTCTGCTGAGTCAGCCCCTGACTTCTCTCTCACCTCCCTCCCCCCTCTATCTAACACACAACTTCCATCATCATGTTATCTACACTGTGCCTGCCTGCAGCAAAGAGCAACCCATACAGACTGCAATGTATAGTCAGCTCTTAATTTACAAATAAATAAATATACATTTGATGCCACTTTCCCCTCAAAGAGTTTATATCTGCTGCATCAGGCCGAGTTGCCATGTGCATCTGAGATTGACGCGTTAATAAATATTAAATACAAGCAATTATTAAGGGTCATCAGTCACTGCAAGGGCAGTCAAAAGAGATAATAAAATGGATGTCAATTACTCAACTACCTCCGTCTGCCTACTTTATTGCTGCCTCACACATAAAGATTCAAACACACACTAAAAAATACACACACACTCATCATACACACTCATGTACGCATCTATACACACATTCACCTACAGTGCAGTACATGCAGGTGCATAACACACACACTTACTCACATTCAACTCACACATATGCAGCTCACAGCAATCGTCCATATGCAGGCGTACAGTTCAAGCAGCGGTAAACTCAAACTGAACAATGTCGTGCAACTCGTCGTCTGACCATGTGAGGAGGCCAAGATGTTGCGATAAAAGAAAAAAGTGGTAGGAGAAGCTGGTTGTCATAGCGAGGTGGTTAGAGTTGGAAAACATGGATGGTCTACAACTCAGTCCGAGTTGAGGTAGTATAGTTCAGAATTTGGGCTGGTCCTACTTTCACATGATTAATACGTGTACGGCTCAAGTTGAGGTGGGCCTAACACACATTTCACTATAAAAAATAAAATTACAATCATACATCGATTACGATGCATACTGATGATTTTGTCCATTACGTTTATTGTTGTCTCAACTCTTAACTCCTGACTGTGGTGGGCTGCACTCTAATCCAGTTACTCCACAGTACATCAGAATAACCGCTGCATCATAGATCGCTGGTACCAACAAACTCCTTTGAGATTTAATGTTGTTGAATTAAATGAAAATAAAATAATATTATGCTACATTAAAAGGTAGAGGAATGCTCTGGAGGAAACCTGGATATGGCCTTTGACATTACAAAATAAAAGCCCAATTTAATTGTAAGTAAATCTGAAAGTGTTGCCAAAAATCTAATTAAAACAATATAAATGACATATTATTACAGCTACAAGAAGAAAAGATTTGAGTTTTTCCTGTTCTGATCTACGTCCTGGCTATCGTTAGATTTATTTCTTGATTTTTGTCGTACTCTATTCTCAGGCAGCCGGTAAGGTCTTCATCCTTGTGCGATGCGAGGGTCTAAGGACAGAGGGTGTCGTATGCTGTACAGTCTGTAAAGCACTGAGACAAATGTGTAATTTGTAATATTGGGCTATATAAATACATTTGATTTGATCACTTCTAATGTAATCAGGGTGGACATTTGTGGAGGACATGGAATTGTGCACCTTTTACAGCTTTCAAACTGTTCGACCAGCACTTCTTTTGGAGTATACTTCAACGTTTACCATGCACTCTGCGCATTCACCTAAAACACATGCACATGCACGCATGCATGCACATTGAGAGTCGCTCAGTTTCTCTCTCTCTCTTTTTGTCACACAAAAACTCAAAGTGATAACTAAGGTGCCTAAAATTTAAATAGATAATGAAAAAAATAATGGTGGTGTTTAAAAGGTCAACCAAAAGTAAAAACTCTTTTAATTTACAAACAAGATAAATGGAAGTCAAATAAGTTTAATAAATGTAAATAAAATGGATTAGAAGTTTAAAAGTTTAGGAAGGGTCACGGGTGAAAATCTTAAAGAGATTTATTCAGACTTTGAAAGTGAAAAATGTCTAGACATGGCTTTTTTAAATCTTTGTTATAACAAGATAAGCATTAATGGGGGAGTTAAATGTCTCTTCACATTACTTTGAGACAAAATCATAAAAAACACTTAAACTGGTGGGCCTAATAAGGATTTGTCATGATAGTGACTTGCGTATGGCAAAAGCATCGCGTCTTTTTGTGGGACCTCATTTATACCTGTTGTGTAAAATGTCTAGTTTAAATGAGTAAATTGTGTTAGTTTGTTTAGTTTAGTCAGGGTTTATAAAAAACATCTTTGCCACCTGCAATGCTGCATGAATTCTTACTCAAAATTTGAAACATCCACTTTTAAAGATGAACTTTTAAGAATTGACAACCCAGTATATAGTGAACCTGTTCTGTAAGTGTGGTCTGCATTTAGGAAGCCATTTAGGTAAAGGTTACTTTACTCTGAAAGTACTCTCAGTAGGCCAGATTGTTCCCCTGAGGTGTCTCACTGTTGCAAAAAGCCAGAAAAGATCAGTTCTTAATGGGTCTCCTGTCTTCTTCCTAAAGTTGGTATCTGGCCAACTGAGACATTATTACACAACTTTTGCAGCATTGCACAATAGCAGTAAAGCCCCCTCTATCTTTAATCTGAATTATGTGAAGCTGGTATCAATAACCCTGGGACAAAAATGAGAGTTACAATATTTGAATACGCCATGGCCTTTCACATGTAAATTAAACTCTGCCCCCCTAGCCGAAACAAATTACAGCCAACTGCTGGTGGCTGGACCTGAATGGGCTTCCTAATGTAGTCTGCATCTACAGTGGGCTGGGGAGCAGCTGGAAAAAAGAAACTGAGACGGGGGAGAATTTATGTGACAGTGTAGAGTGTGACAGTTTGCTTTTTTTTCATATCGAGTCTGCTATGCAGCCGCACTGTGACGAATGGGGCTTGGCTCCATGAGCATCTGTCTCCAAGGACTCACTGAGGGGTAATTAGAGCTGTGGGATGATAAGGGGTGTTCTCCAGGCCCACTAACTATTAATGGTGGCAAAGGGGACTGGGCCTTTACACAGACCTCTGACATCTTACAATTCTGTTATACAGGAGTGGGTGGGGAGGGTCGGGGCATTTGATGAAGCGTTAGATTTTGGTCTAAATTAAAATCAGCCCTCAGGGAAAGAGTCTTGCTTTGTGGGACCAGTTTGAGGGTGGCTGTGAGTTTTATACCACCAGTCTGCTGACCATTATTCTAAATGTTTTTATTTTATTTAGCAAGCTCTGACAGCTGAGAATAATACAATTAAGATGAACTTTATAAGAAAAATATGGTTTATTACTTTTATTTTCTTCCGCCCTCGTTCTATTGGTTATGTAAGATTGAAAGTGAACGGTAAAAATCATTACTGTCCATTGTAAACATCCATCAAAGTTACCATACCGGACTCTAAGATAGGGCCCATTCATTTCAAAAGGTTTCGCTCGGCCCAAAGACTTTACATTGGGATGATGTCACGCACATAAAATTAAAATAAACACTGAGAAAGGGTACTGTTGTAATGTGTGCATGGACAGCTTTCCTGTGCAATGTGGGATTATTAACTGTCGGCTTGTTTGCAACCTGTGTGATCATCTCACTGTTTGTGTTTGTTGCAATGCTGTACCTATAAACTGTATCTTGTGTTTAAGATGCAGGACTCGGGCAGTAAAGGACGGAGTGGAGGGCTGCTGGCAGACAGGAACACTGTATTACTCTCTAGTAAACACCTGTTGCAGGGATTTGGTTTATGCTGCTATTGTTTTCCACTGCTGTGTTGGCTAAGGGCAAGTGAGGGGGACTGGGCTCTTCTATCACTGCACCACTCTTTCTCTATCTCTGTACTCTGGGACGTACACAGTGGTCGTATGTCCCTGCTCCCACCTAGCACTCACCATACTCCTACTGTATTCACTGTACAGTGTGGCTTACTTGCTTACTAGGTTGCTATTGTATGGAAACCTTAGACATTAGACTGGCTATAAGGTCCCAGCTGCTATGAGTCTTTAATTATATAGTTGACAGATAAAGACAAACAAATAAAAATATCTTCTTTAACTCATTCA
Organism: Cottoperca gobio; assembly: GCF_900634415.1. Lineage (NCBI taxonomy): Eukaryota > Metazoa > Chordata > Actinopteri > Perciformes > Bovichtidae > Cottoperca > Cottoperca gobio. The sequence goes on from NC_041363.1 coordinate 11,567,262, forward strand.
CACAAAAGGTAAACAAGAATTCAAAAGAAAGAGGAAGTATACAATTCACCAATGCACACACATTCATGAGCATCACCGAGGGGAAGACAATACTCCATATTGTTGTGTGTTATCAAATATGTGTGTTACCTTCTCCAAATGTTTTTTTTCTTATTTCTCTGCATTTCCAAATGCTTTACTTTGTCAGCTGAAAATGGCTTAATTGAGGTTCATTAAAGGTTAAGCCAATGATGCTCCACGGTGTTTGGGAGCAATATGGAGACACTTGACAATTGACACGAGAGCAAGGGGGAGGTAGGATTTGAGGGGAAATCATCATGGGCAAGGGTCGTCTGGAACAAGTTTCCCAGCAGCCTTATTGCACTTAGATGATCTCTCCTCCACAGAGTGGAAATGGACTCAAGATCATCTTTTAGATAGGTGGAATAAAACCTTTGGGAAATGTGTCCCTGACTGTTTAAAACAGATAAAACTCGACAAAACACAGGCACAGCACATGACAAACAGTGACACAGGAAATACACAACAGGCACAATACACAAACAAGACACTGACACATCAAAGGCACGGGCAAAGACAGGCACAACCACAACATCTACAGCAGAAACACCACAGTGGAAAACACACTAACACAGACTGAAGCACAGACACAACAAATCTAATACTAATACACAGACTGAAGCCATGCAGACGAACACACTGAAAAGAGGTCGTCCTCCAAAACACACACATATCTCTCACACACTTCCTATGTTCCCTCCTAACACACACACACACACACACACACACACACACACACAGACACACACACACACACACACACACACACACACACACACGCACACACAGCATGTGTTTTGATTTATTCCTAAACACGAACACAGTGGTACAAATGACACAAGCATATTTTATAAATTAGAAGAACCCACAGGAAAAATACTTGGACTGTTGTCTATTACCACTACTGTGAACCTGTGTTGTGTGAAGTACTTTGTGTAGAAAGATACGCAGACGTGCTAAAAACTTGTATCCAGTCGATAGGAAATATATCAAATCTATATTTTGCCCGTGGACTCTTGCCATGTAATATGCTGCTTGAGAACATTAATTTCAGAGAAATCACAGACACTGATATAGATGTGAATATAGATACAGATACACACTCAAGTTATATATCAATATGTGAGACTAAAAGGAAAAGAATAACGCAAAAGAAAAAGTCAAATGAAAAAATACAAATTAGCAAGTTAGTACAATACGTCAAGCAAGTACGGTAACAAAGAAAAAGCTCCAGCCTGATCCCACGACACCTGACTGAATCAGCTCACAGCACAACAGCAACACTAGAAAGTCAAAGGAACCAGAACTACAATACCATAAGCAACACACAACAAAAAGAGATAAAGATAAAAACAACAACAGCAGAGCAACAACAGTGACACAAACTTTAAGTGACAGATACAAGATGGTCATAAATACAGAATATATATATATATATATACATATAGATATATAGAAATAGGAAAAGCCAGATACGTGTTGCAGATATTTACTTCATCATCATAGTGCCATACTCCTTGGCCATCCGGCATCTCAGAGCTCACACTACTGTCCTGATCGATTAGCCAGCGATGCACGGCGTGGGCCTAAAAGGACATACGACATAAAGACAGAGCCCAGTTAATCGCAACAGTGCGAAACAGAGAGGGGGAGAGACAGAAGAGATGAGGGAAGGGAGAGGTGGGGGAGAGGAGAGGAGCAGAGCGAACAGAAAACAATGGCAAGGAAATGAGAAAGATTCAAAAGAGGAACAGGTGAACATTATATTAAGACACAGGTAGAAAACAAGGTGAAGGGAGGGAGGGGGAGGAGGAGGAAGAGAGCAGGAAGAGTAACCACCCCACCCTATCCCATCCCACCTTACTTGTCCAACCCCTCCCTCCCCAAAAAGCTCTCCCTGTGGGAAACAGGCCAGGTTAGGATGAATGGTGGTATGAGTGTGAGAGCACGATATGGCACGACACGAGGATATCACACATACAGTGATGAGCGCTGGGCAACGCCACACTGATGGCAATCAATGGAGGAGGATCTGGTGTTGATGGTTGGTGGCTCACAGATGGATGAGCTGGGACCTACACATTGGAGTGAGGCGGGATTCCTTTACGATCACGTTTGTGCAAGTGGCACCTGGACACAAAATGTAGTGTACTTACCCAGAATTCACATCTAGAAATGTGCAACCACATTTGTGCAGTGCAAAAGACAACAAATTATATTTAACACAACAACACATACAGAGAAAAACATACAGTAATGCCATGTCTGGCCTCTGACTGAGATGCATAGAGAAAGAGTGCATTATATTTCAGCATTGTCAAATAGCTAGGAACCTTTCTTCACAATTTATATCCAGAGAAACAACAGGAATTCATTAAAAAACAAACATGTCAGCAAAAGTCTGTGAGCGCCAGACAGTAACCAGATAACACTAGTTTTTTCCCAGAAAGGCACCAAGTCTGTCTGCTCCTCTCAGCGAATCAGACAGACAATAAAACAGACAATCTGCCAAACCTCTTCCTCCAGACAGACAAACAGACAGAGGAAAGGTTGCAGATCAGTCCTGCTCACACTCCCTTTGTTGAGACTCAGATCAAACACATACTGTAGCCAGCTCTAGTCCCGGTCACCCTGAAACACACATACACATACACGCACACACGCACACCACACACCAAACCCCATCTGTTACTCTTGACTGTTGTCGCGTCAGCACCAAAAACAACCGAGCGCAGCTCCTTTTGTGACGCTCGCTGTCCCTTTGCGGCAGAAATACTTGTCAAGATTTACACTTCGCAGAATGCAAGGGATTAATTAGTCTGTCATGGCTGCTACTGCACATTCACTATTTACTTTACGCCAGCAATTTTACGGCACTTGTGTTGTGTTTTTAAGATGCAGTGATGCGGGCTGTCATACCATGACACTGCAAAATAATATTTATTTTAGACTGAAAGGGCATTTAGCACACAAACTGTTGACTTTAGGAGAAAACTGTAGCTTGGTCTCTTTAACGTAGAACATGTTGAGAGAAAGTGAGGATATTACATGTGTACATATACTCCACCATTCACACACACACACAAGTTTATGTATCGTTGTAACAGAATACATGCCTAACCCTTAAGGTAGGACGACGCGTCTTGGAACTAGTTTGTGAGACATTGCAGAAGTTACAGAAATGGTTGGACAGAGAGATTAGGGGGTTTCCAAAGTCATTCGACCATCCGACAAGCAGTACTGATGGAGTATACTGGCTCCTTTACACTTTACCCTCATGTAAGCCTCACCCAAACCAAAGACCTAACCTTAAACATTAGTTGCATCACGTACTGTACATCTAAATACTGGATCCAACCTAAAGCATTTTAAATGTCCTCTTCTCTGAGGATTTTACAAATGTTCCTATGCTTGTGAGGACATTTGATCCACACACACAAACCCACACACAGGGAGCAGGACCTTCTTTGTCAGGTCTGTGAAGACAGATGCATTAGCTGGTAAGCACAAAGCAGGGAAGTGTAGGACAAGTCACAGAAACAGACAGAGTCACCTCAAGGGTACGGTGAATCAGAGGGTGACAGCAGAGGCCAAAGTCCTCTGTTAGGACACCCGGAAATAGACAAAACAAGCAGAAGGGGTCAGCTACAATGTACAACCAGAAAGCACTGTAGTACACATGCTACATTCGATCCTTGTATATTCTAGGCATGCATGTGCACTACGCACAACCTTCATCTGTGAGAAATATTTGCAATAAAAAATGCTCAGTAACAGTCTGTGTATGAGGAGGGGAGCATGTACGTGTTTATGTGTGTATGTGACGCACAGCGGCATCATCAGTAGAGTTTGTGGTGAGTTACAGAGCGTGTCAGCTTAAAAGAATAATTGGATTAAGTAGCAGACGGCTATTGATGACAGGGAGAGAGGGGTGGAGGAGGAAGAAGAGGAGGAGGGAGACAGAGTGAGGCAGAGGGGGAGAGAGGTGCTGATAAGAGTAACAGGCCATTTGCTGCGGAGCCTCTGGGAGCCTCAGGGCAGCGAACAGACACACAGAGGGAACTCAAACTGTTACGCTGTAGATTAGAGGGATAAAGGGATAACACTCATAGTCTCTGGACAACTAACTAGGAGCCTCTTGGTATGTGGGTATACTTTACATCAAACTCCAAGACAAGCATAAGACAACCACTATGAGTCATGTACAGCAGAAAAGAAAAAGGACATCATTTTGTCTCTGTTTGCTTTCAAACCTTCCCAATGGTCTTTGGAGTAGGGCCACTCTGGAGGATGTTACCTCTCCACATTCACAGTTTATCATTTACAGTGTCAACTGCAGAGCTGAGGATAAAACTGTGGACAGAGAGGAGTGCAAGTCAGAGGAAGGCTTCATATTAAAGAAACAGGAGTGTGTGAGTGAGAGAAGTGGAAGAATGATTAGAGAGTAACCCACTGAGAAAGGGGCACTGATGAAACAGGACATAACAGAAGGCTTCACTTGGGTTTCATTTGTCACAAGCATCATTTGTTGCATGTTGACACAGATGACCTCAGGTGGATCAGAGAAATGGACCACAGTTTGAGAGACACTTATTAAAGTATTGCAACAGAAAAGAAAATGTGCTTCAATGAGAATGTAAATTTAATTAAAATACATATTTGATATGTCAAGGTTACCCCCTTTTTGCAGGTGACAGTCAAGCACTATCAAAATACTGTTGCATTAAATTACAAATGTGCATGTTTTGCTTGATACTGTAGCTACATTATAATCAACACAATGTATATTTCTGCTATATGACAATATAACTTATTTTCTTTTTCTTCATCCCCCACAAAAAGACATTGTTGCATCCACATGAAGGTGACTACAGCTGCCCTACAGGATTTCACACTCACAACACATTCTGTTGTATTGCCAGTCAACAATTTACAACAGGCTCACCAGAGACGATTACAGTCCACCTCAGATCAGACCATCTGTTTTAAAATCACCCACAATAAAAAAGCACGGATAACACAGTAAAATACAGAAGCAGCCCACAACAATATGAGATAAAAACACATCACGCATGTCCCGATCGATTAGCCTTTCTGCAGTTACCCATACAGAAACATATGTAAGCGACTTTATAATATGTAAATCTTGTCGTCGTGCCACCATCTGGCAGATTGAGAGACGTTTTGACAACAAGAATTCAAAAAAGAACCTGTAAAACATTTGCACAGAAAATTACAAAGCAAAATGTGCTGAATTAATAGTTAAAGGAAGGTTTTACTAATTGATAATGTCTGAACATGAATTGGCCTGTAGGTTGTGCATACTATAGGCCCACTTTCTGCAAGATGATTGCATTTTATATAACACAGCCAAAGATAGACAGGGAAGAGGGAGGGAGAGAGAATACAACATGCAGCCACAGGTTCATAACTGAAATCAATACAAGGCCAGAAATGTGGGAAAATGCCATTAACAAAATCAGCATGAAGATATTAAAAGTCTTGGCAGGGCTGATTATGAGTAAACATGTATAACTGGCTGAGCTGCCGGCAGGTTTTCAAAAAACCTCCAGCAGAGTGCACAGAGCTTTCATTAGAATAAGCCCTCCACAGGGAGAGGAACAGCGCTCTGCTTCTCAATGGACCTGCACCGCCTCAATAACTCACACTCCCTCTGTGAGAACAGTGAGAACAATAAGGAACAACGAAGCAGTGATATACAAATATACTGTAGCATTAAGAACCAAGCACCGTCCTCGAAAACACCTATTCATCAGTCCAGTTTGTTTTAGCGTGTACTGCATCAGCTTCTCTTTAAAACGTCGACCTTTCCGTCCATTATCTCCAAGTGCAGGAGAAACATCAAGTAATCAAAGCTCTCAGGCCATACGTCAAACTAGGCCAATGCCTGGCAAGTTCCTTGTGAAAGGCTGACACAGTATCTAAACTAAATGGAACCCTACTAAATTATTCAACTCCGAAGGAAAAGAAAATCAAGTGGAGTTATACTGTAACAGGACAGCAACATTACTGAGGTGCTGAACAGTAAAGAGCCTTTCTCAGAATCCCATAAGGCACCCGATTTATCTCTTCTCCAGTTCTTATTTCAACACGACTTAACTGAACACATCACAGAGGATGTGGCCCTAATGTGAAAAACTAAAACGGTGATTAAAGTGAGAGGACAGTACACAATAGGCCACATGAACGGAGTGTCCATCAGCTAAACAGGAGCTTTAAAAAGAGCATAAAGGTTACAAACTGGGAGAGATGAAGCACGTATAGAATATATTGCACTACGGCGGGGTATTGTTTGCCAATTTTCAATACTATTAATGATACGATACTTGAGTTTTAGTACCCATACTAAACTAATACTTCTCTTGATAGCATACTTTGAGAAACGTAAACCTGTTTTTACCAGCTCAACTTCTGAAACATTAAATTATGTCTAAACACAAGCAGCATACAAGAAAGTAGCTGATTTAAGTGATTTATTCGACTAGTTTTATTCACAGACACTCTTAGTCAATACAAAAGCTACTGATGTTTGATACTTAGTCCTAATTCTGTATCCTGAACCTAACTCTGCAGTATAGCACAAACAGACTGGGCAATATGTCAACACTATTTATCAACTTTCAGTGGATTCTGTTGCTCCCAGAATGCTGGCATGCCATCTAAAAGCACACGCAGTGGCAGTTATATGCCAGCTTTGTTTGGTTGAATGTAAAAAAGCAAAGCCATCTTCTTTACTGTAGTATTGCAGAATCTCGATGTTAAAGGGGGTTACTATTAGACGCGGTTCATCCATTGAAGGGCAGGGTTGTTCCAAATGCAGTGAAAAACAATGGTAGTCATCCAGATACATTATTGATTTCAAACCCGGGCTAAGTGCATAATATAGCTCACCTTAGTTTTGATGATTTGACTGCCCACGGCACCGTGGGTGCTTTTAGTACACGTAAGAGTAGCTGCATCTTTCTATGTTCCTATGAGCAAAGACATTACTGACAATGTGTCAAATGGAATGAGACCAAAAGAAATCCCAAACCATGAATATACACATGCTGCTTTATGTTGTGATATTGTTCAACAAGTTAAATTAAAAAGCGCTTTAATGCATTATAAAAAAAGACATCCTGTAACCCCGCTAAAAACAAGAACTAAATAAAACATCACTCTTTGAATCATTTGAGTGAGAGGATTTACATGTAAGCAGGTGTAAATGAGTGCAGATATAGAAGAGGAGACTTCTTATACAATATGAAAGTGAGTTAAGAAACAACTGAGTGGAAATGAGCAGGAGAGCTATGCAGCTCTGATAAATAATGCATGGCAGAGAGCTGGCAGCAACCATTCTGAGCTCCATCAGCAGACGAGAGGCACAGGTGGACCCGCCAGGTGGGATGAAAGGGAAGGATGCTGCAGTCACCTCCACCTATCACCTCTAAACTGTTTTTTTCTTTCTCTGTCTAACTCTCCACCTGGGCTCGAGCTCACTCTCTAACTGAGCATGTGCAGAGTCACGCTCTTCATCCTTTACTGTCCACTCTGCCTCCATCTGTGTACAATGGGAGGCCCTGCAGCAGTAATACCTTGAGGGCACATACAGGGGATGAGAGGTGATGATTCATGGTAGGCTAATGGACATTTTTAGGCTGTAATTTGTAGTGTTGTTAACACAGCTATAATCAGTACATGTATATCAACAGTGGCTTAAATGAATATGAGTATGTACAAAGGGTCACATCACAAGTGACAAACCCACCCGACTCTGCAGCTCGTTCATTTAGCTACAAAAGAGCCAGATATTCCTTTCTGGAGTTGGTGGAGGCCAAAAACAGAGCTAAAATAAGAATTAATATTTGACCCTAGTTTGCAACATTGATACAAACACATCTGCAAATGAATCCTTAGGTTTCTGCGTATCTGCTGGATGTGTTAACTGGCCTCTTATACCCTACAAACACAGCTTTTTAAATGGTCACTGTGTGGCTGCTTTTTAAGCGGGAATAGTAGGAATAGTAGACCCCTCTGCAGAATTGCCTGAAACGTTAAATAACAGACTTTAAAGTAGTATGTCAGGCCTTTTGCATTGGTTTTCATTATGCAGTATAATAAGGTTTTCCTGTTATTTTGTCCAACCTGTCTGAGTCATCCTGGTCCCACCCTCTGCTCTGAGCCTGTGGAGGTCAAAGGTCATTAAAGCAGAAAGCTTAACATCACAGCACACAGAGGACAGAGCGCTTTGATGTTCTCTGCAGTGGAGAGAAAGTACAACCTCTTCTGATCTTCAGCTCTGTTTGTACCTTTTTTGTCTTCCTCAGAGAATACTTATCGGGGGACTGTCGAGGCGCCAAGTGGAGGAGTCTGTTTTAACAAAAGGACCTTTCAAGAGCGTGGGTATCAGTGCCTACTGACACCAGTATAGTAGATGTAAACATTTATAGGACTGCAGCAACAATCTGTTAATGTTAGTAATCTGGATTCATCTCTTGTTATTTTTCTTTGGTGGTAAAAGATAAAACAGAAAAACCCAACAAAGGATTATTTGATTCTAAGCAACTACAATGAAACTTCAGTGATCTACAGTGTTTACTGTAGTTGGAGCACTCTGAAGTTGAACTGTGACATGACAAAGAGCGAACAATGTTTTCATGTTTTCTGTGAACCCCTAGGACTTGTGACGTTTGCACTGAAGCTTTGAAAAAGACAGAAGAGATGAAAAGAAAGAGAAGAAACAGAAATGGAGGGTATAACGGTGAGAGAAGCCAATTTAAATTTCTTTATGTGTTTTATCAATGACACATAGTTGCACTCCCGGCCCCTCCCTCCTATTTTTCTCCTCTTTCCATTGAAAACCGTTACTCTTCCATCCCAGACTATTTTTACCCAACATTTCATTACCATAATAAAACACATGCATGAAAAAAAGATAAACTGAAAGAGACAGCGCAGCCAAAAACCTGGATTTGTGAGGCTTATTTTCATCTTTCTTTCTTGTCTTCTATTCTTTTATGTTACTCTTTTCTTTTCGCTCAGAGAAATGGAAAGAGACATGCCTTTTCTTTCAGCCTGTGCCTCATTATGGTGCTTTTCAGGTCTGCTCCATTGTATGGGACCAGCCTAGAGCCGCGCACAAGCAGCCGGTGGATTACCCGGACTCGCGTCAACACTTCGACAGAACCACCAACCACTCCAGTAAACGCCCCAGCCAAGTGTAGCATGAACGTTACATGCTTTAATAAGTGTAGCCAAAGAACCATGCCAAGACTAAACCAACAGGAACAGCTGCTGTGCCGCAGACATTAGTGTGGACAATACATCTAGGTCTTTAAACCAGGGCACGGCTATCATAATAGTGGACAGAATGTATTACTGTCCACTGATAATCAGCATGCAGTGTGTAGTCTAGCCACACAGAGCATCACGTCTCAAGCTGAACGCCAACATGATTAGATGTTCAGAAGTGATGGAAGTAATTTTTTTGTCACTGAAAAGCCTGAGGTCACAGAAACACAGTATGCAGTGTCTCTCTGCTTAACATTTGGCCTGTAATAACAATTTCTCAAACGATACATGTTGAAATAAATGCATTATGAACTAAATGAGATAAACACTAAATAAAAATAAGAAATTGTTCACATTAATTGTTATTGCTTGAATATGCCATTAACTTGTTCTAAACTTTATTTATTTGTATGAAATTACAATAGAGCTTATCACACAATAGCTGTAATATATATATGAATATTCACAATAGAGTTAATGACTATGTGAAATGTGAGGGGTGTCTCTTGCAAACCCACATATAATTATCACCTGCTCTACGAAGCCCTGCAGCTTCTGTTGGATGCTGTTCATCGTTTTGGCTTTACAGCCTGAAACTTTTATGTTTTGGTTCAGTGTCTGATCAACCTCAAAGCTCTAAAAACCGGGGGTGGAGACTAAAAACAGAGATGAAAAAGAAAGTGAATATTAGACATTCATCAGGTGTAAATAAAAACAACTCCAAATGAATGCTAATGTTGCTCCGTGTCTGATTTATATGTAACCATTTGCTAACAAGTTTGTAATAATATGTTGTGTTGAAAGCGTGTTTCCACTGCCCCCAAGTGGCCAACAAAACCCTGTTAATGCAGGTTTAATATGCAAAACACACACACACACACACACACATACACACAAACACACACACACAGATGGTTGAACAATGAAGATGCCCTTGGCTGCATCTTATGTGTGTATTTGTGTGTGTGCTTGTTCATGAGTGTATTCACTGTATGCGTGTGGTCAGCAGTTGGTGGTTATGTATCAGACCTGTACCCTTGCCTTCTCCAGACAGAAAGATGTATGCTCATCAACAGAATCATTTTACTCACAAAGTAGGATTCAAAGAAAGCTGAAGTCTGTGCAGGAGACTACAATATCTACACATTAATGTTAGCAGCATTTCTTGTAAAAGAGGAGAAAAGATGGCACACATTTTTACAACCATAAAAGACACACAGAGATATGAACAAGACAGAAAGGGATAGGAAAAAGAAAAGTGCTATTATAACTGGCAGATGTGTGTTATTTAGCTGGCAAGGAAAAGCTGATTTGGTTGACGTTAAGAGCTTGAGAAAAAATGTCTCCCTCATCTACCTCTTGCTCTCTCTCTCTCCCTCTCTCTCTTTCTTCCCCCCTCTTTTATCTTTCTTTGCCTCCTGTTGTTGCTGACTCAGCCCTCAGGGAGACTCCTCCTTGAGGCCAGCTCTGGCTTGGTTTCAGTGTGGCTGGAGTCCTGCAGCTGAGGGTTAAGGTGTGTTTGTGTGCGCACACTACAGTACATGTACATCCAAATGTGCCATAGCACTAAGGATTGCTTTATAAAATTACAGAAAATGTTTTATCAATGGGGATTACAGTGAAGCGTGAGAGGAGTGAGAGGAGAAGGATGTCAATGTGAACATCTTTGCCCTTCCTTGAGCCATTCCATCGTTCATGTCTACCGTTCAATTAGACAGGACAGTGCTACAGCTGTTTCAACCTTTGCAACACGCTAGACTTTCAAAGGCCAAAAGCCGCATTGTCCGACAAAAAAAGCAAATATCTATACTGATATTTATACTGCAGCATTTAGTGTTGTTGTGTGCTGTATTCCCTGAATATTTATACTAGACCTCTGCTGATGTGCATCTCTGTGGCCTAAGTGTTTGTACTAACTACAGTAAGACAACATGACTGAAGATGAGTTTGAGATGCAAGGCAACATAGATTTGTTAGGGATTCACATGTTTGGAATTGACTCAGTATCAAAAGACACAGAAAGTTTAAACGTACAACACATTATAGTGGCAACTAATGATTATTTTCCCAGATCCCAAGGTGACATGTTCTTACTGCTTGCAAACCAGAGCCGCTAAAAGTATTACATTTACACTGAAAACAGATAAATGTAGCAACTAGCAAGTAACACATTTGAAAAGCTGAAACCACGTTTAGCATTTCTGGTTGATAAACGATTTACAACATTGCTCAAGTATCAAAATTATGAATGCATAATTCGTATAAATGTATAACTAAGACAGGAAAATGGTGATACTGCACATATAGCTCTCAAAACATATTTGTCTCAAAACATAAGACATTAACACACACACTCCTTTTACACTTCCATCTATCCGCAGTATTGACACACTGAGACACCTCAATCACAAACACACGCGCACATGCATAAGCACACACACACAGCTGTTGAAAAGCCATTTTCAATGCACTCATGAAGAGGGCACGCTGAGTTCCTCACTGCAGCTCTTCCCTGATTCTGTAGTCAGCACTAATGGCACGTGGCTTAAACCTACACCCATGTGCACAGTAGGACAGGAGCAAAGACACACACGCACACACATACACCCCTTGTACATGCCTTTACATACACCCTTGCTGCTCTGCACATGCCTGCACAAATGACCTGCACATACACAAAGAGGTCCATGTTAAGAAACGTTCACTTGCTCATATGGTACACAGTTATACACAGCAGGCGAGCTGAATGCATCTAAAAATAGCACCCTATTGGCACCCCCACTGTCATCATTATTCCTTTCATCGTCCTTATCAGCAGTGTGGGGCTCATTCAGTTGGTGGACAGTCAAGCCGCTTTCATGGAGCTTTCCTCGCCTCCCCATCGACACCAACATCACCATACCCTCCACATAACCTCTTTTCAATTATTTTCCTCCATCTCTCCTCTCTGATATTTCCATCTTTGCGTCCCTAAGTCACTTTCCCTCTCTTCCTTTTCCTCTTCTTCCTCTCTCTCTGCCTACTTGGTGTGAAGCACTGATGAGTGACACCCACCAAAGTGTGGAGAAAAGGAGATGAAGGAGGACAGGAGGGCACATCCCAGAGGAGAGCCTTTATCTTGGCAGAATAGGCCCACTGATACAGAAGATGTAATGCCATCAACCATAACTAACAACAGATGAAACTAGGTAAAAATGAGGGAAAGAGAGAATCTCCACAGTGCTCATCTTTTACACCTTGCAGTTAAAACCTCTGCAGTAGATAGTAAACCGCTTTCATTTCTGCACCAAGAGAGGTTTCTATTGGAAAACGCTGCTTCATCGGGTGTCTATCACTGCAATACATGATCTCTAAATCCTGCATCTAACAAGTACTTCCATTAGGGGTTAATCTGCTGATTATTTTCTCAATTAAATGATTAATCTTAGAGTCAAAATAATTGTCAGAAAATAGTAAAAGTGCAAATTCCAACAAATTAATTTGACGTTTTTTCTTGTTTTATCCAAACAACGTACTGGAACGAGGTAATATTAGATAGTTACATTTACAATTACAATTTGATTATTAAAATAGCTGCCGATTCATTTTGTGTGACCAATTGTTTCAACTCTAAACCTGAGAATGAAGCACTGAGGCTATTAAAATAAGCAAAAAACTCAAATAAAAGTAACATTAAAATTGTCCTCCACTATCTAGTAATGCAGGACTTAATAGTCCCATGACTATGTATATATGTATGTATGTAGTGTATGACTTGTTGGGATGCACACACACATATAAACAAGGACGAAAGAGAAAATAAATCCAAAGTTTCCATCACTTTGTAATATCCAGACATGATGCATGGTGCTGGATCTAGATGTGAATGGGCTCTTAAAGTAGGTTAATAAATCTAATGTAGAAAAATGATGTGACAAAAACCTAATTGGCTGACGGTGCTCTTTTGAAGAAGTTTACTTTCACATAAATGAAGAGCATCCTTTTTATGCTGCCAACAGTCTGGAAGGTCTGAGGGTAAATCTGGAAACACTGTGAACACTGTCTTGTTCTGACATCTTGATTATTTTTCTCTCTGTAGTGTCTATTTGTGCTTTTGGACATTTTGTCTTTACACCTTCATGAACATGTTTTTCAGGAAAAACATGCCAGCTAAGTTCAGGTCTTAACCCTAAAAGAAAGGTTTAAAGTCTTCAACATACCCTTGAGATCTCTATTTTTTTTGAGGGGCTCAAACCGTTAATCTTTACTAAGATCGTAGTTCCTGCCCTTTGTGGTACATTACAGATGCTGGGGTAAAACCTTACATACTCTCAACCCCCACTGTCACTCAACATCCAAATTAACTTTCCGCGCACATTATTCAAGCAAGAGGCACATACAATAAGAACCCCCCCCCCCCTGCTGCACACCTGTGGCCTGAGAAAAACACACTTCTGTTCTCACAAAGCATGTATTCTCCCCTCTAAATGAGACACATACCAACGGCAGAGAAGTCCCTGACCCTTAGTAAAGCCCTTCGAAACAGGAAGAGAGCACTTGAGTCTGGATTTGATGGGTGAGAGTGGCTCAAGGGGGTTGTCAAAGCTGAGAACATACAAAGAAGGGAGGCTGGGGGTCAGTTCATTGACTAAAAAGAGAGAAAAGCAGAAGAGAGGTAAAAACAAACGTGATAGTCTTTAAAACTAGAGAGCTGGATAGAAATAGAGAAAATAAGTACAAAAGAAAGAGAGGAGCGAGCGGGAAGGTTTGGATGTGATGAGAGCGAACACTTTAATAAAAGCTGTACACGATGAGAGGGGTCAAGAGGGAGAGAAAAAAGCAGAAAGTGAAAAGGTGATACACTGTTGGCCCTACTGAAGGAACATGTTTGTACTGGGACGCACAATGTGTGGGAAAGCACTTTGGAAAATTGAGAATGAATTATCATCAGTTAGAGGTGGGCTACTGAGTACACATATTTTGAATCAAAGAAAGAGTGTCCCATTCATTGAAGGAACTGAATACAGTTACATTACTCCAGCAGCTACGTATATCTCAATAAATATGACATATGAAATTATATTAAAGTTCAGTTTTGCAATAGTTTTGTTGTTCAATGAAGGATGTCCTATTGTGTGAAAATGTTTATTGCATTATTCTTACCTGAAAGGACGAGGGGACACACTCTGCTTCAAGAGTGCTGAATATATCCAACGTTCTCCAAAATGGCCTTATCAGCATGTAAAAATAAATTCTATAACCAGAAGCAATGCCTCAAAATAGTTCCAGCCTTAGACAGCACATTGGCTTCCATTTTGAATAAATGGAGCATGAAAGAGGGATGAACAGCCAAGGAAGTGCCAAGCTAGGTACCCACCACCCTACACCCTCCTCAATCTGCTACCAACACACACACCTTTCCCCCGTCCCTCTGTCTTTGTTTTTTATTTATCTGTCATACTCAAAAGCCTGCTCTGTCATGCTTGGTGTTATTAATCTCTGTCAAATTTGTCCTTCTGCGAGTGATGTCGGACATGTGTTTTTACACTGGTACTCTTTAGCTCTGACAAAGGTGTCCTTCGTCCTTCAATTGCCCTGTTGTCTGTGTGACGTAGAGGGCATGTACAAAAAGTGCTCTGCATGTGTTACCCACAATGCCATCCAAACTCCATCATCTTTAAAGAACAAATTGAAATATCCACAAAAAGACCAAAAGCAACAATGAATTGATGCTATGAGTATTGCCTGTGACGCAAAAGACTGTCCAAAAACGTTTTCAATAAAAACACATCAATAAGCCACACGTTGCACTGTGTGAGCAAAGAGGTACATGATGCACTGAACAGCTGAACAGTGTCCAGAGACATGGCCTGTGAGTGTGAGGTAATTCAGACTCCATTCAATTCAATCCCCTCAATTAGAGTTGAATGGTCATTGTTTTGTGGGAGGATTATTCTCTCGCAATGTGGTACCATTTGGATTTGCCTTTGGTAGCACGTTTGACTGCCGCTGTGACCTATCAAACCTGTATCGCATGAAAACTGAACTGTTTAGATAGATACAAAAATAAATAAAAAAGGAATAAGAGACGCTGAATTGATCTCAAACATGACATGTGACCTTTCACATGAATAAAGCTGTCTTCATGAATGTATATGACCGTGCTTACTGGCACAGTCCAACAATAGCCTGGTCATAATGCGGTATGTTGGAGCAGTATTACAACAGCCACAGTGAAATATGACACTATTCTCACAAAAACATCGTACTGGAAAGAACGACACTGTGTGTGGTTTTGTACTGTGAGGAAAATATTGATATATAAAGAGTATTTCTGTAACATACTACTTAAGAAAGTGGGCCTCCTAATACTCTCCACCTCCTCTTCTTACATAAGTCTACACTGCACATGTGCAAGGTTAACATCGACACAAGATTGTAGGAGTGAACTCCCTCTCTTTTGATAAACTGCAGCAAAATGCAGCAGCAGTGCTGTTCGTGAAGCTACATATAGCCACCCATCATCGTAAATACCACCCTAAGAAATCCAATATATCCAAAATATCGATGCAAAAGTTGGTTCGGTCATGAAAATAACTCATTTCTGGAGGGTCATAAATGCCTGTGTGCATCTTGAGAGCTGGAAGATGTAGTTCACCTCTCCTGCCATTAAATCATTCATGACCCTGCAGTGCTCTGGACCACAGTGCCGGACCTGCCTCCACCAATCTGTGTCTCAACTCTGACAGTAAGCACACACACCACTTCACTTTTAAGCCCTGCACTAAAATCAGCCTCCGCAGACGGCAATTACAAATGCTCATCCAAGCAGGCACACACATTCGCAAACACTCAAGATAGTTGGTATCTATTTGAGTTCTCTTGTTCATGCTCTATACACCTGTATCCTCTGCAATACTCAGTGCCATAGTTATATAAAACATGTCTAAATCTCTTCCTTGCTCTGACAGTCTCTCCCACTGTACAGAACTCCTTGCACCATCGATCAGCCTTGTGTCCATATTCATGAGTTCTGCAGAGGGTATCATTGGATATCAATCCTTGGCCTAGGGAGTTCCCTGTCATGACCAAAATGTTGCTGCACTTCAGAGCAAATGAACCACCAAATGCCTCTCTGTCCTCAAATATCTGCTTGATGACTTTATTGAATTGTGTCCGTAGACAAGCAACAGCCAGCTTGGGACTCCTGGGGACTTTCACTGTAACTTTTACACTAAGGATTAACCACATACTGCAATTCTCCCTCTCAATGAGGAAGATGTTTCCAAACTTCTGTTCTTGAGTTGTCCCACCCCTTCTCCTCTGGATCCTATTACCTCCAAACGTATCCTATTACCTACGTTTTTACCAAAGACTCCGGCTTTGTCTCTCAAAATAATCTACTTGATCAAACCAGTCGTGTTTCAAGCGCTGTCATTAAACTGAAACTGCACCGCTGTCAGTACTAGAAACTCTGTGGTCAGCAAGAAGGGATTCTCATCTAGCAGCTTTTCACATGGTGAACCACCCAACTCCTGTACACCTTGTTGGAACCATCATTCAAAGTAGCATGGCAAGGACAAAAGCATAGCATTTATGTTTTCCACTGGGACTCCACAAGGACCTGTAATTGGTCCCTTACTCTTTCCAATATGCACCAACTCCGTTAGTCTGATTATTTGCTCACGTTTTTTCTTACCACTGCTATGCTGATGATACCCAGCTCTATCTGTCCTTTCCATCAGACGACCCGACTGTCTCTGCACGGATCACAGCCTGCCTCAATTATATCTCAAAATGGTTGATGGAACACCACCTTCAACTCAATCTCTCTTAGACTGAACTCCTGGTGATCCCAGTTAGTCCTTCAGTTCAGCACAATATTAGTATCCAGTCTGCTCAAAATCTGTGCATCATGATTAACAATAAACTCAATTTCACTAAGCATGTTGAATCTGTCACTTAATGGTGTTGCTTCGGACTATATAACATCAGAAAGATCAGGCCCTATCAAATTGTATATATGCCGTTTATGTTTATGTTTCATTGTTATGTATTACGTATTCCACTCAACTCCTTGTACAGGCACCGGTCATCTCTCGCCCTTGACTATACCCTTCTTGCAGGGCTGCCAGCATGCATTGTAAAATGCGGCAGCGCATCTGGTCTTCAATCAGACAAGCTTGTGTCACTCTACTTCATTACTCTCCACTGGCTCCCCGTTGCTGCATGCCCTGCAAGTTGGTTGGCACTTGTGTCAGGTAGAATGAGGAACTGAGTATCGAGGCTTTATTCTTGATGACTTCTCCTTGATCTACTGTGACTTGGATTGTACCTCATTTGTACATGGCTTTGGATAAAAGCTTCTGCATAATAAATAAATGCAAATGTTCTTAATAAAGCCCTTGTTGCTGAGATCCACCTAATATACTGTGCTGATGGGATTATGTATAGGATCCACCACAATGATCTATGCAGAGAAGACGGAGCCATGTGTTGGGTTTATGAGGCAAGCGCAGAGAGATGGCGATGCTTTATTGGCAGCGAGACAGATGTTTTCAAACGACAAATAAATCAAATGGTCTGGATCATACGTTGCACCATCATCTATCTACCCACACTGATCTAAGTTAAGAATACAATTAGCACAATTAATAGCAGTAATTATTTTTATAGAGTAATTACTAAATATACAGTTTAGTTAAGGTTTTTGGAAAATGATATGAATCTTTAATCTCTTCACCCTTCAATGTCATCTCTCTGTCTATCAACACCCTGACTAAACAAGTGCAGAAATCCTTAATGAATAATTGATGACTCTGCGTAACAGTATTGCAGAACAGTGTTGAATTGCTGCACTGGATCAGAGGAAGAGGCGGGTGAAAAAACATCTTGTATGTATACTGCATGCTCGACGGGTATCTAGGGCAATGTGTGACTCTGTATGGTTCGGATAAAGACAGAGTCTGTGTGTTGGATAAACACAATCCGACCCATTCCTTGTGAAGGCTGTGCAGTGCCAGGTCCTCCACACCTCCTGTCCCGGGTCCGGACATGGCTTTGTCTTATGAATGATCTTTGAACCAACTGTCTGCAACCTACTGATTGCATCATACTGTGCTGTCAACCTTCTCAGATGCTGACCAAGTCAAAATGTGAAGTTGAATGTAAATGAGATCTGAGCCTGACCAGCAGAGGGAGCTAAGACCAGCTCATCCTTCATCTGTCCTCTGTTATCAGTTCATCTTTAAGAACTAAAACACATTAAACCTGATAATCCATATCACATATTTTCAACACAATTTCAGCTTTCAAGGCAATCCAGAGCAAATGTCTGGTCTCTCAGGACATTTCTGTCAGCACATTCAACTCCAGACAATTCTCTTTGCAACTATTGTTCTCACACTCATTCCTGCTGTAACATGGCTATGCAGCTTTTACATTTTTCTACATTTCTCATTAATCTTTCTATTGAGGGAACAGATGTCTGGGTGACAGTGCTGAGCCATACTTCTTACCCACAGCCATACAGAATATACTACATTTAAAATGTATTTTTCACACCTAATTTAATGTTGCATCCACATCAATTTCAGTTATTCATAGCATATTTAGGTGAAGAGGGCAGTGATGCCACATACATCTGTGTGAGAACAAATGTCATGTGCTGAAGACAAAGTACTGGCTTCAAATTAACCTTTTTAAGTTTACAGTAAAAATGTTTTAACCGTGAGGTTGGTTAATGTATTATCTGACAAACCTATACAGTAAACAAGGATTCTCTGTCTGGAGAAATATTGGGCATAAAGATTAGAGCGGAGGCTCTTTGATGCGTCAGCAGATAACTCAAAATGACAGAAAACCACTATGCCATAAATGTTCAATAATTCAATATAATATTTTATCCCCTTTCAATGGAATAATAGTGTGATAAAATAGTTTTTACATCACACTTTAATTACCACTCATCGTTCAACACGATAAACGAACTGAAGTCCAACTGGCAACCTTCCAGTCACAAACCTCTCCAACCTTTAAGCTCCATTCCCTCTTTAAATGAGAAAAGTATTTAAGTCACATAGGAGTATAAACAAATAGGCTTTACCAAGTGGATATGTGTAACCGATGTATAAATGATAACATGTTTTATATTTCACAAACATCCATTTGTTCATATTTTATTGTAATAATACTTTTTTGTAAATGTATTTCGAGGAGTCTTATTTAGTTAAATATGCTTTTATTTTTGATACTCCTGAAACTGGCACTTTCTGTGTTCGCGCCACTTTCGGGAGACTGTTTCTGGTTCCGCTGAGGAGAGGAGGCATGTGGGTAGAGAGTTGCTCGTCGCTGGATGAGGCCTCTCTCCGAGCCTTGAGACAATAAATGCTGGTTAAAAAGGCAGAGGTTCTCCTCATCGTTATTTCCTGATCCAACACAACACAACGCAGAGTCTATCGTGGTGTCAGTCGCAGACCGGCTACATATGGACTATTTACCAAAATCATGCTATAATCGATATATCGTTATCGAGATAAGAAATTAAATATATCGGAATGATGGGAAAGGTTTTTGTCAATATCGCCCAGCCCTAGCTATGCACAGTCCTATTTTAAAATGAAAACTGTTAAAGCCAAAGAGAAAAGATTTTCACTCAACAGAATAGCTTTCTGGAAACATGAGCCAGATGTTCACACTCAAGCATACTCCTCTGCTCAACAGCGAGATATTCTGAGCCCATTACATAACAACAGAGGCTAAAGTTTAAGGATACTACAAGTGTGGCGTGAAACATAAAAATAAACCTAATAAACATTTAAATAATGCATAAACTGCAAATAGGTTGAAGCCTTGAACATTATTATATTAAACATACAATATACGTTGCAATGTGACCAGGTTGTTCAGATGAAGATGATTTAAAGACTGAATGTGGACAAAGTGAGCATGAGGGATCACAGAAGGGGGTGGTAATATATTAAAAAAAAAGGAGTGAGTAAGTGTTGTAGGGGATTCAGTTTCATCGACTCAGCAGGAAGCAAGAATGCAAAAACGACTAGAATGGAGTGACAGCGTAAGAGAGCTGATGAATGATGGGAAAAGTTGTTCAAGGAAGTTGCTCTATGATGACCTTCAGCCTCCGGACCAAGGACAAACACAAGAGATGGAAAAACAAGACGGGGACATGGATGGCACTGTCATTTTAAACTGTGCGTTATTTTTTATTTAAATAAAGAGGGACACAGGCAAAATATTGATCCAGCAGTTATTTTAGTCACACAGAACAACCCATACAAAGAGGAAGCCACAATGGCCACACACACACTTGCATCAGATGCAGAAGCGTTCCAGCAGTGTGGAGGCAATTAAAGGTCTGTGCCTAAGGGGGTGCTGAGGCCAAAGTCACAGTGCTCTATGCTCTGACAAACATTTTCTCCATTACCAGCAGACTAACTGTTCTGCACTACCTGACGCTTTGCCATACATTCTCCTTCTACTAGACTCTGCAGTGGGGGAATGGGGGGAAGAAAAGTGACCACAGGAGTGAGTGAAAGGGGCTTTATGAGTAGGCTAAAAAAGAGAAGAGGACGTGGTGAATGTAGCCAAATCCAGATTAGTCAGGACCTAACTTCAGTCCATCAATAAAAATAATAATTTACCTAAAAAGACAAAACTAAATCGATCAGTCTCTCCGTGTCCATCGGACCAAACTGGTTTGGACAAGACAAAAACAAAGTGCCATCCATATGGTAAAGATGGATTTTCAGTGTTGCATGTTGTTGTGCAGGAAATTAAATATGGATGTATGTAAGAGCATATACTGTCGTTGTGTAGCCTACATTTAAAGGACAGCGTTTCGGAGGGAGATATGTGGAGTAGTAGTGGCAGGGAGAGGGATTGTGTAGGAGTATTTAACTGGAGGAGAGGAACGAGAAAATAAGCAAATACATGATGATGTCAGTGTTCATATGCTGATTGGAAAGTCCTTTGTGTAAACACTAGGTGGCGACATTCAACTTTCTCACAGAGCAGTCAACACTGTGCTGACTAAGGGCTGGCTGACAGTGGATGTGCGTGTGCCAAGTCCACATACATGTGTGCTTACATGTGATCGTGTGCGAGGTGCAGTTGACCTTGTAAAGCTGCTGCATACACGCAGATTCTCCATCATCCTGAGCCGATATCGCTACAGTCCCCGAGGACCGTGCCCCTCCTCTTCGATCCAAACTGATTTAATATGGTGGAGGGGAAATGCAGCTAAAACATTATCTGAACAAATGTCTGTTTACTCCATCAACTGTTTTATAAACATTTATCTACCTACACAGCACTCCCATTTTCTCTCCTTTTCCTGCCTACCGAAAACATTAGGCAGCCGAAACAGTAAAAATGACTGATGCTCCACCCCCCCCCCCCCCTTTCGCCTCTCTGTTGCTCACTTAATCTCTCTTGTTTCTCTCTGTAAATGTGAGATCCATAGTGCTTAGTGCAAACTCAGAGGCTGAGAAAGAGAGAGAGAGAGAGAGAGAGAGAGAGAGAGAGAGAGAGAGAGAGAGAGAGAGAGAGGTGTTAGAAATCGAAAGCATGGTCTTGCAGTGTTGCAATGTGCCGCAAGTAACTGCGGCAGAGAGAGGGAGAGAGGGAGGGAGTTGTAGTCTATATTGAAGCAGGAGAATTGATTATGGGAGGGATGGAGGAATGTACTGTAGGAGGGGGAGAGAAAGGGAAGAGGGTGGGGACATGGCTCTACATCTGCTTGAGAAAAATCTCTGGGGTCAGCCAATTAGAGGGTGGGTGACACCACTATCCTCCCAGCTAGCTAGTAAATCCTGCGCCACAAGACAGCCCACGTGCCTCTGTTCAATGAACGTGTGAGCTTGTACACAGACACTCGAACAACCAGTAAGACACACACACAGAAGGAAAAAAAAGACGTTTAAGTACATAGTGAGGTTAGAGCTAGTTTAACATCAGACAGTTAAGTATTTGGGTCCCCAAGGTCACTTGCTTTAAGGGCACATGCCTAAGAGATTGATTATTAACTTACATCATTCAATCATCATTGGAATGACTGACATACATCACCACATCGTAGCTGACAAGACAGCTACCCTCATCGACCTGATGGTTGGTCCCTATTGATCATTGTAATATTCGGTGAAGGGTCGGGATTCCAAAGCATACTTTTTTTTAAGACCTTATATGGTCTGCTTAGGTTTACTTTTCAACAACTGTAAGTAACTTACAGGGAAAGTTCACCCAACATATGTTTTACAATAAACGTGTACATGTTGTCACTTACCTCTAATGGTAAGAATATAGCCATGTAGCCTCCACCCCAAACAATAGATGTAGCATTGCTATTGTAATGTATTTTGTTTGTAGCATAAATGTTCCTGTTACTCTGGATAATCTACAAACTGCGGTGTTAACAGTTTCTCCATTGTAATATTTTCTACCAAAGAAATATACCCTCAGGGACAATATCTAAAGACCCCACCACAAGGTCCACTCAGTAGCTTGTTCTAAGCTTCCCATCGTAGCACATGATGTCCCTCAGCAGATGGAGTTGCTTAATTGTCATGAAAATTATGATATTTCTATTTTTTTCTCAGCACATAAAATATATTGACCTTGGAAACAATTGGAAATGAGTATATATGACAGCTGGGTAACTCCATCTGTCAAGGAAGATCATGTGATATGAGCTACTGAGTGGATCCTGTGTTGAGGTTTATTGTTTTAACTGCGGTTTCCAAGGTCAAGAATGAAATCTCCAATCTCAAAACCTGAGCCATCAATATCTAGCAACACTTTGCCAGATAAGCTACATGTTTGACATTTAGCTAAATTACTTACATTGTTATTTTCTAACGAAATAAAGATTTAATAAGAGATATCTTAGTCTCAGAGCTTAATAACTGGTCATTTTAACAAAGCTATCAGAAGCCATGTGTGTTGCAACAGGGTCAATAAAATAAAATAAAAGTGCTACTGTACTTGTTGGATTGTAACATCAATAAATCATGACAACATGTCCACAATTCAATAATTGACTATAATTAATGAAAACAAATGTTACCCTTACAGAGAAGATTGACCATGGGAAAACTGTCGCCAGTCATTACTAATGTTGTTACAGACAAAGAAGAAACACAATATGAAAGCCAAAATGATCAAATAACAGCGTTTGCTAGCGCTACTGCACATTGTTGTGACATTGTTTTTTGGCCATCCTCCTGAAGAGCAGAGCATCACTGTGCTTGCTTCCTGGGTGGGATGATGAAGAGGATCAAATCAAAGTGACACCACTTCTGCCTCCGGGGGATTCAGATGAAGGAGTTGACAAATGGCTAAGCTTTTACTAACAGGTCCATGATGCTTAGACACTATGATGACACTTGACACCAAGATTAGGTGACTCAAGAAATCTTCACTCCACGAAATATGATTTGTTATCAGGGGGCATAGAGTGAAACAAGGCACCAACCAACCTGGTTGTGTAATGTCGTCATCTGTTGACTGCTAGTCAGAAAAACTAAACCTGGAATCCTTGCTTGTAACATATATACTGCATTTCAAGACGTGACTTTGGACTATGCAGGTTTAATTCAGTCAGGAGATTCTAATCATGAACTCAATCTTCTCCTTCCCATCGCATTAAATGAATCAGACGTTCTCTGTTCTCCGCACTCAGACAACTGGAAGTGAGAATTACAGCCGGGAAGCTGCACTGCTGAAATAACCTACTGCTGGGCTATGAATTGAATTATTCCTCTTCTCTCCGGTAGACCGAAAAAAAGGAATCATCATATCAATCAGGTAAATAAGACACCCGTCATTCAATACTGAGGAAAAGGGCGCAGAGTCACCCTGGGGTCACCCACACTCCTCTGATATTTCACTTCTCTTTGCCTTCACTCTCCTCTTCTATGGCTCTACCCCTGGGCTATATTCCTTCAGTCTGAGCGCTCATCTTCGCACACAATCACTAACACATAAGGTTCTTCCCACACACATACAAATGCAGTCTTACACTGGCATGCTCTCCTTGAACACAAAAAAGATAACTTACAGAAAACATGCTCTAAATGATGAACCTCTGTATTTTGCCACCTAAGATCACAAGACTGAGTCTGCAGCTATGCTATCAGCTCTGTGAGGATGTACACAACAGTGCTTTGAGCTGAATTCTAACATCAGAATGCTCTCAAGGGCAATGCTAACATTCTCATGCTAAGCAGGTATAATGTTTAACATGTTCGCCATCTTAGTTTAGCGCGTAAGCTTGCTAACATTTGCTAATTATCACTGAATGTAAAGAACAGCTGAGGTTGATCAAAATCAGAATCAGCTTTATTGGCCAAATAAGTGTGTGCACGTTCAAGGAACATGACTCCAGTTTTCCAGAAATAGATGTAAAAACAAGGACAACAAGTGGACGAGGTAAACATGAATACTGATTATTATGTACAGATAAAAATATATATATATCTTTAATCTATATAAATGTAAAACAACACCACAATGAAATTTGAGGAAGTAAAACAATAGTGCAATGGTGCTGGAATAAATATGTATGTTGGTACAAATTGTCATGGCAATCCATCAAATAGTAGGACATCATCACTCACACAAAGCTACTCAGGTATTCTCTGTGTGTGCTGAAGCATGAATGAAAAGGAAAGACATTGACAAAATCATAGGGTCGGTAAAAGGTGGTTGAGGATAGAAAAAAATGCATCAAACTGCACCAACTGTTGTAAGTTATATGCCCTGTAGGACAAATAAAATATTTCTCTACAGAGCAAAACGGAGCAGATCAATACAGTAAGTGGTAGGTTGCACATTGCAGAGGCTCCTACCTATCACAGTCCATCAGTCCACGAGATGCTGCAGAGTCTGAGAATATCAAGGCAGGACTCTGAGTACCTGAACATCAAACTGCACTAAGCTCCCTATGCCCCCTCTTGTCCTTTCCTCTCTCCTCTCTCAGCCAGAAGGAGCTTAAAGGGAAAGAGCTACGGTTGGGTAACGTACACCAAAAGTATCTTTTTTTCACAACAAGGTGTCCAACAATGACCTATACAATTCCTCTACGAAGATCTTGCCTCATTCTTTCTCTGCCCTTTTATTTGGGCATGATGAGGATCCATTTCAATAACCCTGATCTCTCAATTCCTGTCTCAGGGAGTTACGTAACAGCTGCACTATTAGAATAACAATTGGGAGGAGAGATTAGCGCAATCGGCCAAGGAGAGAGATAGAGAGGAAGATGAAAGGAGGGAGGCACAAGGAGGGAAATCTAAGGAAGCCCCTCACAATATGACACATAATTTCATGTGCTGTCTCACAAATGAAAAGATTTATCCGTGCAGTGGGAGGACGAACGCAGACGGATGCTGCTACTGTTAATATTTTTTGGAGGTTCACACAAAACTGTTGTTGGGAGACGAATGCTTTGTTGAAAGCACTGCAGTCCTACGTGTCAGTTCTGCTTCATTTTCAATCATGAGCTGGGAAACACACAGATAAATGCTCTTGTGTCTTGCAGACTTTTAAAAAATGTTATTGCAGTGATAATAACACTGAATAAGCTGATGCTTGTGGCTTCAGTGTTAAAAAGAAAGAATGAATCCCTGCAGTGAGGATGAAACTGAAAACATGGTGACAAATCTTCAAACCCGATCAAAAATGCAAAAATGTAAAATTATCCTCAGGCTTTGGAGTTTTGGGGAAGCCGAACCCCTGCAGGGAGGGAGCACCTGCTGGATGCTTGATGTTATTTAGCTTGTATCATAATATTTTTTCTATTTTAACAAAGATTGGAGAGTAACTTTCGAGCAGGGGAGTTGTCTCGTCTCTAATTACATTAAACCGGATTGGGTGTGGAGAGGTATATGCTTTGGAATCACTCAGTCTCTGCCAGCTTATAAATAAAGACCTGCTATCACCCTGGTAAAAAGATGAGAAGGGGGGGGGGGGGGGGAAGAAGTTTGGTAAATTGGTCTCACGTGTGCCTTACAGTCCTGCTTTAATTAAAGGAGAGTAGGCTGCAACTCCCGACCAACCTGCCCCAGCAGCACTTACTGTAGAGCCAGGAGCTGGACTCACTGAGGCTCATTCCCAGGCTCCATCAACATGAGTGAGTGCCTCGGCCAGGCTTGCTGAGTCATCTGTCTAAAGGGGTTCCAGAGGGCCACCTGGGCCTCAGCCACTCACACAAACACACATTAGTGTCCTTACGAAGACTAAACATAACTTAACTCTCATACTTATCTAAAATCAAAGATCTACGTCAAAGTAAAATACAATTCTGTTACATACTGGCTCCTAAAACTCCAAACTGCGGAGGACTGAAAGCGAAAACATCCAATTTCTCAGAATTTAAAGTAAATGCAATTTTAGAGTTTAGAGTGGGGGTTCTCCACAATTTTTGGATGTGGGGCTCAGCTGGCACATAGTGGTCTTGTGGACCAGTAGGGTGGGGGGTTTGACCCTACTTTAAAAGGTCCTTTGAATAAAGGTTTCTGTCTGATATGGGTTTTCCACATTGTTCCCCTTAATTAAAAGAAATACATAATCTATGTGTTTCTCAAAGTGTGGACCAAGATCTACTTCCTGACTGACTTTGTTCACTTTGCCCCAATTCAGCACAAAGCCCCGATGTGACAGAAACAATGTAAACTATAACAGTTGATTAAATGTTATTTTGTGTTTGCCAATTGCTCCGGACCTCTGACCTCTCTCCTTACCCGCCGCTCCTCTGTATTTTTCCACTCATCCCGCCTCCACCTCACCAGCCAGCCACGCCCACCTCATCAGCTCACCTGGGCTCCAGCTGCAACTCATCAACTTCAATCAAGCCACTATTTAATCCTCTCCTGCTCACCCACTCATTGCCAGATTGTACTTCAACAAATCCAAGACTCTCCAGCACTTCTCTCCTGACTGATTTTCTGTTGCCGACCCTGCGTGCTGCTGACCTGCCCGTCTCGTCCGATTCCTGACAGTCTTCCTGGTTGTGACTAACATTCTGCCTGTTCCCCACTGGTTCGTCTGCTAGGACCTTTGTATTACCCTGTGCTCATTATCTATCCTGCCCTGTACCTGCCTAGCTCTGACATTAAATGTCATGATCAACTGTTCCTGGTTTCCTGTGTGCTGCATTTGGGTCTAAACGTGTCTCCTGACAATGGGTCTCCTACTTCATTCCCTCAAGAATGAAAACTGGGTGAAACTGCAAACCTGGCTCCTTCCAAAGGCAACGGCATTTGCCTGCTAGCTTCTGAAGTTAGCTGATTAATGCATATCTTGTTTACTATGTAAGAGAAATGTGTAAAAATGACGATGAAGTTGCTGTCTTCCTGTGGGTTGTGCCGGGAGCTGTGACTTCCTTAAGTCTGGTCCTCACGGTGAGGTTGCCAGGCAACCACCAGAGACTCCAGGAAGTTGTTGCTCGAGCCAAGAAATGTCCCGGCAGCTTGAGGAGTATTGATCTTCTCATCTAACTGCCAGCAAGGAAGCTGGGGAGTATTCCCCAAAACTGTAAGCTATTCCTACAAGGTCTCGGTAGCACTTTCAAACGATTAATCAGAAGAATAATTAACAGTTTAATTGATAATAAAAAAATCATCTTTAGTTGCAGCCAATATCCCTCTAATGACAGTCAGTGAGGGGCCACCGTTTATTTGTCTTGAGCCTGAAACGGATATCGACTGAAGCCAAGTTCCAGATGAGAGAAAGATCTACACCCATAAAAACTATTTACATGTTGGAGCTGCCAATAATGAAATTGATTACCATCTGCCAACGGTTTGACCTGAAGACTGGGTAATTTAAAATTCATGGCTTTAAATCACAGTAGGCAGTAAGGGTACAGGTATGCAAACAAGTGCTCGAGTTTCCTCTGATGGTGCTCAGTCACTCCTGCAGCCCCCCCTAACCCACTGCACCAAACCTGGACACTCAAAACACAGTCATACACCAACACAGCATCAACACTTACAGCGCTACTCAGACATCGACACATTAACCTCAGTGAAGGCTCTGCTTCCTGCTCAACCAGGGAGGGGAAGAAAATTTGGAGGGCAGATGGAGACTAGGCTGGAATGCTGATCCAATGCTGCCACCTCTGCTTTATATGAAGACTGAGATGACACTTAGATAATACTTTCATCGCTGCAATGTCCGCTGGCAGCCATGTTAGCGGCACAGTCCTGCACCATGTCTGTTTAGGACCCTGAGGGTCCATGTGTCTAATATTTACCTTTTTTAAAAAGACTGATATACAGCTGCAGTCAACACCTGCCTGCCAGACGATGCACGGCAACAAAGGAGCCATAGTGCATCCTGACCAGACTTATTGTATTGATAAGTCTGAGTACCATCACCACTAAGTGGTCAGTCCTCCTGTGCCACAACTCTTTCTGCAATTCACTGCCTTGCAAGTAACAGACAAGCTTGACCAAACAGAAACCGGATATGCACACAGATGACCTATTAGCTACATCAAACACAGATTTTACATTATGCATCAATACAGTTTTATAGAGTTATTGGCAGTGTTATTCATTTGTCCACATTCATTCATTTGTTTGATGGTTCCAGCTTCTTAAATGTGAGAATTGGCTGCTTTTTCTTGTTTACCTCCACAGTAAATTAGTCAATCTTTGGGGTTTGGACTTTTTGTTTGGACAAAACATGTGACATCACCTTGGGCTCTAGGAAATTGTAATGGACAAATACTTGAGCCTTTTGTTTCATTACTAAAAGAGAAAGTAACTAGAGGAACTCATTTTAACTCTTGTTTTGGAAGAAGCAGCTTTTGTGCCAGCACACCACATTGTTACATTTACTTAGATTAGATTTAGATTTACAATTGGCTACTTTTGGAGATATTTTGATAGTTTGACCAAAATCAGTATATAATAAGTAATATATATTTCTATTTTATCTCTGGTTCCAGTCTCTCAAATGTGAATACTTCCTGTTTTAATGGTTGGTTGCAACCCAAAATCATAACAAGTGCATGTAAAGGAATTTGCATATGCAGTCACAACATTATAACTACATTAAAACTCACAGGCTCCAAAAATAAGCAAAAGGCAAATGACACCAGAGATAAATCCATATTGTTGCAGACAGAAATACTGCTCTGAACATATATCCAGAATGGGACTATTCGATTTGTTAAACACCCTGGGGGCTCATCACATGATCACATACTTTAGCTTGAACACAATTGGTAACGGGAGGAAGGATCTTTAAAAGTTAATTAAGAGTCCAACTGAAATATGTGTTTGGCTTCAACTCACAAGACACATTTAGTTTTGTTAGGAATTTGCGATTAGATGTGTTTGAACTATTTGTCATTAAGAGATTCGTGTTCTGTTTTGTGTTCACAATTCTTCTCGTCTTTCTACATTTGTATTTAAAGCAGTGATAAAACGACAGCTTTTATTCACCAACTACCAAAATTAGGCTGCAAATATGTAAAGAACACAAAGGCCAAAATAACACTAAAACATAATTATGAGGCCCGGGAGAGTTGATGTATTTTCAATCTTCAGTCTGTTTAGAAATAAATGCCAGGTGTACATTTCCCACGACCTTGGAATAATCCTGAATCTTTAAATAAGTAAAGAGTCTAAAATGAAAATTGCACTAGATACATTTTTATCTGTCATGATGAAATGAGACAAACAATACAAACACAGCAAAGCACTACTTCATATTTCAGGGACATTCTTGCCAGGTAGATCACTTCACACCAAAGCAGCTTTAGATGTAGACACAAACCCACATACAGAATGAGGTGAAAATAGGTGCTGACTAGGACAATAAGGCTTTGTTCACATCCTGACAATGCTCATTTTTCAAGAGGAGCAAACTCATCAATAAAAGTAATTTGAGGACAGCATTAGCCACTGCTCAGCATCTGACCTGGGCTGTATAATACCACTACACCATGAAGCCAATTAACATGGCATTTTCACCCTTTGATGATGAATTGTTAGCTTTAGGACTCTGGACACTCATCAGCGGGCACAGATTTGTGTCCCCACTGGGATGGAAATAATCATGTAAAACACCAACATATATTAGTCACATTATGTATTTAAACAATGCTAAATCAAACGTTATTACTAGAAAATAAATAGGCTTTTGACTCTAAAGGCCCAGCTAGCAGCCCCTAGAGACCCTAAGACCAACTGGACCGAATAAGACTGAACCAGGTGACAGTCTAAAGAAATCTGCTGACACTGTCGTCCTGTCAGAGCCCTACGGCTAAATATACCAGAGCAATAACAAATCAACGGCAATAAGTTGAAACAATTCATTGCACAAGACTTGTAAAGATCAATAAACAAAGCTACAAGTGATTCTTTATATAATAACTCAAAACACAATCAATTGTGCAGGTTAAACGATGGGAAGGCCCACGGTGAGGAAGGACAGTGAAGCTTACATAACAAAAACCCAGTTTGTTGAAAACATAATGATACAGAAATTGCAGGATTGTGTTCGTATGTGTGTTGCTTTATGATTATTATTTATGTGAGCAAAATGTTTTGGGTGGTTAAGTACAAGAAAAATGTTTCTGTCATAAGAAAAGTGTTGACCTTGCCTGCACCACGAGGATAGGGACACTCCCGAGGTGCAGGTCGATACACAAGACAGCTGATGGAACAACTACTGAAAGACAGGTGAAGAACGGCAGAGAAAGAAACCAACCAGTCGAGTGTAACGGTGGTTTGTTAACCACCATGCAATATAAGGAAACTTCTGAATTACAGACTGTAGAATTTGACTACGTAGCTGCGGGCATCAGATAGGAAACAAAGAGGGCACTGGGGAGAAAAAGAGAGAATTTCCCCAGTATTAACATCTGCTCCAGAAACCAGGAATGGCTGTAAGCCGGTGTTAAAAAAAGGAAGAGAGGTTGGGAGGGGGAGCTGGAGGCGAGTCAGGAAGCTTATTTGAAAGACTTAAGCTGCATGGTTACGTAAGTGATATGGGATCCTCTGAAACCATACACTTTCAGTCAAAGTTGGGATGCATTAGTACCCTCGCCAGAAATCTTATCCCTGCCTCATCCATACTGTTAGAGCCGAAGGATTTCCTTTCTTCAATCTCATCTTGTCAAACATGCACATACACACATGCATAAAACACACAAGCAGCTCTGCATCGATTTTCACACTCCTTGTCCTTTTAGTAAAAGGTTGATAAGACCTGTCTCTTAGAGAGGTTAGTGGTGGAGAAAACCTACAGTCACTGGTTCATGTCATCGCAGACAGAGTGGTGGCATGTGTGTGTCTGTGATGAAACAATTGTGTCTGACTCTTGAAACAAAAAAGAGCTGAGGCGCAAACCCCTACTGAGAAACATCTATCCCAGGTGTTTCTGAGTCATGCCACCTTTGCCCTTCCCCCTCTTCTTTCTTGCACAACAAATAGAAAAATCTAGCCCTGCCTTCCCTCTCTGTGAAAGTGAACGCTGTACTGTGTTTCTGTCCATAACACTGTCTCTACTGCATCAGCATCAGATTGGTTTACAGCCAGCCTGGCACGGTGCAGGCTCACAGGGCAACTGGACTCATATACGGTTGCTGAGGACTAATTTGCCAACAATACACAACAGCACAATCTGCGGATGACTCATTTTCATTAATGAGTTTGAGTGAAATCCGACGAGAGGACAGAGGAATAAAGTAGACTCTGCAGCTTGATGATATGTCCCTGCAGTGGTTGACTGGCGGAACATAGATTTATGTTTACAACGAGCGCTGCCAGTCGCTCCAGCTCCGCCTGGGACTTTCACACACAAGTCTGCAGGTATTGCTCTGCGGTCATTTAAATGCCGCTGAGAGGAGAAGAGACCATTTGCGGAAATTGGCAAACTCACTGTCTCGTGGATGATTAGATAATCTGTAGTGAAATTTCACTCACTGACACCATACCGCAGTGTTAAAACAAAGAAGAGAGAGAGAGAGAGAGAGAGAGAGAGAGAGAGAGAGAGAGAGATGTGAAGAGGGACAGAGACACAGTGAGAGGTAGAGTACTGCCTTATCAGACGGCTTAGACAGGACGGTCAATAAAGCAGGTATAAAGCAGTCGAGAGGAGTAGGAAAGCATGCAGTGTGTTGTACCGTTTCCCCATGTCTGTATGCACCGGACATACATGTGTGCGAGGGAGACTGTGTGTACACACAGTAGAAACACACTCATGACTGAGTTTCCATGTGTGCCCCGGCACCCCTGACCACAGCTTAGCATGACAGAGAAAGAAAGGGGGGTGGCGTCTCAACCTTCCTGCCCCCCCTCTCCAGCCACCCCTCCCTCCCCACCCTAACCCAATCACTCCACCCCTGACTACCCCACCTGTGAATTGTCCCAGTACCTTGCGCTTTTTATCCCGCGAGCGACTCCTCTTTTTGTTCCTCTCCTCCTCCTTCTCTTTGCGCTCCTGCTCTAGCTGGGCTTCTAAATCCTTGTTCTTGCGGAGATGTTTGGCGGCTTGTGCCATGGCGTTGGTAGTGGGGATCTGGGAGGCGTTGGCGTCTCCAGATCCTACGGCGGTGGTCTGCGGGGCGACAGCGCTGGGACTTCTACCTGGTGCCGGCCAACAGTGGCGCTGCCGCTGCTGCTCTGTGTTCCTCTATGGCCCTGCAGAGTCTGCGAGCGTGCTCACCCTCTGCCTCCTCCTCCTCCTCCTCTTCAGCAGTGCAGTCACACACACATCGGCAGTCCTCAGCCGTCTGCTGTGGGATGCTACTGCAGCGCTGCTCTCTCTCTCTCTCTCTCTCTCTCTCTCTCTCTCTCTCTCTCTCTCTCTCTCCCTCTCCCACTCTCCAATGCTTGCACTCTCCCTCTCTGAATAGCTCACGTACACTTCCCTCCTTACATTTTTCTGCTACCCTCCAATCTGTTCTCCCTCTTTCCCTGTGCAGATGAAAAAAGGTAAATAACAGTGAACAAAAAGGTTTTCCTTCTTTTTGACTTGTTTTCTTTCTCTTCTCTTCCCTTCACTGCTTTGACATTCTGTGAAACTCCTTCGACCCCTCAACAAAGATTCAAGAGAGATGAACTGACAGTCAGTTGAGGAATGTCCTGAGCAGCTTTGAATCAAAGTCAGCTCTCCTTCTTCTCACTGCATTGATTTAGTTTCCCTTTCCTGTATTTAATTTCTCAGTATTTCATAGTCCTGCACTGTGTCCATCTGTAGAGGATCGCTAGGCTGCACAGGGAACCCGTCATCACCACAGCCAATCACGCAATCACTCACACACACGTATAGCAGAGGAAATAAAAAAAACTAAAACATGCATGAGGGGGGAAAAAGCCTGCCTCTTACTCGTTTACTCTCTCCCCCCCCCCCCTCTCTCTCGGCTCCCTTCTCCCTCCCTACTCTTTAGGCGCTGCAGCAGACAGGATTGGTACTCGTGCAAAGATGTTGGTGCAGTGTGCTTGTTTTTATTAGAGTGAGGCTCTGTGCAATAACGGCTATTCAATATCACTCGCTGTCTATTGTAAAGTGTGATACAGTAACATTTGCAAGCTTTGCTTCATTTACTTGTTTTTCCTGCATTAATTTTCTCCTCTTTCCCTGATCCCCTGTTGTAGTTTTCCATACAATATAAATATATTTATTATAATATAAGTGTTTTCTGTGTCTAGTGCTCATGTACAGTGTATGTGTGGATATGTGCGCAGTGAAAAAGAGGTGCATAGGGAGAGAAGTGCGGTTGGAGCCGGCACCTGTTTACTGGTATTGCTCTGCCTCTCTCCTCCCTCCCTCCCTCCCTCCCTCTCTCTCCCTCCCTCTCTCTCCCCCTCTTCCCTCCTCCCTGCAATGCTGCTGACGCAGGCAAAAAATATCCTTTAACATCTCACTTTGCCCAGCTCACTATACATCACACATACAGTTCACATTGATACAGTACACGCACAAACACAAACGCATACAAAACCCACATGCATGACAACACACGTGCTTCAGTGCATATGCGAACACACACACACACACACACATGATCTGTTGGTTTCACATTATAAAATATACAAAAACAAGCAGCATATTATCACTCTCCATCATATTGTCTCAATCTGACATTTCCTATTCTTAGTTATTATCAGGTCAGCTCTCTGACAATATGATGGATCAATTGAATGACTCATAATATTGAGTCCAATTTGAATAAAAAGTGCTCTAAAGAAAATTAAACCGGGTATTTCTTGGCTTCGTGTATCATTTAATCCCAGAATTATATAAACAAAATTAGGATTGTTACTATCTTTTAGAGTCGTTTCTCATATATTTCACTCATTATCTGCTGCTGCTTCCTGTCCATATCTCTGCTCTCATGTCTTCCTATCTCTCTCTTTTTCCTCTGCTCTCCTGCCAAGGCTTCCCCTGATCTGATAGCAGCTCTCTCTCTCTATACTGCAGCATACTAATGAATAGGACTGGTGATATTGCCTTCTGTCTGCTATGCTACTCCACAAATCACTCTCTCATGTGGCCTAGCTATGACACAAACAAACACAAATACTGATGTGCTGACAGCTCTGTGGCAAGAGATCCATCACAATATTAAACTCCTGGGGAATGTGCCTAAATGAATCACCAGTGGGACGGACTGTACTGGTAATAAGGAGGTTTTTGCTTAGCCAACGAAATTGGTCTTGTTATGCAAGACTCTTGCTCAGACAGTTTTCAAAGTACGCATTGATTGCAACAGCATGTATCAACTATGTAACTTATGCAAGTGACTGCTCAGTACTGACATGTAATAGAAACCAATGGCTACTAAATCAAAGTTATACTTTCATATACAGTAATTACACATGGTGAGGTGAACAAACACAAGAAAATAAATACTGATCTGAAGTCCAATGTGCATTATTGATTGTTGGCGTGCAACTGCTGTTTCCAAGGTCAAGAATGAACTTTGAACCTTAACATAATTTGAGCATCTATAATTCCATTACAACTGAGCAAACTTCCTCTTCTATTGAAGACCATGTGATATGATCGAAAGCTCCAGAGGCCCGGTTCA
This sequence comes from Cottoperca gobio, assembly GCF_900634415.1. Lineage (NCBI taxonomy): Eukaryota > Metazoa > Chordata > Actinopteri > Perciformes > Bovichtidae > Cottoperca > Cottoperca gobio. The sequence continues at coordinate 11,602,660 of NC_041363.1, forward strand.
CAAAAGTGATTTATGACACAATATACAGATCACAAATGGTGACAATGTCATGTTTCACAAACAGCATTGTGGCGAGATTCTTAAGATGCACTAATGTACAAAGAAATAGTTTTCATACATATTTTTTGCTAAAACATGATAACCACTGGACCTAAAACCCCAATATAAGCCTATTCATGTGTTTAAGAGTGCAACCAGTGTATATTGACTGTCACTGGGGTGGTCCTGTCTGGGTAACAAAGGGACAGGTTGTGTGGACCTGGGGGGAGAGAGAAACACACAGCTACTGCCCGAGTTCTCTTCAGTGTGACGGCCAGCACCCGCCAGCATATTAGGCGCTCCAGTGCACCTCTAAAAACAGTGGACGGGACATGACAGAGCCACACACATACACCATCGCACACTCTCATTCAAACTCACCACAGTGAAAGGAGACAGAAGAGACAGCCTATTCAACACATACTGTATGTTACTTCACCATCAAATCCAGATCTCTGCATAGAAACAGTCATTCATTCAAGTGTAAACAGCAAAATACTTTGGGCCAGTGTGAATTTTATGTATCGGGGTTGATTTCACAAAGTGTTTGTATAGGTCCACGCTAGTCGGTGTTAAAATAAGTTTCCAGCACTCAAGTACTTCTGGTTAAAAACAAACTAAATGGCCAAAATGCCAAATTAGTAGTCCACAAACCAATGGGTCTACTTCTTACATACAGTCCTTGGGCACAATATATAGGCCACAATCTGAACCTTATGCACTTTGTTAGGCCGGAGAATTACCTGCATATTAACCGCATGCTTGCGTTGCATTCATTTCTGTGGACTAACACCACTAACGCTCCAAATGGCAAAGGATACCCGAAGCAGCGTCATGCAAACGCGTAGTTAAAAGCAAGTATATCTCCGGTTAAATGAAAAGGTTTGTAAATGTGCAGTGTCGATTTTGATACATTGATCCCTTCTCCATCTAATACTTTACTTTGTAGGCATGCATGATATTGTTCACTGAAATAGTAAATCAAAAGCTAATGAAGTAGATAGGCCTAAGTGTTATTGTAACTACTGTTAGTATCTTTATTATTACTTATTTTAGAGAACACTGATATTCCACCCTCAATGGAACTGCAGAAGACCAGGCCTCTCCTAAAGTCTTTATACCACTAAGTCTTTATGCATGTTGACATTAAGCATTCTTGCCAGCATCTCACTACTATCCCCATCACTCAGACCTAATGGTTTTATTGGTCCATGTTCAGTGCGTTGTAATGGTGATGTTTCCCAGTGATGGGCTATGATAAGCTTAAATTAGTTAAACTGGCTGCTCACATATTAATGCCTGGCAGAAGAAACACCTAAACATCCTGTATGTCACATCCCTTAGTTCTGAAACCAGACAAAAACTGACAAGCGTTCCCCTGAATACGTTTCAACCTTGAGCTGAGATAGAAACTACAAGTTCTTCATTGAGATACCTTTACGGATCTTATGCAATGTCTGACAAATGAAACACCAAATCATCCTGATCAGTGTTCAGTCAACACACATCCCTTACTTCTAGTAGAGAAGTTTCGCCCACAGTCCATGAACTCCAGGGGTCTCATTTGTTGTTCCAACATCAATGTTATATACGGTTGTCTGCACAAAGGTGTACATCTGGGACAAGGACTCTTCATAGGACAGATTGAACATGCCGTGGGATTTAAACAGTTAATCAAATGCAGCTAAGGAACTGGACTCCAGGCAAGGGATAAGACGTTTGTCCACATATTAAGTGTTAGTCCTGTTCTTTGTTCTGCGTACTGCGAGGAAGTACAGCTTCTGACCCTCTCTTCCAATTTGTGGTCATCAAGGTTGCAGCAGAGCACAGTAATGACACCATTTCATAGGGGGGGGGGGGGGGGGGGAGCAAACTACTTTCGCTACCCAACAGAGGTTTCTGTTCATTGTAATAATGCAACTTTAAATATCTCCACACTGACTTATTATAGGCATAATAATCTAGTTAGTCCTTGGTATTGCCCAGGATGTTGGGACAGTGTTAGTTTTGAGCCCCAGTAGCAAACACATTAAAGCTACAAGACATGACTGTGAAAATGTTTGTCCACCGCATCAGTGGGGCTTATTTTGACCCTTCTGGTTCCTTCAGTGGTCATAGATGGAGAAGCAGGAGCAGGGAGGCCATAGGCTACCACTATCCCAGTCTGACCGGTAATAAAAAGAGACAAAGTAACAAAGAACATCCATGCCAATGAGCTCCCATGAACTTTAAAGTTACACATGTATCTTTACTGGTTTCAATGTCATATCTGGAAGCTTGTTAGCTGCTTTCACAACAGAGTGGAGCTCAGCTGAGGAAGTCAAGTTGTTTTGCCTCTTCCTTGATCTTAGGCTTGAAGGATGTGTCCCACCTTTCAAGCATCTTTGAGGATGTTTCGGCCCCAAACAACAGCAACAGGTCTTTAGCCTTGAGCTAAAGCTCCAGGTTAGAAATCCGGTACCCTTTATAGTATCTCTGATATTTGAATACAAAAACACAACTGAGAACAACCCATCAGTGTGCAGAACAATGTCTATTTGAGGCAAAACTATTTTGTTCTAGTTGATAGATGAATTGTCAACACCCGGCCAGAGCTCCTTGCGTGTTGCAGTGTGCCTTGCTAGCTAATGTTACCTGATGTTAGCTTAGCTTACTGGCTAACGCTAAACTAGTCCTATCTACTGCTTCAGTGAAGAAACATTGCCCCCATTTGACCCCAGCTAACTCAAAGATGCACTCTACATCCACACAATGACACCATAAGACCGGACAATTTGCTGTGACATTCACCAACATGTCTCAGTTTGAAACTGAAACAGCAACGATTGGCTGTGAGAAGTGAGAAGTGAGAAGTACTCTGTCCTTGGGCTGGACTTTCTAGCCAGTTATTCTTGAAAGTAAATGTCAGCTTGGGACAAGCTCTTGGGACAATATTCTAATTTCTTGCTCTAATTTAGTCACCCTCATCATCAGGGACAGGTCACATGGACACACAGGTCTGAAGAATATTTCTCAAACAAACACTTTATTAAACCAGTTGGTCATAAGGAAAGGAAAGCTTATAAAGCATCTCATTGGTCTGCAGCAGTCATATTATCACATCAGCCGCAGCAGTAGCTCATCTACAGCTATAGCAGATGCTGCTAGTTTTTACGATGCCGCTCATGTTGAATCCACCTCAATATTTCAGAGAGTCTCCGGTGTGTTTGCTGGCAGAGATCCACAGCCTACAGTGAGATACAGTATTCTGCTGGCCTGTGCCATCCTCTGCACCATCAACTGTGGCTTCTAAAGTTATTTTAGCAGTAGTGTTAGTCACTGTAAGCCAAAATGAGATGATGGGATGAACAAAAACCCTTGCTGTATTTGTGCTACTACAGTATGGATGAACACTGTGGACCTTTTTGTGATTTCAAGTGGATCAAAGGATCATAATATTGACCCTTTAACCACGTGAAACAGATTATGGTTAGTCGTCATAGTAGATCAATTGGAAAGGCAAGAAATATTGAGTAGGGACGAATAGAGGTCAGACAGCACCCTCTATTGTTTAAAAGGGGGTACTGCGAGAAAGAGACAGGAACGTTCCCTGCACAGTTCTACAGTCAATAATGAAGGGTCTCAGAAATAACCTACTGTTGAAATGTGTTCATTTAGGAGCCTTTAAATCAACCAACATAATACAACTATTTACCAGTTACAACAACCAACTTCAGTTATGTCTTAGTGGACAAAGACTAATAATGGGACAATGACAACAAGTGTGGTAGGATCAGGACTAAGCCATACTACTGATCACAGTGCCCCCCGTAGGCTCATCTTGCAGCACTGTGAGTGAGTGTACATGCACAGCAGAGCTCAACACTGCACTGCAGCACATAGCCATCTCAGAGCAACACCACAGGACTGCACAGCTCAGTGCTGCTCTGATAACAGAACACAGCGTTCAGAAAGAAGCACGTGTCCAAATGAGCAGGATGAAACTAAATCCACTGAGCACTGGGATTTGTATATAATTAGTGCAGAATGGACAGTCAATGGACAGAGGAGAGTTTTGATTAGGATTGACATTTAATCGGTATTCTATATGGAATAAGGCAACATCACAATCGCAGGAGGAGCGATATTTCTTAAAGGCAAAATATGCATTAAAATACCATTCTGAATGAAGTATTGTGGTGCTGCAGAGCTGCCCCAGCCTACAAACTGTGTTCTTTGCTACAGACTGAAGAAAAATGTTTTGTCTGGTACAGATCCTCGTAAAAAAATAAATCACACCAGGATCATTTTAATATATTTTTAAAATAATGATACAAAAGTGATCATTCCCTCCAATATTGTGAATCATATCACAATTGCAATAATCAGTCAAAGTAATTGCAGTTAGATAATTTTTCCAAATTGTTCAGCCCTAGTTTTAATAAGCAATTAATCATGCAAGCTATTTATGAAGCAACAATGACTAGCATTGCGTGGTTCTAGCGTGTCAAATTCATGAATTTGTGGTTTATATCATTGTAAATAGAACATTTTTGTTTTTAGACTGTTTAACAAAAGAGAAAAACAATATGAAGATGTCTTCTTGGGCACTGAGAAATTGAAATGTTCTGACATTTTATCAAACAATAAATCAACTAAAAGATGAATTGGTAGAATAAAATGAATGCAAAACACTGTGTAGGTAAAACTAGGAACAACACTACAAACTACAGACGCAGATATTACGATAAAGTTAATCAACACATCTCTGACCGAGACTCACTAAAGTGACCACGGTTCACTAAACTAATATTAGTCGCAGATCTACGACTCAATCCCACTGTATTTTAAACATTGTATTCATTACATACATGTATTTTGTTCTTGTTATTTTACCTCATTAAGTGTAATGTCTGGTGGACATTTTGCAGTAATCCTTCCCCTTCTGACATTTGGCTAGGGAGAAGGGAGGATAGAGCAGGTTAGCTGCGAGACCTGAAATGCTCCTTTAGGAAGATCTCCCCCCCCCCCTCTCGGCTGGCACTGCACCAGCCGAACGAGCCCTGATTGGGAAAGCCATATGGCTGGTAACAAACCAAGGGCAGGCTTCATGTCCACACTGTGCCGCGGCTCAGGCAGCCTGCCACCTCATCTAAAGGGCTCATCAGATTTGGCTCTGTATTCTAGGGAAGTATGTAGACCCGAGTTCAGTGTAAATATGCCGTGAGTGTTACTGACGCTGCACCATCACCAGCTCAGTGGTGTGAACAGCACTTCAGAGAAGTCTCAAAGTCGCAGAGTCAGCAGTGAATTTCAGTCACACCAACTGGGAATGGTAAAGGCCTTAGGCAGATTGACAATCACTGCTGTTGTGTACAACGGATCTGTCAAAGCACAGCACAGCATTGTGTAGGCAAAGCAATACTTTGTTCTCCGTTGGCTGTTTAAACTGGGGTTGTCAAGTGATTTTACCAATTACATAACTTCCACAATCATTGTATTGTAAGGGACAGATGTGATGAGTCTGCAGCGTTAACAAAATAGCTCAGGTTAAAAAATCCATCTTTGAAGTGTGAAGTACAACAGCTGCAGGTTCAGCAGTGCAGGAAAACTGTCACTGACAACACAATTTATATAGATGTGAGAACATTAGCACTATTTCATCTATCATGATGTCCTAACAACAAACTACAGTTAGTGATCAAAGATCTCTAGAGCAGCAAAAAAAAAAACAGCTTTAAGAAGTGAATCAGCCATTTTTTTTTTGGAGCATTTTCCCACATTT
>NC_041363.1:11610962-11715962 GCF_900634415.1 Cottoperca gobio
CTTCAACTTCAAGGGTCAACTGTGACAACTAGATTTGACCCAGCTGCAGTTACTCTCTGCCTCTGCAACACTTGCAGAAAGGGAGGAGGGTGGATATTTGTGGAGACCAGTATTATAAGTCACCTTCTGGGGATGACAAATGATTTCTCCCTGCATGCACCAAACAACCTCTAATATGCGTCTCCATACGTCTTCTCCTCTTCTCTTGTGAGATATCTGGAGGGATGTTTCATGAGGAAGTCAAGTGAAAACACGTGTGGGGCCTGACCGGTGTGTAGAGAGACCTCAGGCCTTCTCCGTCTTCCACTTTGCCATAACCACACCACTCAGACAGGGCTCTGACAGCTGATCTGGACACTGCTACCTGTCTCTCCTATTCAGTCTATCGGTTTGCAAAAGAGAGACCAATAACAGACAAGATTGGCAGTTACCACACGGGCTGATATGCAGTAATGGTTTGAGAATTTGAGAACGTCAACAGAATTATTAGCAGCAAAAGAGCCACATTGGTAAGATCAGGGTTTGTTTTATTATAAGGATGTTTTTTGATGGGGCTTTGGCTAATAGGTCAAGAGCATATCACTTCTATCTAATGACAAGGGTGCAGTACTTTGGTTTCTCTCTTAAGTGGATGTCTGAAGACATCAGGTTTCTTCGCTTTGAGCAGAAAAAGGACTTCTCTGCTGACCAGACTATTATATAACAAAATAAAGTTAATTAATTCCTGCGTAATAGAAACTTGTTTTTAGCTATGCAGTTGAAAATCTGCAACACAACACTTAAATGATTGCCTCAAGGTGTTATATTTAAAAGCAATAAAATACTGCAACGGTTGCTTATTTAAAACGTGTTAGGGAAGATGCAACTTGATGTTCCAAAAACATGAGACACTGACTCAAGATGGCGTGTTTGCTATTTACTCTGGGCCTACCTGTCTAAACTGTAGTACTTCACGGCCAAAAGGGATATACACGTTATGAAATCATCAATCAAAACGACTCTGAAACAAAAAATAAAACTTTCCATATGCTTGGATTTGGATATGCTGCCTGCTAATTTCATTTGGTGAACTGCACCTTTCACGACACGCTGACTCGCAAAGACAGACAAGAGTGGAGCTAATAGCATTAATAAATGGTGGAGCGCTAGTTGGTTAACTAACTTACCTCTGAATAATGTGTTTCTTACGGGGCCACGCGGGCCACGGTTGATGGATGGCCTTACAGAAGCCGGGTCAATTAGCCAGGCTGGGTTTCCCTCCATGTCGGCTGCAGACAGCACCGGGAGAGCTCCCACCTCTGTCACGCGGCCTGGCTGTAATTAATCACCAGTGTGGGGCCTTCTCACCTCACACCGGCGCGCGCACAAACAGCCAATAAATACGTTTGGCCTAAATTACATCCCCACTCCTCTAATCTGGCTAATTGTCAATATTATACCCAGAGGAGAAGAAAGATCCTGACATAAAAAGCATTCCATACCAACGAAAAACATCTATCCTACACTATACTCTGTATCCTGCATATTTTATAAGAACAATCCTGATGTTGAGCAGACTTCAGAGACAGGTCAATTATATTATATATATTATAGAGACAAGTGTATTAATTGTAGTACAGTATAGTATAGTATAGAATAGTTTAGTATAGTATAGTATAGTATGGTATAGTATGGTATAGTATAGTATAGTATAGTATAGTATGGTATAGTATAGTATAGTATAGTATGGTATAGTATGGTATAGTATAGTATGGTATAGTAGTATGGTATAGTATGGTATAGTATAGTATACACGCATAAATTAACAATTGTGTGCCACAGACTGGCATTATTTAAAATATATTTGCACAACAGACAACAGTTAACTAACTAATGTTATTAGTGATTTGTACATGTATACAAGAGTCAACCAGTCCATTTGTTTAACTATCAAAAGCATACAACATGCTGAATTTTAAATGTACCTAAATGATAAATAATTCATGCGTGTAACAACATAAATTTAGCTATGTTTGATACAGTTTTCAATGCAAGATCAGAAACAGGAGGATACTTAATGACATTTAAAATGAAATGTATCTCCAAAGCATCATTCTAGTTGCACATCTCACCCCACACAGCTGTTACGGTGCAGTTCTGTCTCTCCCTCACTCACAAACACACAAACACACAAACACACAAACACACAGGTACACAGAGCACAGATTGAGAGGCAGGGACAGAGACGTCACCCTGTGTTCACAGAACATACTCCTGTGGTCTGGACAAAAGCAGGAGGCTGACAGATGAGGTTTGTGTTGGGGGGGGCATGGGGGGCTATGTGTTGCTGCCGCTGTGCTGCTTAGTGTGTGTGTGTGTGTGTGTGTGTGTGTGTGTGTGTGTGTGTGTGTGTGTGTGTGTGTGTGTGTGTGTGTGCACTTATGCATATGTGCATGCATGCATGTCTGAGCGTGTGTGTGCACCTATACGTGTATGTGTGTGTGTTTACATGTGTGTATGTGTGTGTGTGTATTTTGTTGGGGGGGGGGGTCTCATGGGGCAGCTCTGTGTCTGTCCCATCTGCCACCCCACTCTACTGACACCCAAGGGAATGGCAGAAAGGGTGGGGGATTCATTTTGAAAAAAGGAATCGGGGTCCAGTGGTCTAATGGGCAACAATGCAGGTTTTACTGACGGGCCAAAGGCAAAGGACACCGGCTGGGTGTGTGGAAGCCTATCTACCAATCTATTTGAAAAACAGTGGGCCAAGCTCTGTCAAGCTCTGCCCCAGTCTGCCTAATAAGGCACGCACACCCCTGAAATTGTGACTCAAATGAGAATGGGGTGCACTGTATTTTACACACACAGACGTTACATACACCCGGGGCTAATGTCAGTCTAATGTATGACCATGCTGTGGCCGGAGGGCTAATTGGGTATATAAACACAAACATATCCCTTGAGAGGAAGGAGGGGAAGGGTGTATTTTGTGCTATATGCCTTATGTATTGTGAGGAAGACAATACTGTAACTTAAACATGGAAGCTCATCAGTATTTAAGCAGTATCGATAATGAAAGATGACATGGTGTTTGCTCTCATATGCCCAGCAGCTAGATGCTCCTTTGAAGCTGTGCACACAGTGTGATGTGGAACGACTTGGTGGCAGGTGGCATCTCATCCTGTCTTAATCCAAAATGTGATCAGAAGACAGTAAATGGCGCTGCAGCAGCAACAACAAAACAGTCATGTGGGGTAGAGAAGCGCATATGGCTCTTGCACCACTGAGCGAAAAACTCAGCAAGATGAATGCTGGGTGCTGTGAACAAAGCTTACTTTAACTTGTCAAATTAACAGCTTATCAAAGGGAGAACGAGGGAGAGAGAGAGAGAGAGAGAGAGAGAGAGAGAGAGAGAGCGAGAGAGCGAGAGAGCGAGAGAGAGAGAGATTAAAAGGAAGAGGAAGAGGAAGAGGAAGAGGCAGCAGCCTGAGTTTTTTTGATACGTGCCACTTGATGGTGACAAAGACAGCACAAAGAGAAACAGTGACTTTCTGTTAGGGTCAAATCTCAGACAGGGTCAGCAGCAGTTTTAAGTCCACATGTCTCTCACTGTCTCTGAGCTGAGTTGTTGACACATTGTGTGTCCATACATGAATCATACAAACACACACACACACACACACACACACACACACACACACACACACACACACACACACACACACACACACACACACAGACGTGCATCCACTTCCTGCTACCCTGCCCCCTCACTGCTTTTAGCGCTATGTTAATGAAACAGTTGCTGTTTCCTGGCATAACATTAATTACACGATCAAAATAGAGTGGGTAATTAACTGCCCTTCTTTACCAGTGCTAATTACATTAGCACAGAAGGGCCATTTCAGGGGAGCAAAAGAGAGGCGAGAAAGAAAGACGGGATGAAGTGGTACCAAACAAAGACCCGAAAACAAGGCAGTGGTGAGGCACATGTCTAGGCGTGTGTGTGTGTTTTAACAGAGAGAAAGAGACAGAGAGGAGGAGGCTGCTTTAGAGGGAGACTCATGTGGTTCTCACTCGGGCCCCCAGAGGCTCGGTCCTCAGAGAAAAGCAGGCTTATTGAAGAGGAGAGAGACGGGGGGGTGTTGTTGTTTATCTTGACATGCTCTACTCAGTCTTTAACGTTCGCATCACAATTAAGATGCTGCGGCTCATCAGCTATGTATACAAAACAATGTAGCAAACTGCACGAGCACACAGGTGATGGGCACAGTCAAAAATAGATCCAGCCCAACCCTGAGATGTAGAGCCTTGTAGGGAAATCTTAATGTCCAGGAAATTGTCAGCTATCACAGTGTGTGTGAAAATACTTACTATGTAATTCTGTCTCTGTACACATGTAAAAAGAAAAAAAGGCACTAAGAGGATTCACAATTTAATGCCACGTAAGAACTGAAATAACTTAAACCAACATCGGTGACTTTTTTCTTATTTGTTTTATTTGGAGCACAAAATATAATTACACCTTGAGATATACAAATCACATTTGAAGCATTTTTTGTACCGTTTCAGAGAAAGATGGCTTCAAAAAACATAATATTAAATTGCTAATACTTTTTTTAAATAAATAAAATTAACCAAACTCTAAAAACAAATTTGCAAATGTCATCTACTCTTTGTGTTCTTTGTTTTCACGTCCTGAGAATGAAGTTTGTGTTGTGATGACAGAAATCAATAAGTAAGAACAGCATGATATGGGTTAATGAACACCTAATACTTATTTTCAATTGAGCAGTTTGTGCTTTCATTTACTGTACTGCATAGTGACTAGAGACCTGTACTGGGTTGAGACATTTAAAATGAAACTTTAAGATCTATAAGTTAGAGTCATATAAAATTCAAAGTTGCAATGTGGAATGAAATAATATCAGGGCATTGGTGTGACAAAGCATGCATTATAAGTGAAATTAAAAAGGATAAGGCTAACAATAACCTTCTTATGTTCCGGCCATAACATTTAGATTTTGTTATGCAAGAACCTGAAAACTGGGGATGTGTGTTAGAGTTTATCTGGCTTCTCCACCACAAAATCAATTCCATATGATAATTTAGCAAATTAATTAACAATTGTTGAGATAACTTCATTGCAGTAACAGTTGGAAAAGGACCACTTTATAAAAACATGTTTATATTATTCCCTAAACTACCTATAATAAGTTAAATTGCTTGTTCTTAAATAAATCAATATATGAATTCCTTTAGTAATAACCCTTGAGACAAAGAGTTCTCCCTTGTAAAACCGTAGAGATCAGAACAAAAAATAAAGGGTCTATTTTTCTGGAATGTAAATTGTCTTCAAAAAGTCTACTACAAAAAAACCTCTCGCTAACTCACAGACAGTGTACACACATGCCATTTTAGGTGTCCATACACAGACAAATGGCACCCTGCTTCTTAGAGCTGCAACATTTTATCAGAGTTGTCCGTCAGTGCTCTCGCAACACGTCCCGTATGTCTCTGGCCGAGGTCTGGACAGGTTGTTGGAAAAATCAGATACTGCATCTGACAGCAGGCCAGAGGTAAATACAGATGCTTTTGAAGATTGAGTTTTCCTTTTGTTTCCTTTTGAATCATGGCACACACAGCGATACATGGTCCAGTCTGGTGCTGTTAGCTAAGGAGCTTTGTCTGTCTGTAGTTGTGGGTTAAGTACTGTGCTCTGCCTCTGGAGTAGATGGCTGGTCTTTGGACATTTTTTGTACTCCGTCCCGTTCATCCAGCTGGATGAAAAAGGGACTAAGAAATTGCGGGGGGGGGGGGGGGGGGGCTCAGGAGGGAAAGTTATACATGGTGATCAATTTTCCATTCTCCCTTCCCTCTTAATGCCAAAAGAGGGGCTAAGTGAAGCAGTGGTCTGGGGTAGATTATGGTGGGTGCTTTGCTACATCGGGGGAACAACCAGGCCCGTCATCGCTGGAGAGAAAAAAATATACAAAATCTATGATTCTAATCAATCAGGTCTTGAATTATTGTACATCCAGCAACTTTTCTTTTCTGTGTTGTTCAGTCAAAGCTTTCGAGCGGTTAGTAGAAGGGGTTAGACTGCATTCGTGAGTTCAGACAGGGGGGTCAGATAGTGAGTTGGATGGCTACCTCTGAAGCTGTTCCCCCCTGAGGCAGGGCAGGCAGGGGAGGGAGAGCCCTGGGGCCTGAGGACGGGAGCAAAAGCACTCTTCTGTTTAGCAGCAGACGGGAAGGAGGAGAAAGGCAAGAGAGACGATGAAGAGCTGGAGCTTCCTGGTATAGTGGGGCTGGAGGGCATTACTGTGGAAGAGAGAGCAGCAATCAGTCTCGAGTCTAAATATCACAGCGGACTCACAAATGTGAGGTTACAGAAATGTATAGATCATTATAAGGTCTTACTGTAGGGAGAGCCTGTGGGGGAGGCACTGCTGAAACCAGGAGAGCCAGGTACTCCTAGACTGGTCATGGGAACTGTCCCATAGCCTCCAGTCATCCCTCCACTGCCCCCGTAGCTTGACTGTTGAGGAGTGGAGGCTGATGGGTAACCCCTTGGAGACAAACTGCTGGAATTCCGAATGTAACCTGCAAGGAAAAGGAAAAGGTCAGGTCTGTTCTGAGCTTCATTTGTTGGGGAGAAAAAACTATAAATGGTTAATGTCTCATACTGCTCACCTTGGCTGCTCTGCCCATGATCGCCAATACTGACGCCTAACTGAGAAGGATAGGAGCCCAGACCCATGACACTGCCGTGGGCTGGTGAGCTGGGCAGCGCCTGCAGCTGACTGTGAGGACGGGGAACACTGTAGAGCGCCTCGGCGATATCTGCTGCACGTTTCAGCAGCATGTCCTACAGGAGATACAATGACACAGAAATTAGCGATGGCTCACAGTGTCACAGTTACAGCAAGTGGTCAGGTGATGCCATTTTTAGGCTGCTACCTTTGTACACCCACATGTGTATAATTTGACAGGAAGTAGGTGAGCATTAAACAAATCCCTGAAGCTGAGTATGTCTGAGCTATGTCCAAGTAGATCCATGAGTCAAATCTCAGATGTTAAAGCTTCCAAACACAAAAACTTATCATCGGCTTGGAACTGAAAAAGTAAAGCCCTCTAAATATTCACTCTGATGGATCACCTATCTCAAGCAGGTTTTAAATCCCTGCAAGTTAATTACTGAAATAGAAAACCAGTGGCTGCCTCCAAAATTAGAAAGCCAGTTTATTAATTAATGGTATGCTTTGGAAAATGGTCAGCAGTAATGTAGAATATACACAATTAATATTTAATGGGCTAAAACATGCAAAATCACTGCTGTAGTTTTAAAACATCTGCAAGTTTTATAATAGTAAACCAATATGTAATTTTAAAGTATGTGGGATATTGTAGCAAAGCTGCTGCTGTTTACCTGATTACTGTGTGGATTTCCGTACAGGGCCTCCACAAGATCTGCTGCTCTTTTCAGGAGGATCTCCTGCAAAGAACATCATTTATAACATTAATTAATTAATCTTGATAAGAGTGAAGCTTAAACATTTCCTTGAAAAACCATCATGAATTCTTTTATATCAAAGTCTCTAACCTTGGCTAGTTTCTCTGGGTCACCAGGATGTCGAGGAATGACCTTTTGAAGGCGCTGGAAACCGTAATCTATAGTTGGCTCATTTAGGGCTGAAATAGCAGAAGAAATAATCATATATTGAAAATCAAATCTTGAGTATAGTTAATTAAAGTCTCACGCTTAAAGACCCTCAAACAGTTTAGTCCACACAAAGCAGTGTGTTGTCTAAATACCTGTGTAGATGAAGCGTCCAGGTGCTCCCTTGCAGAATTGTTTGGATTTATAAGACAGTGTGACCTCTACGACCCCCGGGATGTGTCGAGGAGGTGTCTGGACACGGATAGCGTGCGGTGTGATCAGCTAAGAAACAGGACGGAAACCGTGTCATAAAACAGCAACAAATTATTACCCCCCATGTCATGTAAATATTTAGGCTAACACAATACTGTGGAAAGATTAATTTGTGTAGACTACTCATAAATCATCTAAATAATGAGACAAGCCATATGCTATATATATCATTTCAAAACTCTACCATCATTAGTGAGATGTTCTGGAGACAATTCTTACCTCACTCCACACGAGCATGCTGCCAAACACCACCTGCAGCCCGTCAAAGAAGTTTTCCCCGATGACAATGACCATCGCCCCGCCGGTGGTCCAGCCCTCGCTCGGGCTGATGGCTTTGATACACGGGGTGGCTGGACAGGAGAGCAAAGGTAGAGTTACTCCGGGGGTTTCAAAGCAGGATGTACATCAATTGAAAGAAGAGTGGATAGATCGTGCTTCAAATCTGCTTCATGTGTGGAAAGTGCTCAGCTAAATTGAAAGCTGATTTCATGGCTACTTAATTCTATCAATGTGACTTTTATCCATGAGTAACACCACAGGGTGTTATATCCGCGTCACATTTAGGTAAAGAAAACACATAAAAACTACTTTATGTTCTACTAGGTAGTTATTCTGAAGTATAGCAGTTTATCATATGGTTTGTTTGTAAAATATTTATTAGCAAAGTAACTACTTACTACAGCTGTCAGATAAATGTAGTAAAAACGTACATCTCATTATGAGGTGTAAAATAGCGTAAGTACTTGAGTAAAATCACTTGTGACCGTACTTTCCACCACAGGCTCCACATGTGTGTTTCTTGATTTATGTGAAACGTTGCCTTACAACTTGAAATCTTTTTTGTTCTTCATGCTTAAATATCTGGACTTAAGATAAGATTGTATCATCATCTCTGCTTTATGTGAAGACGAGTATTTAATGAATGCATTCATTAGCTCAGTTAATGACCTCGGTAGCACCACTGGTTATGTTTGATATATCACAGTGATTATAAATGGACATTAAGCAACTCAAGTACCTGCTGTTATAGTATGTACTATGTGTGTGTGTGTGTGAATGATGAAGTAGACATGTGTAAGAAAAGATAAATGGGGTGTCTCACCATATTCCATAGAATTCTCTACAGACTCGCCTGGCTCCAGTCTGCGGGCCCTCCGGCCGTGTTTTGAGTTGTTGTGGACGAACATGTTGTCGGACACTGCTAGGATGTGGCCGTCTACACTTACAGTGCTGGACAGGACCACCTGAAAGAAAGAGAGGAGGAAGATACATGAGTGTGTGTGCACAACTTAGACAGCACGCTGCGAGTCAAAATCTCCGGTTACGACGGCAAAATCCCTGAGCGACAATTTGTTTCGGGCATACAGGTGATAGTAATATTTCTCAATAGCTAATGTGACATCCCTGGGATCTTCATAATATGTCTGCATTCTGGTGATGACACTGCTCATACACCCCTCCACTCCTCCATCAGGACTCCATATGGCCTCCCTACTGCCTCTTGCCTAACTTTTTGATTCATACAGCATGCAGCAGGCTCATCGCTGTCTGCTCCTGATCCTTCAATGACACCAAACATATGGAGCAGATCTCCCATTTTTGCCGGCCGTTAAAGCAGTGGATGATATATAGTGGCCCTAATTTGATTTTCTGGCCGCAGCATGTGTGCGTCCCTTCCCACATCTGCCTCACATGGATGACACACATATAATTAATGAGAGGATACTTGTAGGTTTTTCTCTTTGGGTATTTATGAGTGTTGATGTGATACTATTTAAGTGATATAAACTTTGAGTGTGTGTTTCAGAACATGTTTATGAGAGTTAGAGGTAATGGTTCATTGAGAAAAAAAGTCATTTTCAATTACATAGTAAATTATAGCTATTTATAATGTGCATTTTTTGAAAAATCAGACAGCAAAGATAAAACCTTGCACTCCCTTCGAAATAAACACATGGCAGTAATTTTGTAGGTGAAGGAACATAAGGAAGAAAAGGAGAAAAAGCATATGTGCTATAGGTGGTGGAAAGGGAGGGGAACCTAAAGGAAAATAACTGTAAATTATCGATCAAGCAGCAGCCTCCTGTCCAACTCTGATCACCTTTTAACCCAGAGATGAGAGTCTTGGAGCTGCCGTGTGCTCATAACTTCTCAGCATGTGTCACATCCCAGGAGTTAAAGAAAACACGGTGGAAGACAGAGGTAGCACAAAGAAGGGGAAGGGATGGAGGTTTTGCTGGGAGAAGGAGAATGCCAGACAGGGGCCGCTGGTGCTGAAAGACGGCAAAGGAAGTGGGGCGGGAGTGTCCCCTGTGACCACTTCCTGGGTCACGGAGCATGACCTCCCCCATCTGGAGCCAATCACTCAATTCTTGACAACTTCCTGAAACACCTCAACCTATTTCCTGCACTCCAGCACCCCAACGAGCAAGTCTCCCACATATCTACCTCCTTTTGTTTGTCTCTGCGTCTCTCTGACTCCTTATTGATTTTTAACTTTCACCTCTAACTCCTTCCTCTGTGTCTTCCATTGGAAAATATTTTCCAGAGCTTTAACATGTGAGAGAAATTAATTATTAAATCATTATATTAAGACGGGCACGAAGGAGGTATGTGTCACACGACTGTAAAATATATGTATTTTTTTATGATTTGATTCCTATATTAAGTTCGACACGTCACCACCGTCCCTCTTCCCACTCACACACAAGCACACATATGCATTTTTTTCCCCCCATCTTTTTGTACCTGAAATCTCCTCATATCCCTCGGGTTTCCCGCCGTCTTCAGACAATTCTGGTTACATTTCAGGAAAAACTTCAAGAAAAACCTGCAAAGGTAAATCAGAGGACACATGTTTGTACATCAGAAACTAAAAAAATCACATGAAAGAATTGTGTAGAGGATTATTTGCTACCCTTCAACACACTGGCAGTCAAAGAAGACATTCATTATTTTTCAGAAGCAGGTCTTGTGGATGGTGTGTGCTTGTGTATCTATATGATTACAGCTATATCAATCCCAGCTGTTTAGCTTAGTATTAAAGTCAATGTTATTACACTTTAAATCAAGTGATGAGAATTTGAAGCACAGTCCGGTAAAAAGCGCTGCTGTGTTTCAAAGTAAACTGGAGACAGTGATGTATGCCAGGGGACTCAGGGGACTGTGGTATCCCGCAATGCCGTATTTGAACCCCCACATGGGAATGGCGAGGGAATGAAGTGGAGACAACTACAGAGAAAGTGAAATGAGGAGGTGGAAAGAGGAAGGTAGTGATAGAGGCACAGGCACTGGTATGGACATGAATTTTGTTTTCAAGTATATGTTTCTCATTACGTATGTGAGTGTACTTTTGAGGGTGATAGGCTGTGGAGACTGAGAGAAGCTGAGAGAGAGCGGAGCGCTGATAGCCTCTTCTACACCCAAGAAAACCTGAGAGAAAGGTGGAATAAATAGGAGAGAGGGAGACTACGGAGAGAGACTCCAAATCCCAGGTGTACACAGTTCGGCAACACAGCCCGCTGCCATGGCAACGCAGCTCTGCCGCAATCCCAAAGTCCCCATGCTGAGAGGCAAAGACAGCGATGGGAAAGAGAAGGCAACAACAAGAACACATTCCATCACTGAAATACAGCGAGGAGGGAGACTTGGCAATGTGAGCTGCAGGAAAGTATATAAAGAGGGCAGGTGCATACGAGGCTGAGAAGATCCACACACATCTCACGGCGAAGAGAAATTAGGCAGAAGATGTGTATTAAATCAAAAGAAAAGAAAAATGAGGCTGGAAGTGATGAGGCGTTGTGATAGAATTATGGCAATTGGCAAATATATAGCCATCAAACCAGATGTCCACTTTACTTCGCAGAGAACACAACTCTGTCTTGCCAATGAAAAACACATCCATTAATGTTTTAATTATACAAACAACAACAGTGCTGAAGAAAAATGCTGCAGAGGGAGGCAGCGGTTTTGGGCTACATGGTAAGCTCTAATGCCACCCACACTGTTCTCCTTCAAATATAAGTCATCTTAATGGAGAGCGGTTGTTTGGAGAGGAACTTCATATTGGCCCCACAGCCCTGAACCCTCCCATCGAATACTAATCTCTCCCTCATTCTGTCAGCTTTTACTTGCTATTCTCCCATCACTCGATCCACCTTCCTCCCTTGCGAACAGGACCTGGCTTGAAACTAGCTCTCAGTTCCAACAGTGTGTCCAATATTTCTTGATTTGAGCGATGTCGGAGGACAATCAATATTGTTGTTGGCAGAGGGTGGTTATGATTTATCAGTGAGAACTCGGACCTCCAACCTCAAAGCTGTTTGGGTGGAAACATGTAAAAGAGCACATTTGTGCCTCTCCCATTTCCATTTCTTTCCTCATCAGTCTGACTTGTTACGCCCTTCCTTACATGTGCTTGTTAGACACCCTGACAGTATTGGTTTGACATGATTTAAAATCACGATGTATACAGTACATTACACATGGAAACTTACACAGTTAGTTTCCTTCCTCTAAAAAAGGACCATTATCAAAAGTGTTCTGTTTCATTTTACAGCCTCCTTTGGGGGTTATGCTGCATGTATGATTTATCCTGGGATATGATTCTCACATTATGGCTCATTTTTAAAGGCTATAGTCGTCATTTATAAGGAGGTAAGTCAGCACAGGGACCACATATTTAGTTTTAATACCCTTGTCCACGGTCTGGCTGTGGTTTAGCCACAATCATTTCCTCACCACTTGCTTGTCCACCACTAATGTTCATCTAACCAGCAGTCATCATTCATTTGACTGACTGACATGATAAAAGTTGCAGGGATGCGTCAGATATCACAACCCTAATTGAGAGGTTGTCTACATCCATCTCAGGCTTTGTGCACTTTCTGAGGGTTCTTGACCTTGTTTGTTGACTTCTTCTCATCATTCCTTGTTTGTATGACACCAGATGCCTCACACACACAAAAACACACATTCACATGCATGCATGCACACTCTAATACACCGACACCCCCACCTTTGCCCCCCCTCCCAAAAAACCCATTGAGTCAACTTTTCACCCCCCTCAGTTCGGACGCACACAGCTGCAAATGCTGAAATTAAAGCGAGACATTGACGCATATATTAGCATGCATTAGCCGCTTCCCCCTGCCCACTTAACATGCAAATCTCCCAGCCCCGTCGCCTCGCACCTTCTGCCACACATTCATTTGCTGAATTATAATTAGACTAATCTTGCATAATTAATAAGAAGTCGAGGACCCTCTGTTTTTTATCCCCTCCTCTATTGTGGTTGCAAAAGTTTAATATTGCTGTTGTTTGTTTTTGTTTTGGTAATGTAATACACCCACACACCTCCCCATCCAGAGGGAAGAGATGAGGAGTACATGCAAAGAATTGGAGGTGATCTTCATGTCACAGGGAAATTGCACAGAAAGGCTATTTTCAAAGAACTCTGCTAGCTTAAGTGTGTTTAATGTCTGCCTTTTTTCTTTACATTCACAGAATATTCTACAGTATAAAGAAGGTGTGAAATTATGATTCTGTTTCATTAAAACACTGTTAAGTGAGTAACATAGTGCAATTAAAGCTAGATGTGACCCCAAATGTGACGCCAAAACTTGGTAGGAGCAAAATGATGTTTGTTGTTCCTTATTGATGACAAATTTAAGAAGTAATTGCATTTCACAGACTTTACTTTGGCCAGCAACGGAGACCATTTTTTTTTTTAATCTTCCACAACATCTACCCTGCAAAGACACACTTAAGACAGGAAACACAAACAAAACAGAGACCCATGTCTTAAACCTTGGGATCATTTTCCACTGTGGCACTACAGGGAGTCTGTTTTTTCTTTTCTGTCTTCACTTCTGCATCTCTGTCAAGGCCTCCAAACCCTTTTGTTTGCATCTGCTTCAGTTCCCAAGACTAAACACAGGCCTCGCAGCGTGAGGCGGCCATCCCAATGGTGACAACATGCTTAACTAAAACTAGTTGAATGACAAACCAGCAAGTCACGGCGTTAAAAACAATAGCAGAAATGCAGTTTTTGTAAATATTTCACCCCTCGGTGTGGACCCTTGGTTTCACATTTCTCAGTCCGTTGGGACATCTGTTACACATAAGTGTTACACATCAGGCTTTACATATGGCCTTAATCATGCAATGAGCACCTAAGCAGCACAGGACCCCTAACAAAAAATTTCATAGGCATTCATCAGCACTAATCACTGTTGACATAAACTGCCTTTTCACATAGACATAAAACACATCGCCCTCTGTGCTGATTGTAAATGAAGGTTTACTGGTAGCAGCGTCTCTTGAAGCATGGGATGCAAAAGGCTTTAACACAGAGTTCAAGTTAGTTAGCAGCACAGCTACAAAACGTTCTCCTCTCGTATTCTGAGATTTGGCTTTCCAATTTTTTGCATTACTGCATCAAAAATGACAGATTTATGCTCTAATAGAAAAATATAGTCGGGTATATTTTACGGAAAAGAATGAGGAGGAGAAGATCGTCATAACTTTAGTTCAGCAGATGAGGATGCCCTGCTGCTCACACATGGGCAAAGAAGAGAGGTGGTGACAGAAAGAATAGCTGCTCCTCTTCATCCTTTTCATCCATGTAACCCTGAACCCTGAACCCCTCCACGATGCTCAATAGCTATTTATTGTAAGATATAAGACGAGAGAGCAGAGCAATAGAGGAACAGAAAGATGGAGAAGAGGGGAGGAAGAGAGGGAGAATGTTGATGTCCTGTATTCAGGGCCATCACTCATCAGACATCCCCTCCATCACCCCCCGCCCTCCACACTGAAAAAACAAAACAGTGTCCTGACATCGCGGTGGAGGGGAGCTGAGGGGAGGGCAGGGAGGGTGGGAGGGTGGGAGGAAAATTAGGAAACCAGATGTGAAGCATTAAAACATACTGACATGCTGAGGGCCTTCCTCATCCACACTCACACACTGAGAACACTAACGCATACAGCAGGCCCAGATATGTGCACGTACACATGCATATGTCACACGCTGGCTGTACAAACCACACACACAGTCAATGCGTGATTTCACATGAAAATACACAAAGACAAATACCGACTTGCAAGCAATCATGTGTGCACAATCAATCACGCAAAATGATACACAAACACACGAAAAAGGATTCTTCAAAAACAAATGTCTAAAAGTCATATGTTTGCACGTAGCCTACGTTTGCGAGTTGATTTTTCATAAAAACATGTACATATTGGGACAAAAACATGCTGCAGCTCATGGCTATGTGCTAGGATTTGGATAAACTAGTGTTGACCTAAGAATGTTTCACAGCAAGGCACAAATCTACAGATGGGTCATCACGCATCAGTGTATGGATATGCATCCAATTAGTATATGTACCCAGGCCGAGGAACGGCTGGGGGGGAAGGGATGGAGGTGTTTTGTTTTCCTCCATGGGGAGAGCTGTGTTTGGGGGATGGAGCGGGGAGATGAGGGGGGGGGGATAGTAATAAATACCCCTGGACCTGGGTCCCCTGGCAGACTGGAAGCTAGACTGGTCACCAGGGTTAACACCCGGGGCACATGACCTTTGACACTGCTAATGGGGCACAGAAAACCCTCCACGAACTGATACCCCCTCTGTCGCATACCACCACAGGACCTTTCACACCAACCTCCCCGTCCAACCCCCTCCTCCTCCTCCTCCTCCTAAAACATACAGGGATATCTGTGGCATCAGCTTCACTCGCCTTTCAACAGAAAACGTCTCGCAGCCAAACTGTCTCCATGGTAGTCTTTTCTTTCTTTTTTTATAACAGCTTGGATAACGATGCATGCAGTCATCAATAAAACGAATGTAGCTTTCCTAATTTTTACAAGATTGTTATAGTCTGCTATCCACAAATGACTGGTCCCCACAGTACCCTGATGTCTAATAGTGTCTCAGGGACATCAGTACTTATCCTGCAGGACCTTAAAGACAGGACAATACAGTGGTGGAGGAAGTATTCAGACCTTTTGGAAAAAGTACCGATATGATATTTTAAAAAACAATCCATCAAGTGAAAGTCCTACATTCAAAATCACACTTAAGTAAAAGAACAGGAGTATTATGAGCAAAATGTACTGGAAATATATAAAGTAGAAGTACTCATTATGCAGCTGGATGGGTTTTGGGTGTAAAAGTTTTCATCTTCAAAGTAACCAGTAACTGTCAAATAAATGTTGTGGAGTAAAATGTACAATATTAAATGTAGTAGATGTATACTGTAGAAGAAAATGGAAATACTCAAGTGTACCTCAAAATTGCACTTAAGTACAGTAGTTGAGTAAATGTACTCAATTACTTAGTTACCACAACAGATGAAATATCAGACCTTGGTACCTACTTCAGCACTAAGTATCGAAAACTGTAAACTACTGAGAGTTGGAACTTATTGCCAGGTCAGATTTAGAGTCTTGTTTGCTCAGTCAGATAATAATGTTGCCTATTTTAGAATTATTCAGGCAAAGTAATTGTCTGGCTGCTTGTGTGTAGACAAAATGTGACATTTAAGAATTAATTTGTAGAATAACATTACATTCCTTTAAGTCGGAATCTGAAGTATTGTTTGATAACTCAGATAAAATATCTGCACTATCTTAAATAAATCAACCCTAGGTAGTTTCAGGCAGACAGCGAGCACATGGGGGAACTCATTTCTTTATAAATTTGCCTGGTGGATTGGCTGTGCCCCTCCTGGCCTCTTCTCCATTGCCTCCCAGGCTGGCTTCACCTCTGCAACCTCAGCCCCGGCCCACCCTGCCTCTTAACTTGAGAACTGTGACAAAGGCAAACATTTAAACCACTAGTGCTGATTTATAGAGCTTGGTAGCGCTGTAAAACCTTCAAGCTTGCCACCGCAAAAGTGACTGAGGCACGGCGGAGCTATGAGGAAAAGAGGACTGATGGGAGGAAAGTGGAATGATGGGAAGGGTACACAAGAGGCACTCGAGTGTTTCAACGAGGTTTCTCCTGGGTGCTAAAGTGTTTTACTGCAAAAACCTCTTGCAAGCTGCTAAATGTGCATCGCAACAATTTAAAATGAATTAATGTTTCAGTCTCCCAGGCTCAGCCGAAACATAGATTGCATACAAAGCTTGGCCACCTGGGACAGCGGTCAGCCTGCCAAATAGATGGATATGGATAGATATTCAGAGTCTGGAGAACATGAATTCACAACCAGGACAGGGAATAGAAGTCCCATCAGTGGCCTCACCTCTCCCAGCATGCTCGGTGTGTCCTGGGGGACAAAGATTCAAAAATATACTTTCAACTGTCAAATGGAGACACAGAGCACCCTGTACAGCTGAATAGATTTCAAACATACCAGAAGGTCATCTGCAATACATCAACACCAATCTTGCTTTCTCAATACTCTTTCAATCAATCAGCCACTAATCAGATTTACCAATAACATGTGTATATCAAAGCTCGACCCGAACCTCTCTCAGAGAAGAACAATGAATCTGGGATGGATGCCACCGAGAGGGAGAGGAGAGGAAAGAGAAGCAACAACAGAAGGAGAAGAGATGTCTTCTTAATTAGCCAGTAATGATAAGATCTGACAAACAACATCTGTTTCCAGAAAGAGAGAGAACGGTGGGGGGAGGTGGCAAAGAGGGGGAGGGAAGGAAAGGGCGGGAGAGAGGGATAGGAAGGAGGACGAAAGAGAGAGAGAAGCAGCTGAGAAACCTGTGAAGCCTAGACAACAGGGACCTGCTTGTAAGAAAGTAAAGGGGGAGCGGAGGGGATGTGTAAGGGAGGGAACGCTGTGTAGCGTGACACGATAGAAGTATAGAGGATGAGAAGTATTGCAGAAGTGAGGGATAGACAGAAAGGGGAGAGAAATCTGACAGGGTTGAGGGAGTCGAAGAGCCAGGACGAATATGACAGACAGAGTGAGGAAAACAGATCAAAATGAGAGAAGGAGATAGACAGACGTGAGAGAAGGTGAGCTGGTTAATGGTGCTGCAGGAGGAGAGGAAGAACGTGTGAAGAGATGGGAATGGAATCACTCAGAAGTCCAGGGTGCTGTAATTTACTGTCCGTGGCTAATACACAGCAAATGTGTGGAGCCGAGGACTGGGAGAGGAGAAGGGAAGCCGGGCGGCGGGGAGGCTGAAGGGAGGGCACGCTGACTGTTGGGGCTCTCAGCATGCCTGCTGGGAGCCTGTCAGCAGTCACATCACCCCCTGCCCTCAGCCCTGACAGATTCATCAGGACCATTACACACACACATACACACATTGACACACACGCTTATAAATGCATCCAAAAGATTACGATGGCATTACAATTGCTGTTCCTTTTTTTCCTGTTTTATAACTTTTCCTCCATGATGAGGAAACCAGTCACAAAAGTGCAAGAGAATATTTCTGCTTTACTTTAACTTTATATCCTGCAAGTCAGTGAAGAAGTCTATTCTGCACTCGGTACAGCATTCTTCTGTTAGCATGGTGCTATTAAAGTGCAAGCAAACATGTTAAACATGTAGATCTATTGTATGAAAACTGTATCTACACAATATGATATTGTCCCACAGGAGGGATGACTATTGCCTCAAGCATAAGTCAATACTTAATCACATGTTATTTAAGAAATACTGCAGATGTGTAAATATTAGTGTTGGAAAATGTTTTCAAAAAGTGAAAGGCTGGAGAGAAATCTAACTCTTGGGAGAACTATAGTCCGTCCAGATTCCAGATAAATAGACAAACAAACAAACAAGGTGGCTGGCGGGGCCGGCCCAGCACCAGGGGGCATTGTTAAGTCATTAGTGAAATTTAAGACCTTAACAGACCGATCCCCATCTCACACACACACACACACACACACACATACACACACACACACACACACCCTAACAGCTCCACCCACAGCAGCAGCATCCAGCCAAAGAAAACAGCCCTTGTTCCTAAATACCACTGCTAACTGGCCTCTGACTCCACACCCACACACAAACACACACACACACACACACACACACACACACACACACACACACACACACACACACACACACACACACACACACACACACACACACACACATGAGATCCTGATTATACTGATACGAGATCCTCTTCCAAAATAAATGGCAAATGCAGGAGTTTCACATGAAAGATATACCCACAAATACAAGTGACACATAACCACACACAGCTCACTTGCCTGCAATCTGAAGTACCTCTAAATCACACTAATCTGCCCCCTTCTGATCCTCTGAGTGCCCCTACTTAATCTCTACACCGCTCAACCAAAGGTGAACCCTATTAGTGGCCAGACAAATGAGAGGGTTTTCCCCGGCTACTCTGAGAGTGCAAGGCCTTTCATAGTGCCATTGAGCTGCAATTCAAAACTTCTAATTTGCCCCCCCCATCATCCCTGCATCCCACCCACTCTAAAAGCCCCCCTGGTGTTCCTCCACATTAACCCATTGGTAGTCCATTCCCATTTCCTGTCAAAACATTTCTCCACTGCTCTGTTTCCGACTGCCCCCTCTGTAGGCTGTCTCAAAGAAAACAAACCAGGCCTATTCCTCGTGTCAGGGTTCAAGCCACGACAGCTAACACTGGCCGAAGCGGAGCAAAGGTGACCAAACACAAACTTGCCGTTATAACCTACTACCCATTATATACTTCCTGTGCACACTGGAGTCCAGGATCTTCCCAGTTCACAAGAGACCACATCGCAGAGAGCGCCAGACCCACAAAAGGTCCCTGAACTCATTTTCACCAGTCTAACTCTGAGTGAGGCGCTCGCTGCTTGAAGCAGTACCTGTCATTGAATTTGATATTCTAGACATTGCGCCATCTCTCCCTGTCTGTCTTTGTGTCATTCTCCCCCTTGCATTGCCCCATGGGAGGAGCCATCCCGCGGTCCTGTGCCAGCTGCTCAGTGGTCCAGCTTGTGTGCCGCTCCGCTGTGTGAGGCGGTGTGCACTGGAGCCTCAGGCCCCTGTCGCTACGCTGCCTGGCCCCCTGCCTGAGGGGCTCGCTGACAGGGGGTCTGGAGGGACTGGACAGTACTACACCGCCAGAGAGAGACTTGTGACAGCGGACTGAAGGGACCAGTGTGTCTGACTTTGTCTCTGTGCATGCATGTTTGTGTGGCACACAGGTAATTTATGCATATTAATATCCGTATCAGTGTGATGTGTCAGATTGTGAGCGCAATCCAGCAACACTACGAACTGATCAGGCTGCAGAGTGATTTCCAACAACTGAGTTTGCTTATAATTCGGTCAGTATAATATCCAGTATAACATTTTACAGTATTAGATACTTGTTTCTGATTAGTTGTAAGATATTCATTAATATGACATAGTGTGCAAGGTGTGTTAAACTCCAGGTTACCATCGCAAAGCATTTCATGCTACAGGAACATTTATATACCGTGCAGTAAAGTACATGCTCACAAATGTCAAAAATGGATTGCGAGATTGCCCTGGGTACATAAAGACACTACATGTAGTATCCTTCAGTATGTATCAGGATATGTTGTAATGTGTTATAATATACTTATAAAACAAGTGGCAGATTCATTTTTTTGCTGCATTGTGAATACAGTGTTTCTCCATAAATGCTTATACATCCAGTTCAATGAAATGAAAGTTGGTGTGTCAGTGTCAGTTAACTGAAACTTTACCAATATCATCTGCAGCTCTTTGCAGCGGCCAGAGACTCAAATGGAGGATATAAAGCACCTCCTCCACATCCGCTGTAAGTTGTATGACAGAGGAGAAGAGTGATTCTCAAAAGTTATTATCAGACACCATTTCATTTTTTTCTTTCCTACTTCTCACATAAAGCCCTCCTTACTGATGATTTTCTCCCGTCCCAACATGCTGTTTCAGAGTAAAATACAACCTAAAAACCCGAAGGGAAATTAGAAAGTCAAATCCATTTCACTGGATTTTCATTATTTCTTAGTTACAAACTGAAATGATTCACTGCCCCTCAGGTTTTTCGCCTCCTAAAAGACTTTTAGACAAGTTATCTTTGCAAAGATGTGATAGAACAAGTAATGTGAGAACAGGTACAGGATGCCAGTATCAACAGAGAACGTTACAGTAAGAGTTCCACTTTACAACGCAAGAAGAATCATATACTGGGAGTATGAGAAACAATCTCCTAAAATGACATTGTTGTCTCACACATAAAACTCTCAAGTGCATATATGATGACCTAACAGGGCGACTTGGCGGTAGTGCGTGAGTATGCATGTGGGAAAGGGGAGGAATTCGACCCCTGACACAGTCCAACAAATGTTTCTGTATTTATTCTTTGGCTGATAGTTTAATGTTCTTTTCCCAAAGACTTGAAGCTTTTGGGTTGAAGTTGAAGAATGAGGAGGTCGGTGTTCCCCTCCATTAGCAGTGCAAGTAGAAACTATCGGTCCTGCTTTAAGAACAGGCTGTGAAAAAGACCATTCAGGGGCACAGAAGGAAGTGGCCCGCATCATCATATATCGTTATGTTTTAAATGAGTTTAAGACGGGCAGACACAAACAGGTGGATGGACTTACATGGAAACAGATGGTCCGACTGCCTCTCAGACACCACAGACATTTACATACACCAAAAAAATGATATCTAAATAGTTCATTGTCAAACTGTCGAGACAGTGTTAATCCGTAAAGAACTATAAAAAAGACATACAGTTTTACTGCATTGCAGAACGAAGAGTCCTGTGTGCACGTGTCTCTGTATGCTACCATACTGGAAGTGGGGGGTTTTTCAGGGGAAAATACGTTTGATACTTAACATAAGCAAAAGGAATAAACTTAATAACTGCAATAATAAAAATTCAGCTAGGGAATTTTGTAATTGAAACTAAAAAACTAAAGCTATCTACTACACATCGATTAGGACTGAAGAACAAAACAAAATCCTGCACTGACTAAAACAAAGCTGTGGTACATGCACATAACTAGAACCAAGACTACAAACAGATCAATACAACCCACAACCTACGATTAAGAGTAATGGATTCCTTTTGGAGCTGAGCCTCTGAAGTCAAGCCCAGGACAACTAATCATTGTTCAAATCGTAAAATTATAAGCTCAGAAAGCAAAATGAACTGTTTAAAAGAAAGCACAAAAAGATGATTATAGTATTCCAGATGGAGGTTTTGTTTTTTAGTTCAGTTTAAAAAAAATCAAAGGACTAATATGCACAAGTCTTTGTGAGCTAATTTTGAGTCTAGGGGAGGGAAGAGCCATATTGACAACATTGGAAAATTCCTATTGATTATTCTTCTTTTCTCTGAGCGCCGGCTTGTTAAAAAAGAAACCTCTTGGAAACACGATCAATTAGTGAGATAGTGCTTGCCATTGATCACCCCCTCTCAAACCCCCCCCTCACACACACACACTCACACACACACACACACACACACACACACACACACACACACTTCACAAGGCTCTTGCCTTACGATGGATCCCTCCATGCACTCCTTATGACCAACTATTGATCTCAGCTTCTTAGCCAAATATAAAAGCACGCACTCTCACTGAGCAGTGACCTCTTCCAACCAAACCACAGTCTAATACTAATACTGACATCTGCTTGTCTCCATTGTAAACCCATGGTTCTCTCATAAATACAGAGGCCCAGAACCAATATAGTTTCTCAGAGGTCATAGGTCAGCATGGCAATAACGCCACCATTAGCATATCTGCCTGGGTTAATACTTCTCAGAGTAGAGGAGCTTTACGGAGTGAAAATATTAGTTTTAAACATAGGGCTTATTATTACCTCTGCCAAGGAGCTAATGTTTTCGGTTCGGTGTGTTTGTTGGTCTGTTTTATCTGTCTGTCAGCGGGATTACAGAAAAACTACTTGCCCGATTTTCATTAAACTTAGTGGGGGTGTAGCATGGGCCAAGGAAGAACCCTTTCAATTTTGGAGTGGATCCGTTTGACGGGGCAGATACTCGCATTATTTTTCACTTATGGAAATGACTTGGCGGAGGTCTTCGCTCATCGACTGCCCTTCAAGTATTTTTCATTTGATTGATATGTTTATATGTTAATTTAACTGATAGACTTATCAAACAGAGAAAAAACAGCAAAGTTTCCCTTTTGAGGAGCTGGAAACAGCTTTGTTGGTTAGATAAATGACCTACACAATCAATCAATTAGGAAAATAGTTGTTAACTAATTGTCTGACAATTAACCAATTGATCCCAAATTGTTTCTGCACTAATTGGAGAAAAAAAAGCTCAGAACTGCCACACAATACAAAAATATCATTTCCAAATGTAAAATTGTTACTCCAAATTGAAAAAGTATTACAATCATTGACTGCATGAGTTTGAGGAGTTCGCAAAGATTTATGGTGATGAGCCCAAAGGAATCAATCTATCTATATGTCTATGGATTGATCGTTAAACCAATCAGTGAACACGCCAGTCCATCAGTCAAAGATTAGACACTCTCCAAACAGAGAGGTCACATCAGGCCTGTGAGTGTAGCAGTTCACCAATGTTAAGATTAGACAATTGTAAAACTATTAGACACAGAAGGCAGCGGGGCATTAGATAATTTTCCCCCATTGGCAACTTAAGAGTCATCTCTTTGTCAGCGACTGCCCTTGCCCTCTTCATCCCTCGGTCCCTTCACCCTCTATTTCTTCACCCCTCCCTATGGATCAGCTGTGATCTCCTCTCTCTCCTTTCACTCAAATCAGGATTAGGGAGAAGAGGAGGTGGAGGGGGGTGCAGCAGCAGCAGGAGAAGGGGGAGAGAAAACTGAAACAATATGGAAAGGAGATTAGAAAAGAGGGGGTTTGGGCCGTTTGGGGAATTACAAACTCCCTTGTGCTTGGGTAGGTGTCCTAATGACACCGCCTAATTATGGCAAAATTAGACAGGCTAAAGGGAGGGGGGGAGGGGGTGGTAAAATGAGGGGAAAGGAAGAGGAGCGGGGGAATTAAGCAATAGGGATTGAAAAAGTAAGCCCACAGTAGGAGCATGTGAGAGCGAACGAAGAGCGTGAGAGGAGTGTGCAGAAGTACAGATACAAGGCGAGGCAGGGAGGAAGGGAGCGTGGGGCTGAGAGGGAGAGAAAAAAGAGAAAAGGAGGAAGAAAAAGGGGTTGAAAGCAGTGGCTGGGCGATAGCAGCGAGTGGGCCCCAGCACGCTGCATGTTAATTGGAGAACAGGTGTTGGGGCTGGGAGCAGGAGGCTGATTACTGGAGCTACAGAAACAGACAGTCCCCTACACACACACACACACACACACACACACATGTTCAAATGCACATAGGCTGCACGCACACACACACACATATACACACATGAATAATTTAAGACCCAAGCAGTGACTAGGGAAAAAGGTCAAAGTAGGGGTCACAAAGACACATAGACAATCGCACGATACATCCGTACACATACATAAATAAACATGCACGGATCCCCACACACACATGAAAATATACATCCGTTTGTGTGCACACAAACAGTGTATACATGCTCTGAACACACACACATCTGTCAAACTTTGGACCTTTCCAGTGTATGGTGTACGTGCATACAGTCAAATAAGAGAGTGCACATAAGGTGGGATAAAAGGGCACAGGGCCACGCAAAGATTCCATTGGCTTATCAGAAATTAACTGGCTGCTAATAGGCTGCTCCCTGAGGAGAGGATTTCACAGGCCAGTCAAGAGAGAGAAGCCCCAATCAGGACGGGATATGCCCAGTGTGATTAGAGAGTACAGTAGGTCAATGATTCCATTTAAATCAATCCTCACAGCCGCACAGCAGCCTGCAAACACACACACACACACACACACAGGGAATCACAAAGAGATATAGATCGCTCTTTCCTCACCGGCCCGCCACTGAGCTACTTACAAACAAATTTTGAGGTTTAGCCATGTTAGAAGGAAGTATAAAATGGGTGCGGAGGGGGTTATTGGGAGTGTAATGTGCTACAGTAAATGAGAAAAACAGCTGCTCCAAGAGATTCTGGGAAAATTCAAAAGACAACAGCCTGATATTTTCCGTTATATGAAAACTATCTTCAGCAGAGATCCTTTGAGACACACTGTCAACAGCCAGCCAGCTTGAACTGAGGAGGGGAAAGAAAAGGGTCCTTGACGTTTATGAAGTGAGTGTTTTCTAGACAGACGATTGTAGGGAAGGAGAGAAGGAAGCAGAGGGAAGAGGAGGGAGAGGAGATGAAGTTTGCGTCCATGACATCACAGAGAAGGTATTTCACATGCGGTCTGCTTATGAGCATTCATCACTCTGGTTAATGGCAGGCAGACAGCGCAGGACCTCCGAAATCCCTCAGACGTGAAGACCCTCACACACGCTGATTACTGCCAGGGTGTCAGGGTGAACATTTACTACATGTGTGAGCCTGTCTGGTGGTCCACATGATCCACATTCTTCTGATAAAAAGAAATCTACGCTTCTGGCAGGTTTCAGGTGCAATGTCGGCTGTTAAACGTAATGAGTGACCAAACTGAAACAGATACCAGCCAGGATGAACATAGATCAACAGACAAACAGAAAGCTGAAGAGAGAGAAACACATGGGAGGCAGATACAGTATGGACAGATACTTTTTGTACTGCAGTCTCCTTGCATTGATGCAGTATACACTTTACATTTAATTATATGTATATGTGAGGCAGGCATGCACATAATAATATGTATATGTGAAATACACACACAAACCTTAACACCACTGTATGCATAAATCAAGCCCACACATTCATACATGCATGTGTTGTAACTGAGGCTTCTACTCTATTGTGTAGCCACTTGTTTAAATGCAACAGCTGATTAGTGAGATCTCATTACACCAACCTTCACATCAAGCCCTGATCTCTCTCCCTCTCTTTCTTTGTGATTGTGTAGGTGCATATATACAAAGAAAGGGCGACCTGAACATTTAGTATGAAGTGGTGCTTGTTGTGGGACGTGGTTTGATCTCATTACCTGTCAATGATGACTGGGTCAGAGGGCGTCTCGTTTCGGTTGCCGCAACTTTTCTTCTCACAACAGCGGCTGAGTGGGCAGTTAAAGGAGACAGAAAAGAGGAAAAAGTCAGTGGTGAAAAAAAAAACAAATTAAGCAGGAGGAGCCATCATTTGTCTGGCCCATCCACATCCACTGGCCCAGACTACTCTGCCCCACAGTCGGCCAAGATCCAGGAGCACACAAAGGAGGCATGAGAGGGGAGGGGAAGAATAGACAAAAGAATAAAGGAGGAAGAAAAGGTACAACAACACACCCTACAAACAGTGAGAGACCATTCAAAAGTGAAAAGCCAGCCAGGCAATCTGTCACATTGATTTCGAAATCAAACTCAACCCCCACGCAGCCTCATTGCGCACACACACACACACACATGCACATACGCACACACACACAAACACACACACACACAATGTCCCACAACATCCTACCATTCGTCAGCAGTCCTGTCCGAGGAGCCTGCTGGCCAACCCAGCCCCCCCTCCCCAAAGTCCCCTCCACTGCATAACAAAAGTGCCCCCACCCCTAACCATCTGCCACCCCTACACCTCGCCTCACCCCTCTCGTGTCCCAGCTTGGCCCTGCCCTGCCCCCCTCCGCCCCTCTGTCAGACGGCCTCACTCCCCAGCTGTGACGCTTGCCCTCTGCCTCTTCGGCTCTGTTATTAGCCAGCTGTGAGTCACATTCGGGCATCTGCTGGCTACACAATGGCAAAGCCCACTCCATCTTAGCCCCTCTCCCCAAGTCCCGGCCTCCTATCCTTCCCCCTGTTGCCCTCGAATCCTGGGTCACTGCCCCACTTCCACACCGCTCTCTTCAGCTTCTTCTCCATCCATAACCCCAAGTTCACCTATTTTCTTTATTCACCGAACACTAACCAAAACCTTCTGGTCCCTAAGACTCTTTAAGAGGCTTCGGAACTGGGACTCTTTAAACTCGCTTTTTTAACAACTCTTTGTAACACTGGCTGTGAAATATAGCACTGCACTTGTCATCAAATGTTGACAACGTTCACACATGATGTCTTGGCTAAACAGAAGTGTTAAGGTTACAGGTTACATTTCGATGAGGGAAAGGCAGATTGTTCCCCAAATGTGTGTCTGTTGCTGTCAGCTTTGCTGTGGCTGCAAAACTCAAGGCATGAGAATGAGGAGATCCTGGAAGAAACAGGAGCTGGCCCGGGACATGCTGAGATACAGCAGAAAGCAGTGGGGGGGGGGGGGGGGTTACCACTGTAACAAGGATGATGACAGACAGGCTAGACTTATAGTTCAACCACAGTATAGTTTTTAAAAAGGTAGAGCCCCAAGCGTCGTCCCAAAACTACATTTCAAGCTGACTGAGACAAAACAGAGTGAAGGAGAGTAATGGATATTTGGATTTCGTCCCTGTGGGTGAAGGTTTGAATGAATATTTGTGTGTGTGTGTGTGTGTGTGTGTGTGTGTGTGTGTGTGTGTGTGTGTGTGTGTGTGTGTGTGTGTGTGTGTGTGTGTGTGTGTGTGTGTGACTCACCTGCACATAACCTCGTGTGTAAGCAGAACTCTGCACATTTCTGGATTCTTGTTTTGTCCCTCATACGCTATGGGCTGAAAGGAGGAAATAAGGAACAGATTAGATTTCAAGTATAATCAGTTAAACTATCAGTTACGTAGTTGGGACTTTAGGAAAGTTTACCAACCTGTTTAGTGACAGAGTCAATAAGTCGTGCATAAAGATCCTGCTCCGTGCGGACCCCTGCAAAAAGGAATCAATAAGTTTATCAAGTCATTTTAGGCATGAGAGAGATTTTAGTGAATGTATGATCTCTTGCCCTCACTACTTCATCAACCTAGAAGCTCGCTCCTAATTGCAAAATACTACATAACAATACATGAAGCAACTAAAACTGCACTTAAACTCTTAAACCTGCTCTAACCAGTCGATAAAAAAGTACATGATGCTGAGAATTCTCAAAATAAAATGGAAAGATTTATAACATCAATCTTTATTTAAACTCTGGACAAGCACTCAGAAAAAGCATTGAACTCTGTCCAGCTAACATGGAGGAATAATATTGGCATGCGATTCGTATTTTCTCTCTGATGGTTTCTGAGGGGATTGAGAGTTATTTGATGTTTGATGATTATCAGTCATGTTCGACTTTGA
Source organism: Cottoperca gobio (assembly GCF_900634415.1). Classification (NCBI taxonomy): domain Eukaryota; kingdom Metazoa; phylum Chordata; class Actinopteri; order Perciformes; family Bovichtidae; genus Cottoperca; species Cottoperca gobio. Next base: position 11,639,057 of record NC_041363.1, read on the forward strand.
GGCCAGAATTTACAACCACATTCTCACAATTTGTCAAACTGTTATTTTTTGTTGTTGTTATTTCTTAGTTAACTTCTGATTTATTCCCAAGTTTACATGACTGACTGGATATTAGAGTTATAAACCAACAGGTAAAATAACACCTGATCAGTTTGTAAAGGGATTTTATTGAAGAGCAAATGTCTTTCCAACATTGTCTCTTGCTTCTCTGATCCTCTGGATGCTCAAAACCTCCGCTGTAAATCCCACCAGATAGAGAAACGACATGTAATGAATTGCTTCTTAAGAGAAGAGCGTATTACCCAGGGTTTCTTTTCTTTTTTTAACTTGGGAGAATATTGCTTTCAAAATGTGTTCCTCTCATCAAAGTCTCGATTGAGATGCCTTTGATATTGCTTGAGGGAAGGGGATGAGAGGAGGGGATGCAGAGGAAGTGTTTTTGGTGTGCTTGAATGTACATGTGTGTGTGCGTGTGTGTATGGTGGGTGTATAAGGGGGTTGCTCTGGAACATGTCTTTTATCTTCTCTCCCATGGGTGCCACTGCGATGGCAGAGTAGGGGCAGCAGTGGCTCATGGGAACCAAATTTCTCTGTGTATCCCCCGATCTGATGTGAAAGCACCATGGGGGGTTGGAGGAGTTGGAGGGGATGAGAGGGGGGTTGGAGTGGGGTGGCAACATGTACCTCATTTCCCCATAAATGTGCCCAGAAGTGGCTCCTCGCAGAGCCGAACGTTGAATGGTACAAACCCACTGATTAGAAGGATGAGCAGAAAGTAATTGATGAGCTCAGAGAGGAGAGGTGAGGTAAGGTTATGGAGGAAGATTACTTAAGTGGAAAGGTGTGTGTCATATTAGCACCGCTGGTGGCACCGCTGACCTTTTTCAACTCCTGTTACATGCAGGGCTCAACGCCGTCATTTAAATGATCAAATTAGACACACATTTTCAAAGGGAAAAGAAACAACCCATAATCGTAGAACTGTTTGACTCCACTCACCGTTGCTGTAGAGCAGCTGTAGCTTGTAGTGAGTGCCGTTGTTTGTCTTTTCCCCTGTCTGCTCCTTGGAATGAGACAGGACAGACAGGGCATGCAGTTAAGCACAATTGAGGCTCAGATAAGTACAGCTGAGCATCCCCACGCAGTCTTAAGCACAGCGAGTCTCTCCTAATCCTGCAGCTCGTCCTTCCCTGACAGCAGCACTGAGATCAGAGGGTTGTAGGCTCAGAGCCCATGTGGGACCTTTCGTTGTGTTCAAGAGCTGAGTGCTTAACCTTGAGCCGGATGTTCTTTGTAGAGGTTAAACTATCATGTCTGATGCAAACTCCTAAAACCTTGAGATCAAATGCAGTGGTCTTCCTCGCAACAAGGTAGCCCAGCAATGGTTATATCTGTACGTGGGTGTGTGCGTGTGCAAAGTGTGGAAAGTACTGTATGTGAGACTGAGCAGCAGTCGACCTTGACAGAAAAACTTCCTTTCCGCTATCCTTCCCTCCCCCAGGCTCTCCACTAGCCTCTCACTTCTTCCTTCTCTGTCTCTCGTTCCCCCTCTTTCTTTCTCTTCTTCTACCTCTACTGGTCTTTCTAAGTGGTCTCAAAGGAATGCTCTCTGGTCCAATAACCTAGGAGGCTGGCATCGCAGAGACGAGCGCGAGAGTGGAGGAGAGAGAACGAGAAGGTTGGGGAGGTAGAGAAACTGGGAGAAGGAGACAGTTGTGAGTTGGGAAGAAGAAGTGGGGGAAATTAAGATGCATGAAGATAAGTTGGAAAGTAACAGAGCTCCAAACTTAATATTAAAAGTGAGATTGAGGCATAACGTCAGGAGATAGATGGATGCCGAGCTTCATAAGTTTTGTGAATATACACAGAGGAACATTTATTTCGCCCTGCCATCGCTCTACCTCTGCATAATTACAAAGCAAAAACAGATGCCAGGGTAACCATGCAGAAAATGAACTCCTCCACCGCCGTCATATTGCTATACGCTGGCCTGTGTGGCACAAAGGGGAGCATACTGACAGCTCTCAGGCCTGGCGTTAGCACTGCTGCCCGCCCGCCCTCCCTCCCTCCCTGCCCATGAAATTCATAGTAAAACTATGTTTGAACTTCAGCTGACAGGACGGTGTCCTCTTGTGTCTCTCACTGGGGAGATCTGTTGCCAGTTTAGGAGGCTCTCGCTCCCCACAAGGCAGAAACATCCATCAACACTGGGCATAAGGCTCCCACTGCAGGCAGTCTCTTTCTAACTCTGTCTCCACACTGCACCCTTCCTTTTTTTGGTCTTATCCAACCTGAGGAATCCAGCTCCCCCCCGCCCCCCCACCCCTCATAGAAGTATTTAGAGTATAGGAGGGGGGCATGAAGGAAAAGGGACTTTGATGATTAGTTCACTGTATAACTTAACAGGAGCAAGCATAATTTGCATTTTAAAAAGTGGTGATGTCCTCCTAATGAGGCAAGCTGCTAATTAGTCATTAGATATTCTTTTTCAATCCCACATCATCAGCTCATTGAGGGAAGAGCTTGTGTAAACATGTAGCCGTCAGCTGTTCGATATGCTTGGCTTTGCTGGGGATGGGGAAGATCAAGTTGAGCACCTGGTTACAGCTGAAATAATGTATTACTAATACATTCTGTTGCTGTTTTTTTAGAAGATACTGCTTCAGATTATTGGTTTTGGGTGTTAATAACTTCCTTGAAATAACTGTAAAGATGATATAGTGAATTGATGACATATTCAAATAACCATTAAGACAGACAGGAATTCAGACATCCTAACACACCTTGTCATGTTCAACAAAGTCCACAAACGCAGTCCTCTCCACCTCCACAGGTTGGCCGTGTCTGTCATAGAGTGCCAGGACAAAGTGGAAGAAGTTGGACTTTCGGAGATTTGACGGCGGCTGCTTCTCAAAATGAGCTCTTGACAAAGCTACTCCACTGAGGACAAAACAGGAAGAGACAGTCAGCTCCACAGACATTCATTGTGTGTTATAATGTATTGTAAAAATACTGATAAGTATAAAGATTTTTTATAGTTAAATTACCATCTAACAATGTATATAATAGATTGAAAATGTTTCTCAAATCTAGATCAAACTAAATCTTAACACTTTTCTCTGCTTGCAGTAAATCATGAAAACTCACTTAATATGCATCTCAAATACAGTTTAATTTACTTGTACTTCAAAGGCAGTAATTATTAATAATAATAATAGTTAATAAAACGTTTTTAAAATCATTTCCTTTCCCATTGCTTAAAAAGTTTTTGATTCTCCAATTGTTAAGGCCTTTTGTGTATACATACAATAATTAGGGCTATCAATAATTTTCACAAAAACAACTAACTAACAAAAACCTACAGAATATGTTTTGTGTTGTGGCCTAGAAATATACACAAAAGCCAAGGCAAAAAGTAAAAACAAGAAAATCAAAACTTGTTGAAACTATGTTTTAGTTTGAAAACGGAAATGTCGACAATAAATGAACACGTTTCACTTTAAGATTGATAGTGGAGCGTCTTGGTTAAAAATGGACTGTTACTAAATGTAAATAGAGTATTGACTGAAGTTAAATAACCTAAATATTTAGGCATGTTCCGAGTTTTACTGTGTTTTCTGTAAATTCAACTTCGGTCTAAAATGATGCATTTTTATCATCTCAGATAACTCGAGTAATTTATGGATTTTTTCAGTGACAGTCTTGAATGTTTCTTTAAAGAACAAAAAGAAAAAGCCCGAGGGAAAATTTGTGAATGACGAGTTTTATTGTTTTTTGGATCAAATATTACAATCGAGATATTAAAAATTAGGCTACATTTTAATGTCCAATAATATACTCCATGAAATAAAATAACCTAAATACAATTTGAATAGCGCTATTGTTGTATCACGAATTGCTATCTATATTATATATCTATTAACAATTCTGTAATATTCTAATTACCTTGTTGCCTTATTTTTTCTTGTTCTTCTGACTAAATGTATCCTGTTTTATAAACTTTGCACACAATCAGTCATGAGAACACTCGTGTGTGAGTGTGTGTGTGTGTGTGTGTGTGTGTGTTTAAAGAAATAAAAAAAAATTAAGATGTTGATTAAACATTTTGGGGAATGTGGAAAACAAAACGATTCAACAATAGGAAAACTGTTAGTTCTGCTAATGAAAAATCATAAATGTAAAGTGTGTGTTCGCTAAGAATATAAGTGTGTTTCTGCTACATCAACTGAAACAGCTGGGCTGGGTAAAATATATTTAGCTTAAGTCAGGTTTTCAGAAATTATGTGAAGTTGAATTTTGTAAACTAATTATGTTTATTGACCTTTCATCAGATAATTTACCACAAGAGTAATTTATCTGATGAAATGCTCCTTGTGTGTGACTTCATGTTAAAGTAGTCCTGATTTGTCCCTATTACGTTTTGGTATTATGGACCTACTTTCCTTTTGTGCACATAACCTTTAATTACTTTAAAATAATAATACAAAATAAATCAAGTTCTTTCATCATATTTAAAGACATTTTATGAGTTGGGGGCAACTATTTTTAAAGGGGACTCGTGTCATATTTTGCAACAAGTAGTTTGCAGCTCTTTTCTGAAAGGACGCCTGAATATTCACACATTATAAACTATATTGTGCTCATGATGCTGGTTATACAAATAATTGTTGTCACGTTGCCAACAAGCCTGAGCGCAACTGATGAAAAGACCTGGTGAGATGGTAATGACAATAGATCAGCTGGGATTGTACTGTACCTTTGGGCCGCTACATTTGCATCCACAACCCCGACATTACGCACCCACGACCGGACCGGATCCATCTCCTCTGCAAGACTTCTCTCTTTTAATCCGCTCACTTCTCGTATCAGATGCTCCTGGATCCCGAACATTTAAGCCCCGTCCTGCGCGTTTCGGAGCACTTTTTTTTTAACTTAAGACAAAAACTGAGTTGGTGAGCTCAAGCACTTTTGCAAACAACAGAAGGTCCACCCCAAGGCGCTGCGCTCCTCCAGAGCTTTTAAAAATAAATGACCGACGCGGTGTAATGATATTTCAGAGGGTGCCTCAGTTCAAAACTGATCACGCACACTTTCTTTTAAGGCTGAATCGATGAAAATAGATGTATTCCTCCTCTAATTGTAAGCATCGTCCAAGCGCAAATCTCCAGCGTCAGTTCGAGCGCAATGGTCACCTGCTCGGTGGGCTCAACTCCTCACACACTTCAGAGTAAGTCAGTCTCAAAATATTCTGTCTAATATGTTTGTGCAGAAAGTCTTCCTTTGTCAGAGGGCCAGATTGGATCAAAACAGTTTATCCTAGGGCCAGGAAGCTTGCAGTGAACCGCTGTCTTGAAGCATGAATGAGACCCTCTGCCGGGATAGAGTGTGGAGGAGGGGCCTTAGTGCCATATGGGGGACCGATTGTTGAAATGGATGCTCTCATTGGTGTAAAGTGCATCCGTTGTTTGGACTTCTGCCAGATTCAGCATCCAACCAGTGACTCTAGCTGCAAACTTTTCACACATTAAGTTGGACGGAGTGATGATAAAGGGGAAAACACACAATTGTACACATTGTAAAGCAGAAACTACTCGCATATGTTAATACTTTAAGTGAGAAATGTATTATTTGTGGTGTGATTAAAATGAAAGGACTTCTTTGTGTGTATATTGAACGAGCATAAGGGAGGGGCCTTTACAATGAATATTATTCTTATTATTTAACCTCAAAATTGTGGACAGATGTTAAAAATGTTTTATATTTTAATTTGTTCATTTCTAAGCCACATGTTAAAATGTGGGTTTAAATGATCCTGTACATGCTCCTCTGAATAGTCTCTACAGCAAATCCTGTTTGGTCTATTCATTCAAGTCAAAATCTAACACAAGTGCGCTCTCGACAGGCGCGTATTCAGCAGCTCGACCGTCTGCTCCTTTGAACGCAGTGATTCCGCTGAGGAGGCATCGCATCAGTGTCAGCCGCAACAATGGCCGTCTGGTTGGTCCATCAATCTCCGCCAGCAGCGGACAGGGCTGCGCTCTGATTGGCGTTTGGACCGCTGCCTGACACTGCCCGAAATGAGTTCTTAATCAATACAACAGACTGTCTTATCAAACCCAAAGAGGTCATGAAATCAGTTAAAAATAACGATGTTAAAAGGAGGCTTCCGTGAGCAGTTTTTTTGGCAAGTTATCTAGCATTAAACAAAACCTAACCCGTGGATATAAGAGTCATTTTGGATACGGTCTGACAAAGTTTCTTTAGCAGCGGATTTGGATCATTCCAGGCTCTGTAAACTGTAATAAACATAAATGGTGTACAAGCTCTAGCTGTTGATATGTTCAATGTAAATTCTTAAACGCTACATTTTACATTGATCTACAATATTGTTTAATTAATTCTCATTTTTAAAATAGATATATGTTTTGTGTTCAGGCCCAACAAAACAAAAATATATCATGTTTCGGAGCATTTATTTCTGCAGACTACAAATTAATTTCCGCTCCTGTTCATCTGGCGTTGAAAAGGAAAGTTTTTTTTTTTCCAGCCCGGGTCCTTTGCCCCTTACCGATACTATTGTCTCTGTGTGGAGTTTGTGCGCCTGGACAATGAATGTAAATCTCCCCCCTTTGGATCCCGCCTCAGCCCACCATCTGCCAGCGCGGGACAAAGTCAGATGTTCCCCCAATTATGAGAGCAGTCTTGGGGAATCCTGCTGCCGAGTCTACGCCCTGTCTCCGTATCCCTCACACACTTCCCCACACATGATTGACAGCTCTACTTAACCATGAAAAATCTGTATATGATGACACACTTTAATAAAATTCCTCTGCAAGGAGACACGCAGTTTAAAGTAGGTCGCTTGAAAGGATGTGTTGGTTATTTGACTGTCTCGTTTAAAAGAAGCACAACGCGAACATTTCAGTGCCTTGCTCAAAAACTCAGGTATCCAACCCAGAAAGGTTGAATATGAAGAGGAAATCAAAGCCTCTGGTTGTTCCTCTGCAAACTGAAAGTAAGTTTAAAACTTTGAACTGACTTTTGATTGGTCAGGGATGTGGGATGTTAAATACCTAATAACATTTCATTTGAGATAGTTAAACTATGTTGGGTGGTTGCAGACGTTACACCACAAATCATCTGAGTCATCAAAAAACATTTTTAGTTGACATGTTCATTGTGATCAAACAGGTTTGTCTGTCATCACATGAGGATGCTTTGTGAACTCATTTGTACACCTTTGTATTATGAAGCCATATTATTAGCCTACCTATTGTTGTACTGTTGATTCATCTTATTTCATCATTTTAATGGAGAACTTAGCTATATATAGCTAGATATACCTAGCTATATTTACAGTTTATGTCGCTTGTTATAACTTATCATTTATTGTGAAACTGACGCTGGCTGGAAGTTGTACATTTTTATCAGAGAACAGATCAAGTCAATAAAAAATATAGATATCATATCTAGTACGTGTGTTTTGCAGTTTAATGTTGCGGACCGACTCGTCTCTCCAGTCCCACAGGTGCGACAGGCTGGGCCGTGATTATCATCACAACCCGCAGGACTTTGCTGTCTGAATGTGTGGCTTTTCTAAATTGGTGAAGCGGAGAGTCGGGGTGAAAATGGGGGATTAGTCAAACCACAAACGTCTTTCTAATCAATTTAACCCGCTGAGACGGTCAGCCCGTGTGTTTTAGGGAGGAGGTGAGGGGGGGAATCAGTGACTGCTAAACCAAACAATGGGGTATCGTGTGCCGCTCGTCCTCTCCAGCATTCCCCTGCTCCCATGGGACACCCAAAGCCACTCTGTGTGGATGGCACTGTGTCCACGGAGGTCAGAAGGGGCGTGGTGTGTGTGTGTGTGTGTGTGTGTGTGTGTGTGTGTGTGTGTGTGTGTGTGTGTGTGTGCGTGTGTGCGTGTGTGTGTGTGGAGACGCAGCAGCTGGTTCCCGTCCTCCTAGAAAACAACAGAGCTAATGCGACCCACCACGTCTCCCATCGATCGCCATATATTGCGCTCGTTTTTTTGTTTACTTATTTAGGATATAGCCAAGGATGCAGATCCCCCTCGGGAGTGTCGGCATCCGCAATTAAAGCGGAGTGACCACCTTTAGCCTCATTTCTTAATATCAAAAACCATCATCTGGTCCAGACATTTGGATTCATCTCTATATAAGGTGTGTTGTGATTTGGAGTTAAATCCTTTCTTTAAAGAAAAGTAAATCTAGTGTGATCTATTCTAGAAGGGTACAAAGCAACTACTAGAGACTAAGAATATAAAGGATCAAACAAATACAAATACAAAGTTCGAAAGTTAGTTGTGAATATAATTACTGTAAGCCTCAATATAACTGTTACAGTCCATAGAGCTTTTCCATCAGTTTAATAAAATTTGACATGTTTTGTATTCTGGTGAATTGAATGAATAACATCAATATAACTTACCGTTTGAATTAACCTTTCCACCTTTACTACAGACATTTCAAATCCCTTTCATTTACTGTCACAGTTAGTTAGCTATGTTATTTATTGTGCCCATCCCACACAAAATACTGCTCTGGTTGAACATTTGTCCGACAAAAACCCAACTTCTTAAATATATTACATTACATAGCATGATTTGCGTGATTTTATATGCTGTAATATAAACTTTTCTTTAGAGAAGGGGATTGCCTTGCACTCCTGCAGAGGAAAAACAACTCACTAATTGTATTGGGTCTTTCCAATCTATGTGAAGAGGGTTATAGGAAACAAAGTCGTTAAATTTAGATATTGTAGATAAGACATAAATAAATATCCCTTTCTCTTAGTTCTGCGATCAATGTATTTTGATTATTTGCTTTGCTCTCTCTGAAACTATTAAAAAGACTGCATGTGTTTAAAGTACAGATTGAAACTTTAGGATATATTTTACTTTTTTTGAATGATACTAGTATAAGCTATTCATCAACAGTTCATCTTAAGAACAATTAAGTCCTGTTTGCAGAGCAGTAACTGTAATTCGTTCAAAACCACAGGTTGTGTCTGCTTTCCTGTCCTTTAAAGATTGTGTGTCAATGCCATCTACTGGTCTGGTTAAGAACATCAGCTGGTCTGCAAACAAACATGTCATCATCTTCTGAGGTTCTTCTGCATCATCATAAATATCATTCAGAGGCAGCGTTTAGTCTGTACGACAATCATTTATTCCCTTCACATTTAAAGTGACTTCCACTTGAAAAGACGCAGGAAAAACAAAAGTGTGCTCCAAAAAAATTGTCTTTTGCAATTGTAGCATATTTGAGGATTACATTTATTTGTCAGACATTGAACTGTACTGTCCACTTTTCAGAAGAAAGGGAAAGACCATCTTAAAGAGAAAATGCAATGATTTCTTCAAAAGAAAATGTGAAATAATATCACATATAATAATAATATCACAGTCAAGCAGTTTTCACTTCTTTCTGTAGTGTAGGTATCAGTGCATTATAAATATTCCTTCATTCAATACGAACAATTTTAAACGATCACAGGTTCAGGTAAAGCCCACTGAGACAAATGTGTAATTTGTGATATTGTGCTCTATAAATAAATTTGATTTGATTAGATTTTCTAAACATTGTGCTTTTCTGTCAGCAACGTCTACTGTAAAAATATGTTATTTTGTATTTAATTGCCTTAGAACTGGGCAACTTTTATGATTCCTATTAGTGGAGACTAGTGACTTCATTTAATTCTCAGCATAGCTATGCTTAACTTAAAGCTAAAATCACAATACATGATAGCACTTGAGCTGCCTTTAATCCTAGTACAATGAAGGAAACCACACTGGAAAGTGGAAAGCGGGACTATCTCACCCATTGGCAGCATTTAAAAGGTGCATATTAAACTAAATAACTAAAACAGATTTATTTTGAAGTGTTTCAGGATGTCACGGGTCAACCACTGTATCAAGAACAGTTTCCTACTCAGTGAACAGCAGATGCCCCGAGAAGAAACTGTCACGGGTCAGACCGTTGCCACCGTGGTTGGCCAAAAGATAGACCCTGTCTCCCCTATCAAGCTTAAGGAATGTGCTGCCACTGGCTGTGATGTAACCGCTCTGCCGGGTGGTGAATGAGTGCAGGACCAACTTTGCGTTACGTATCAGATCCACACTGGCAGCGTTGTTGTAGATGGTGCAGAAAAACTGGAATTCATAAACACCTGGATGCTGACACGTAAAATACCCGGTCTTGGTGTCGTAGCTGTTCTGTCCATTGTAGACGACCTCACGGAAAGCCATGGCCATGCCTGGTTTGGGGAAGTTGTTACCTAGTCTCACAGTAAAAGCAACATTCTCGCTATTGCCAGGAGGTCCAGGAGGTCCAGGAGGTCCAGGAGGTCCACGTGGTCCTCGGGCTCCTGTAAAAAGAAAACGTCATGAGTACAATTATACAAACAGGACCTTTCCATATCCGTAATTTAAAGTAATTATTTTCAATTTAAGTATATATGGATAAGTGGTAGATTTACCTGGCAATCCTGGGGATCCAAATGATTCTTGTCCTAGAGAAAGTGATTGGGGAAAATCAATATTTTCAAATATTCTAATTTTGGCACTGACTGTGTTTTGTCAAATGTGTCAGATAGTATTTCAGGACATCAACTTACCATTCTCCTTCCATGGACTGAGGTCAAAATCCTTAATTTTCTTACACGAGGTGTAACCCAACTCAGGGGGACTGTACAGGAAGGGTTTTTCAGGTACTTCAGTTATACCAGTGTTGTCACAGATGATGCGGGCAAGTGACGTTTCCCTCAGGGACGCCTTCTGATCATCACTGAAGACTCCCTCATTCTCCCACCAAAGTCTGAAATTGGACATTTTGGTAACATTTAAATGATCTGAATGTAAAAGTGAATGTAAGGGCCAAAAACCTCAACACAAAAACCTCCACATCTTTAGCAATGTAAGTGATGTAACATACCGGTCTCCCAGGCGGATCTTCTGGAACTGATTGGCAATCAGGCAGCCAAACAGGGCTCCCACTCTTGCTCCATTGACAAAGGGCTCAGCGACTCCTCCCAGCCACACATCGATGTTGTCAGGAGTTCCGTAGAGATCCAGAAGTTTCTTGGCCAGATCAGTGTTGTTCAACACTACAGCCAGCTGATTCAGAGTGCGTGGCTGTGACAGACCACAATGCTTACGCCATTTGTTGTAGCCTAAAAAGGGGCACATAGGGTGAAAATGGGGCCCGTGTGTGATTTGTAATGCCTGCAAAACCTTAGATATGTAGGCAAAATGAATTCTAGACATAAACAATCCATAGGTATAACGTTTAATAAATACCAGGGATTCCATGATCTCTGCCTCTCTGTAAGTTGAGGGAAGCTAGATCCAGTGACAAATCAGAGGAGAATTTAAACAATTTATCCCTCAGTTCATCAGTCATCATCTTATCCTGCGTGTTCAGCTTGGCCTTACGACCAATAAGGCCCCTGAGGATTGGGTCCACACCACCTGAGGAGCACAAGAGATAGTTTCATTTTGATCAATTCTATTCATTATCTGTTTACGACTAACAAGTTAAAGATCTTGGCCATACCTTCAAAGGTGATCCTCCACGGTGTGAAGAAGGCTTTGTGCAGCAATGGGCTGGGGTGATCATGGTGTTCTTGGTACTTATCATTGAGACGAAACATGAAAGGCTGAACCATCAAGTGAGCGAATCGGTATGCAGCTGTGGCGAACACATTGGAGATGCCGGGGTCAACATCTTCATCATAACCGGGGTAGGTGGACAGCTGCTTTCTAATTATGTCTGGACCAACAATGTGAAGTAAGTAGTCTCTGAAAGTGAGAACCTAAAAGATAGAAAATACACTGAGTAATTGAACCATGTGAGGACTGACCATCCATCCCTTAAATAATAATTTCTGTATTCCATGCAGCTAAGCCCCTCCCTAACCTGGAAATATGCTCCCATGATCTTGCGAGCCTCCTGGTAGAGCCTCTCTCCATCCCAGTGAGGGTTGAGTTTGGCCAGAGCACGTGCCAGGCGGTTGTGCTCACGCACAAACAGCGTGTGTAAAGAGCTCAGACCAATGTGCTCATTCACACGCTCGTCACCTTAAAAGTCAGATAAAATGAGAAAAGAAAGTGCTGTCAGCCCTGTGCGATGCTTGGAATGAATCTAGCACTATCAACATTTCTACGTCAGTGTCTTCGCTGCCACTCACCAGCCACAAAGCAGGGCACCTCCTCCGCATTTACGTCATTAGTAATGCGAGCTCGGGTGGCACACATGTTTGTATTCATGTTGCTGAAGGGCAGGAGCTCACGGCCATTGTCAGAGTACATTGTGTTGGTCCTCATCAGGCCTTTATCTGTGAACTCCCGTAGGAAGCGAGCTTTGTTATCATCTGAACCATACACCTGACCTGCATCAAGGTAAGCTGTGAGAGAGTTCATCTGCTGACGGATGGAGCTGGCTCCAAAGACATAGCCTACGTTGCCAGAACCACAAGCTGCTGCCGAGCGGAAGAAGGGCATGCACTCTTCTGACTTTTTGCCAGAGCGGGGGTCATTTTTGGGAATCTGTTGAGATGACAACAAGCAGTTAGCATCTAAGGTGTGTGTGTGTGTGTGTGCGTGTGTGTGTGTGTGTGTGTGTGTGTGTGTGTGTGTGTGTGTGTGTGTGTGTGTGTGTTTGAGATGCATTCATGTCTTTTCACACTGACCTCAATGGGGAAGCAGGGCTCTGTGCGCTCACAGCTCTTGTCACAGTCAATGCCATCACTGAATGAGCGGATGACTGGAGAGTGAGGAGTAAAGGTCAGGTCATGGTCAGTCCACTGGCCGAAGATTGTCACCATGTGAGTGTACAAGTTGTCATTAACAGAGCCGTTTTTTAGTCGCATAATTTCGTTGGACACGGCCCTTACCTGAGGACACAATGTGGACAATGAGCACCTTTGTGGAAAGCATCTGTATAACTACAAGTGTCTATTTTCCATTGTCATTTGCGGGATAGCCAGTAAAGATGATTTTCTGAGGTTTATTACCCAGGGAAGAAGGTGATTGTTGACTTTCTTATTATTCCAGCCTTTAGGCAGAGAGACATTATCCTCATACTCAGCAGGGAGCCAGCGGGTGAAAGGTATGTTGGAGGAGCCTAAGATGGGGTTTTTTCTAGGCAAGAAGAAAAATAAAGCCATTATTATTAATTGTATCTGTTTCAAGATAAACTTTAAGGCATTTATTAATGTTTATTAAAAAAAAAAAAATCTGAGCCTAAGGAAATATAGGGGAAATGACATGCAACAAAACTCACAATCAGGGACATCAGTTAGTACTAAATGGAAGATTGTTGTGCAGTTGTCCACACCTATTTTCAGTTTCTTCATTTGTTAAATGAAATGTTGCAATTGAATAGTTGCCTCACTCGTTGTTGCAGGCGCTGGTTGCAGTGCGAAACTGCATTTCCGGACCCATCCTGCAAGAAGGGGGACGATGTCGGGGCGAGCAGCCTGTCAGGTCAGCAATGACCTGCAGATCCTCCTCAGAGATCAGTTCTAATTAAAAGAAGCAAATAATGAGCAATTCAGCTGTTACCACATAGACTGTAACCGAAGTGCAGATATTTGTAAAGAGAGTTAAGAGAAGCTGTAAAGGCTACACACCTGTGGCATTGATGGAGCGTTTTTGACGTCTTTCCAAAGACCTCTTGATGAGTTTTACGGCATTATCCATATAGTCAGCAGCACGCACAGCATTACGGGTTGGGCCAGCAGGCTGTTTCAACAACCGCAGGATGTCCGAAGGAGACACTGCGTTCCGCCTCACACGTTCAACGCTCCTGTATTGTGTGGAGAGGTCAGATTTATTCATTCATTCAGAATGTCTTTAATTGCAATTTAAAGACCTTTGTTATTCGGTGTACATTCGGATCAATCGTTTTTCTTTCTTAAACCAGTAACTAGTAAAGCGACTGAATGATTTTTTGCGTTTTGCTTTTTACCTTACTAAATGGTTATCTGAACATTAGGGGTGAGGGGCGGAAGTCTCGGAAGTATTTCCAAAACAAAAGCCCTCGCGTGGTAAAAGAAACGCATTGATGCTGCAAGAAAGTTTTGGGATATTTGGATAAATGTGTTTAGAGAAATGAGACGTCCTTTCTTCTGAAACGTCACGTGAAGTTACGTCAGTGTCTGATCAAAGATGAATCAGCTGCCTGTCGGCTTTAACAGCTGTAGAGACTTTTGACGGAGTTTTATGTCGTTTATATTATGTATTCATTATGTTTCGTCTGTATTTATTGATATTCTGATTGTGACTTCATTATTTAATAACCCAAAATATGATTTGAAAAAGACACTACTCTTTTGAACACTGGAAATGATGTATTAGGTTAAATGTTTCAGGGAAAGTTTAAATTATGTAACTCCATCAAACCAGACGCTCAGGAATAATAAACCTCACATATCAGTAAAAAGTGTTTCTTGCAGACAGACAAACTATTTTACTCTCTCTGAAGTTATTTGATTTCACTCCCCTATGAAACTCTGGTCATGTTGCAGCGTCCAATCAATAACTGATATCCAACAAGGGGCGTGTCGGCTGGTAAAAGTCTCGCGTGATAAGGCAGCGAAAGTTAATGCTCATATGTCAACCCACTCTCTGACATGTATACTATCACCCAAAGGTACTTATTTTTTCAACAGGTGTGTACTCACACTCTTCTGGAGTATTCGTAAGCTGAGTCCACATTGGTCTTGGCCGCCAACACAGCCTTTTCAATGACGCTCCTGCTCAAATGCGATTCTGAAAGCGTAAAACACATTTTGTTTAATTTACTTTCTGCTCACTGATGTTTTTGGTAAGTGCATTTCTGACATGATCATTTTTAGGTCTAATTTATGCCACACTCTTACAGCATTTTACAAAATAACATATCTTTTGTTGCATTATTGAAGAACAAAATATGAAACTCAAACATGTTCACTTGTGTAATACTAAAATAAGAGAATAAATTAAAGCCGGTTGAGACTATTTTAAATCAGTCAAATAATAAATGCATTTAAAGTTCTTAGTGGTTTTTCAAGTAAGATGATAGAGGTAGTACTCACCAGCATTCACCTGGCATTGCAAGCACAGGTAAAGACCTGCAGCCATCAGGCACAGAAAACGATTCATCGCTGCAAAAAAGACAAACATTATCCAGTCAGTAACCCACTGGACTAATAACTTAAACTAATATATTATTACGAATGTTCTTCTAAACAAATAATATAAGAAAAACATAAGCCAAAATAATAAAGTATTATTGACCATAAATAATAAATGTATCTATTGAGTAACAGTAATGGAAAGTTAAAACAAATATATATATATATATATATATATATATATATATATATATATATATATATATATATATATATATATATATATCCATTATAGGAAAGGAGAGTAACCTGCGAAAAGCGCAAAGCTCCAGCCGCTCTGTGAAGTCAATGCATCAAAACATTTCTCAAACGTTTTATAGTCTGGTTGAGCCATAACTTAACGCCCATTTGGTGTGAGGAATTCCCAGACATTGAACTATTTTATTTATTTTTGGTTCCTCCTCTTCCGCATCCCTGTTGAGCAACTTCAAGTTTGCTAATTAAGGAAACATTGCAGCGAGGAAAATAATCCTCTCAATGAAGATCAATGTCGGGACAATGTCAAAGTTTTTATATGATGATATTATTTTCTCGTTTTATTATTCCTAAAGAGAGCCTGGTGGCTACAGTCCAGGAGAACAAATTGTCAGGAATAATTATACTGATTTGTCTAATCTGAGAGAAAAACATTGTTCCCATATTAACACATTTTGCTTTGTAATTTATTCATCCATTTTTCGTCATGCATTTGTGTCTTTTTTGTTTGCTTGCCAATTACAATATTTCTGTAAATTCTGCATGTATAAAATGTAATGATGTTGGACTAAACTGCTAGCGCTAAACTTTAAGAGATTATTCTGACCCTGCTCTCTCACATACAAGTTATACATATAGCTTTTGCATAACACAAAGTTTTATCCCGAAAACTTAAAAAACAATTGTATTATCTCTAATTGTTCATCTTAACTTTTACTGTGTTTTATTATTTTACTTTCACGCAATTGTTCTTGATTGACTTGATGATATGCGAAACAACTTCCTGCACCAATGCTAAAAAATAAGAGGCTGTCGCGTGTTCCTATTGACACATGTTAAAACTTGGCTATATGTCTACCTTTAAACACCTGAGTATTTGGTGACGAAGCTCATTTTGTAATCGTCTAATTAAAAAATGTTGTGGGCTGTGATCCCAGCTTTTTATTCAACGAAAACTTAAGTGTGATTGTGTGTGTGTGGCGTGATTATCCGTCAATGTTACTTTAAGTAAAAGGACTGTGTCTATGCATTCTGTACCAATATATTGTATTATATCAGAACAAGTTATTCTTATATTCATATAAGTGAAGACTAAAGTTAAAACTCATAAGAACCATCCAGTTCCATTGAATATGTGGTTTTGTTGTGTCGTCTTTTGTCAGTAATGATGCTTTTAATTTATAAATAATAAATAAAAAATATCTAACTTTTCTCTTTCTTTGGTCTCATATATCCTTGTTGGTTGGTAAACTCCCCTAAACTAAGTTCATTGCTGTCTGGCCAACATTGTGCTTTGAATCCTGCGTATAGATTCTTTAAAGAAAAACACCACAATGAAATATTTCATTAAAAAATGCTTGAATTGAATCACATTGATGGGTGTTGGTTGTTATTATTAACTGTTTATAAACATCACTTTCATTCTTACATGGTGGAAGTTAAGAGGTTATCATACCAAACTGCTAACTCCACGAGCACATAACTAACATAAGCAAAATTGTATAAAGTAAGTATTATCTGTTTGGTATTTTGAAAGTCCTCAGAGTCCTTCACACTTGGTGTGCCTTATGTGAGGAGGCTGTGGGTGTCTTGAGGATAAGATAAGATGAGGACCTTGTAGATATTCATGACTCCAACAGTCTTGACTAAGGGTTACACACAAACTTCCTCCAACGTGGCGTTATTATCCGTGATTCTGTATGACGTGTTTAAGGCTGAATGAATGTGAACTGTGTCTTTGCATGCTGTACTGTATTATATCAGAACAAGTTATTCTATATTCATATAAGTGAAGATTAAAGATAAAACTCATAAGAAGCATCTTGTTCCATTGAATATATGGTTTTGTTGTGTCGTCTTTGTGTTTGTAATGCTGCTTTTCATTTAACTATTTTCAGGACAATAAGAGATTTCCTCAAAAGCATTTGTTTTGTGTTTGATTTTCATCCTTCTGATCTGTAATTCCTCTTTCAGGGGATCCAACAGCTCTAAGAATCCAAAACAGGAATAATGTGAAGGACCAAAAACACCTAAAACCTAAAACCCTCCAGCAAAATGGATTCTAAACACATTTGCATTATAAATACCTCTTACATCAAATACAATATAAAATGTAAGTATTATTTTATTTGTCCAAACAAATTCACTTTCTTTATCTAAAAATGTTTAATTTTTCACAATTTTCTAACAACTTGTGTTTTTTATGAGCCAAAAGGAAACATTTGTCATTTTATTTATAAAATGTGTATATTTCACACAAGTCTTTTGGGTAGCTGTATATCAGTGTATTGTTGGAGCACAAGTTGAGCAGCCATACACACACAAAAAAAGGCCACCCAGTATATCTGGCATACAGCTTGGAAATGTGTGTCTTCTATTGTTGAAAAAACATTATACAACACAAAGGTAGAGGAATATCTAGAAAAGATGGCTTTCTGTCAACCACACCTCTGTCAAGGTACACTGACAACATCAAGGTTGACTCTATTTCAAGTGTTTCAGTGAAATAAAATAAACACACACACACACACACACACACACACACACACCGAGACACAAAGAACTCCTACAAAACCCATTGTGATTTATTAAAAAGTAAATTAAGTTTATTATGAAGTGTGCATTTACAAATACAAAACAATTTTTAAAGATTAGAATGAATCCCTCTCCGCTACAATTAGTTAAGTGTGTGTGTGTGTGTGTGTGTGTGTGTGTGTGTGTGTGTGTGTGTGTGTGTGTGTGTGTGTGTGTGTGTGTGTGTGTGCGCGTGTGTGTGTGTGTGTGCGTGTGTGTGTGTTTATTTTATTTCACTGAAACACTTGAAATAGAGTCAACCTTGATGTTGTCAGTGTACCTTGACAGAGGTGTGGTTGACAGAAAGCCATCTTTTCTAGATATTCCTGTACCTTTGTGTTGTATAATGTTTTTTCAACAATAGAAGACACACATTTCCAAGCTGTTTGCCAGATATACTGGGTGGACTTTTTTCCCCTTCTCTACAGGTTGAAAAAATCTAGGAACTTTAAATGTTGTGAGAAAAAGAAGAGCGTATCATGATTTATACTAGGCAAAGCGTAGAGAAGCCAAGATTAATTTGGCCGGTATGTCAGCACACACAGCTGTGTTGGAAGGGTTGGTCTGCAGTTTATAGCTATCATACCTAAAGTAAAAATATATTTTTTAATTGTGTCCATGATGCTTGGAAAACTGGTCTATGTTCCAGAACATGTCTACCTGTTTGACTGCACCTGTCAATTATCAGGTGCTACCTTGATGGCCTGACAGTAGATCAAATCAGTACTTTAGAGTGCTTCAGGGCAAAAAGGAGCTCAGATAATACCAAACCTATAAGGAACCATGAGGTAGGAAAGCTCATAAATGTTGTTTAAATGCAATACTTTGAGGTAGTAAGTATTTATTGGTTGGTTGTTATTATTAACTGTTTATAAACATCACTTTCATTCTTACATGGTGGAAGTTAAGAGGTTATCAGTACCAAACTGCTAACTCCACGAGCACATAACTAACATAAGCAAAATTGTATAAAGTAAGTATTATCTGTTTGGTATTTTGAAAGCCCTCAGAGTCCTTCACACTTGGTGTGCCTTATGTGAGGAGGCTGTGGGTGTCTTGAGGATAAGATAAGATGAGGACCTTGTAGATATTCATGACTCCAACAGTCTTGACTAAGGGTTACACACAAACTTCCTCCAACGTGGCGTTATTATCCGTGATTCTGTATGACGTGTTTAAGGCTGAATGAATGTGAACTGTGTCTTTGCATGCTGTACTGTATTATATCAGAACAAGTTATTCTACATTCATATAAGTGAAGATTAAAGATAAAACTCATAAGAAGCATCTTGTTCCATTGAATATATGGTTTTGTTGTGTCGTCTTTGTGTTTGTAATGCTGCTTTTCATTTAAATATTTTCAGGACAATAAGAGATTTCCTCAAAAGCATTTGTTTTGTATTTGATTTTCATCCTTCTGATCTGTAATTCCTCTTTCAGGGGATCCAACAGCTCTAAGAATCCAAAACAGGAATAATGTGAAGGACCAAAAACACCTAAAACCTAAAACAGAAATATTGTACTCAGCAGGGAGCCAGCTAGGCAAGACAAAACAACAAGGGCTTTAGTTTTCTTTCTCTTTGTCTCACACGTGGGTGTACTATGCAGAGCATGTATCATTCATTGACAATACTGGCATGTTTCCAGAAAGGAATATTCCAGATTCAATATGGCCAAAAGCTGCAGACATACATGTATTTTTCACTTGTTTATTTTCTATTTCACCCCCATCCATATAGTCAGCATTACGGGTTGACTCAACAGGCTGCTTCAACACATTACTTGAATCATTGCATTCCTCCACCCACGACCAACGCTCCTGTATTGTATGAAGATGTCACATTTATGAGCAATGTGACGCTATTGCTTCTGATGGCAGACATCTTGCAGTATTTCATACTTTCATTCTAAATAACATAACTTGTGCAGCAGTTCATCAGGTTTGTACACTAACTCTCTGGTGGAGTCCACTGCGGCCTTGGCTTTAATCACAGCTTTTTAAATTACGCTTTTGCTCAAACGTAGTTCTGAAGACACAACACGTCTTTAAGTTAGTCTGCTCTCTGGTTAAAAAGTGTTCCTTCTAGACAAGCAAACACACATACAGCTCTGGTAATTGTATTGTATCTGCTGGTGTTTGCACATATCAGACAGTTCAGGCTGAAGCGTCTTCTAATTTCTTCAAATGCTCCATAAACAGATCTCATCTTAAATCTATTTAAAATGTGATAACAATATAATTCAAATATTATTCAAATATGTCATTAAACAAAATGGCATTAACCTATGTGCCTGTTGTCTTACTAACTAAACAATGACTAACTTAAAATGATTTTAAAAAATAGCTTTAAATTAAACATTTAAGAAACTTCTCAAAAGTTACAGGACGTCTTCTCTGCTGACCGGCAAAATATATTTTCTGTCATGGAAACTTTATAACTTTTATTCTCAAGACTCTTCCTTGTGCCGATTGATGAGAAGTGATGTGTTCCTTCCCTTTCGTTGGATAGAATTTAAGAAAGACATTTGAAATATTTGACTTCAGAGCATGAAGAGAAGAACGTTTTTTGTTTTGTAACCAGGAAGTCCCTTTAAAAAAGAGCAAAACATTACATAAGAACTGGATCACAATGGTTCTGTAATTTCTTGATAATCATCACATTTCCCTCACCTATACATATTTTATCAGGGATGCAGCTTTTCAACAATCCAACATTGATTATGAATCTGTTTTGTTGCTTAAGACGATATGGGTATTTGACATCTTATACTATCTTTGTTTAATTACTTTTACAATCTATAAACTAATGATCTGTTGAGCAAAGAGCAACACAAACACTTTATGTTTTTGAGAGATGATTGTTTCTCATATAAAATGTGAATCATGTTGATTAAAGGAATAGTTTAGCATTCTTGGGAATACTTATTTGCTTTTCTTGTGGAGTTAGGTGAGAAGATCGATACTTGCCCTACATGTTAAAAAACGTTGTGCATGCTGGTGACCCATCGCATGCAGCTGGGACTCTTTTTATTTATTTCGCCCCTGCCCGTCAGACAACCTGAGTCCTCCACTGACCCCCGATTGTACCAGCATATCAAACTGGACAATTCTCTGCTGTCTGCTGTGTGTCATCGCCTCAAAATGGTTCAAGTTACAGTTAGTTTACTTAACCGCAACAGTTACAGACAGATTGAATAACCAGACTGAAAATCTACTGATGAAGTCAACTCAGTCTTAGAGATATACTTCATGTAGGCCTACACTTTTTTTAAGAATGTTTAGTATATATATTTGGGTAGGCCTATATACAAAATAAAGGCAGATGATGGGTATAACAAATCAAAGGTGTGTGTGTGTGTGTGTGTGTGTGTGTGTGTGTGTGTGTGTGTGTGTGTGTGTGTGTGTTGCATTTGTGCTTTATATCCATTTAATTAAAACATATTTTAAAACTTTGTTGTACTTTAAAAACATTCATTTTATAAAACTGAAGCACACATCCACATGTCACTGTACTGGTTTAATGACGGTAATCATAAAATATTCTCGAATGTTTACTCACTTAAGGGAAAATGGGAGTGTCATTTGTTCACATGCACTGCTGAATTTGTCCTGCATATAATTATTGTTGTCTGACTAATAACCTTGAAGGCTGAAAAATGCAGTTTGGGTACATGACCAACCAGTATGTGAGTTTTCCAAAAACAATTGACCTATTTATAAGAATTCATGCCGTGTAACTTCCCATGTCAGGTCATTCCACAACAGGCTAATAGTTATTAAAAAAAATTACAATAAGCAATTGATCATAATCTCATTTTACAGTAAGTATAAAGTCATATTTTGAAAATGACCTCAAAATATGACCTATTTTAACTGCATTGACCAATTTGCACCAATTGCAGAATGCAAACCCTAAAGACAGTGTTCAGAATTAAAATTCAGTGTGGGAATATTTGTTTTAATGTCTTTTATGTATTTCGGACCATTTTACATCACATTCTGCACCAAACGTTGTTAAAAAATGTGTCCGTGACGATTCCGTAAAATAGATTTTTGGTTTCGTACTCTATGCTCACTTGTTTTAGAGGTGCTAAGCCTATTGTACTGTGTGTACTTTGGGTGGAGTGCAATTCCAACATATACTTAAAGATGTGATATAATCCTGTGACGTATGGCAAACTTATGTTTCTATGTGTTGACTGCTATAACATAATACCTTTAGGTAATAAAACCGGCTAGTCAACATATCTCGTGACATACAACTTAGTTCCTTTAAAAGTATCTAACCTACTCAAGGAAATGCAGTAACAATACAGTGGGCTTCTCGGAAAGAAATGAAAGAAAAAAAAGATGTTTTACTGGAACAGCAACTTAGTAGTTCATCAAGTAGCCTGGTATGCAAGGCTTGTAACGGTAAGATCAAGACAGAAGAGAGGTGACACGACACAGAGGCAGATAAATGTTGAACAGGCCGAGACCTAATAAGGCTCTTTGGCAGGGGGGGGCAATTCATTTTTACGTGAGAAACCCGAGCTGTGTTGGAGGGCCGAATCAACAATAAATTGAATTTAATTCCGCTCAATATTCATTTTCTCCCATTGTAAAAAGCAGTACATTATATATTTTGATTAGCTGCTTCTGTTAATCAAAAGAATAAAGATATTCTCTTCAAATAGTGGGTCAAATAGGAAAATACTCCTAGAGAAGCAATAAACAGTAAAAACAATCATTACATCAGTATTCTTCACAAACCAATACTGAAAAGGTGTTTTACAGTATGTAAAGATAAACAAGTAATCAACTTTATACAAAAAGCAATAAGTGCTTTTGATGTTTTTCAGTTCACTTTACTTGTTCAGTGAGAAACATCCAGTCTGTCTTGGGCTTCAACAAGTGCACTGAACTCTGGTTGAATGTCTGAGGTGGATATGCGCAGGACAGCTGACAGGTGATCATCAGTGATAGAGGATCTGTACCTGGGTCTGTTGAACTTCATCACTGTTCACATATGTAGGTAGATCCAAAGAGGACCAGACTCTTCTGAGCATGTCTCCTCATGTGTGGAAAGTTCTCCTCTTTCAGGGAAGAGTAAAACTCAGGCAGTGAGACTGACCCAAAGTGCTCTGACAGAAGTGTGTCAGACTGCAGGTCAATGAGCTGAACATCACTGGGTGCATCATCCACATTGCATGTAAATGGGGAAAGATCATGTGCATTTCATTCTCAACTGTTTTAAAGTCTTGAAATCGCCTCCAAAACTCACCATGCAGCTTCTAACATGGATGAGTACCTGTGGAGGTGATCAGCTGATGGTGTGGCTTCCTTCAGTGTTGACAAGTGGGTGAGAATGCTGTCCTCCATTTGGTTTGAGAGAAGCTGCAACTTTCTCATGAAAGCCTTCACTGCGCTGTACATTTCATGCACAAAAAGGCCCTTGCATTGCAGTTTGACATTTAGTTCATTCATTAGGGCAGTCACATCTACAGCAAAACCAAGGTCTGCCATCCAGTCTGCATCTGAAAGCTGTGGGACGCCTTTCTTCACAAGTCTTGACTCTCTTCTCTCAGGTCCCACACTCTTTGCCCAGGCTGAGCCACCTGACAGCTGTGAGGTAGTCTATGTCATGATGTTCAGTCTCATTTTCCTCCAAAAGTGCAACAAACTGTCTGTGATTGTAATGCTCTTGCCCTGATGAAGTTACAACATCAACAACATGGTTAATGTTTAGAACTGACTTACACAACACTTCCTGATGTATAACACAATGCAAAAATACCCATTTCTCTTCAGGGTTCATTTCTGTCACTTTATACTGCATTGTCTTCAAAAGTCCAACATTGTTCCCCGTCAGATTTGGACAACCATCCGTTGTCCCGCCTGCCAGCTTGTCCCATGTCAGTCCCAACTTGTCCACACATGCATTTACCTCCGTGAACACATCCCTCCCTGTTGTTGACCCTCTCATTGACTGCATGGCTGCAAAGCTCCTCCGTGATTTTGAAGTCCTTAGTTATCCCACGTAGGAAGATGAGTAGCTGGGCAGTGTCACTCACGTACATCGCAGCTCTCATCCAAAACCAAGGGAAGAAAAGTAAAGGTTGACCTCTCTGTTCTGCAGCTGAAGCTCCAGATGTCTCGATCCTCCTCTTACTGTGCGTCAGGGGCACATTCTCAAATGCCTCCTTTTTCTCCGGACATACGAGTGCTGCAGAATCCACCAAACGGTTTACTTTTCTTTTTCTAGCGATTGTGTGGGATAAGACATAACTTGTGTTAACAGCTGCATCTCTGGATGTGCAATGTTTTGTAAAAAGTCCTTGTTGGTTTTGCAGCTAGCAAAGCACGCGACTCCTTTTCCCGCTCTTCATCAGACAAGTTCTTGAACGGCGACTCAAATTGTAATCCTTGAACACAGCGACCTGCGCACCACAAACTAAGCACACGGCTTTACCTTTGACTTATGTAAATACATACTTAGCAGTCCATGTCTTCTTGAAAACGAGGCATTCTGTATCAATCTTTCATATTTTGGCGTGAGCGGACATTTTGAGGGCTAGCATTACTTGTAGCTGTTCACGCACGCCGCACCCTTTTCAAAATAATAGCAACACAGTTAGACAGTTATTTACACCATGCACGCAATATAATGGTGTTGCTTTTATTTTTAAAAGGGTGCTGTTTAAAAAAATATATATAATAATATATAATATATAATAATATATAATATAATTTACGATTGTCCTATCGCGGGCCGGACAGGATGTGGCCCGCGGGCCGTAAAATGCCCAGGTCTGCTCTTTGGAGTTGACCTCTCAACTAAAGATATCTGAATGAAAATGGGTTATATGGATACCCACAAGTCCCCCCTTTACAGACATGGTAACGTTATGATAATCATAATGCAAATTAGGGCACAAATCATGCAGTTTTTTGAAAGCAGTATAAATGTGTTATTTCCGCCTATTCTAAAAAACAAAAACATGTAATATCTCCGCATGCTGGAGTCCCTAAACAGTATTGGAGTTGCATAAATTGGGTATGACTAGAAAGTTGTGGATCCAATGAGCCCAATTGTATACCTGTGTGATGATGTTAGTCCCCATAATAGCCTTTTCATTGTAGTGAAACCATTTTTGTAAACTTGACCTTGCAGTATAAAATGAGCTGTTGTGAGCTATAGGAAAATCATAACTTCATGAAACTACAGACTTTCAGGGGATGTATGGCTTTCCTATGTAGATTGATAATATGGGTGTTTCTTAGCAGTTTCCAGAACTGCAGTGCTTGCCATCCGATCACCGAAAAATGCAATTTTTATAGAAATCTCCAAATGTCAAAAGTTTCTGATACCAAATCACTGCATGAACTCTTCTATGGTGTTCCTCAATTTATTGGTGTTTAATGTGATATTTTGAAAGGATTTTTGACCATTTTGATCGATTCTCGAGTGGTCAAATATGTTTAAATTTGGCACCAGATCTGTCTAACAAATGATATCAACCCAAACATTGCTGCAACAACTTATGAGACATTATAGAGCAGGGGTCTTCAACGTTTTTCGGGCCAAGGACCCCCAAACTGGTGTAGCGTGGTGCAGGGACAACCTACTGTATATATTGTACACAAGAGGCTTGATGAGGTCTGTGCGACGGGGGGAGGGGGGGTGCGTGGCATAAATGTATTTTAGTTCACCCTTCTCCTTTCCTCCACTCTGTCTCTGACTGTAGGTGTGTGTCGGAGGGAATGTGAAAAAAATAAAGTAATACAATAAAAAAAAACTTTATTTCTTTTTTTTTCTTTTTCTTTTATTGCTTTATCTACAAACAATTTCGTGACCCCCCCTGCAGTACCTCCGCGGACCCCCTGGAGGTCGTGGACTCCCTTTTGAAGACCCCTGTTATAGAGCATGTGGATGACCATCATATACTTCGATCATAATGTTCCAAGCACTTATACACTCTAAACCTTCAGATTTTAATAGGCGCCTAACCAAAACACAATGTTTATTACAGATTTATGCTTTTAGATGATGTAAACTTTTGTATGTAGCATTTCAAACACAAACTGTCACAAAGCTATTGAGACAAGTTAGAACAAAACAAAAAAACAAGGAACAAAGACTACTTGAATCTGATAAAGATGCTACACAAAGTACCAATGTTTCCAAAAGAGAAAAACATCAAGGCACACTGATTTAGCATATAAGTATTACGCTTAAAAGCCTTTATTATTGTGGTTGTGTTAAAAACCTGTTTGTGGTTTTGTGGATAAAAAGTTTACATCTTGTAAAATCTTTCAACGAAGATTTGGAGATTATTTTGGCATTACGTGTTGTAATTGTAGTGTCGTGTGCTGTTACTGGAAATGTTTTATTATTGCGTGTGTGTGTGTTTCCATCCATATATAGACTATGTCCGTCATACCTTCTTCATTGTCCTGTCATCCGTGCATGCTTCTTTCCTGTAAGCTGCAGATTGAATGGGGAAATTCTTTTTACCAGTGTTTCCTCATATTTGGTTTTATCTGCCTTCATCTACTTTATCCTGTGTAAAGATTAAATTACTTAATTTTTTTAAAAGGACAATCAGCGTGTTTGCTTTCATAAAATGTAAGAATGACCTTGTAACTCTGTGTTCGCAGGCTGAAATGCGTATGTGGGTGCATATCGTGATTTTTTATTTTGTTTTTGCTACAATAAGGAAATATTTTTGAGTAATAGTCTGCTAGATTGTAGTGTGTCCTCATTTTTGATCCTATCTCCCTTCTTCTGCATTTTCACATTCTTGTGTTGAGAAGTAGTTTACTTTCAAATAACAAAACGCTGGACATGGATGGATGTTTGCTGACAAAGCTAAACTTTCTATAGAGAAGTTGTACCAACATTTGTTGTTTCTGTTTGTTTGATTAGCTTTTCAATATCTTTGCAAAAATATCCATGTCCAAAACCATTTTTGATGTAGTTTCATAATTAAAATGTGAATATGATGTTTTGCAAAATACATCAAATTGATAATAACATAACATTTGTGGAATTCATTCATTTCAGTTTGGTTTGGTTTGCACATTGCAAATCGATCAGCCCTGATTTTTCATGGCAGCCAGAGGTAAGAGCTTCCATACTTGCACTCTGAATCTGCTCTCCGCTAGGCCTGTATTTTCTGTCTTTCTTCCTCCCCCTGGCAACATTTGTTTACAAATCACTAATGGTTGTATCAGTCGGGTTTGAGCTGTAGGTCAATATGACTACAGACTACTATCATATCTTAATGATACTGCAAAAACTCTGTTACATAAGAAAACAGATATCCGTATATTTACAAAGAATCAATCTGTACTGGAGAGGCTGTCTTTATAAATAATGGGAACATGTTCAATGATAATAAAAGAAAGGACATATTACCATGCTAGTTCGGCATGTTGCATGCTTTTAAAGAACATTTAGTTTGACAAATGTTTCGTCCTGTGAATGGATACAGCTTTATTTGTTTCCTTTTATACAAGGCCACATAACAAGATCGTTGAGAATTGTTCTTGTCTTTAGGAACCTTTAGGGTGTTTCAGTATTACAAAATATCGAATAGGTCTTGCCAGGGAAGACACATTCTAATAATTCAAAATAAAGAAATAAATGCTGTAAATGTATTGGATCACTTCCATTGACTCTGAGAGTATCTTGAATATCAAGAACAAAACCTTTTAGCAGCCAAGACCTTGAGGTTACCCCAAACCTTTGCACTGCCAGAGTTGTAAGAGGACGTATGTGTTTGAACATGTTACATTTATTTGAGAATACTTATTTCATATGTCCGAGGATGAGATTGTTGATTATAAAAGGACATATTACTTTAATAAAATAAATTAGCAGGAAAGGTTGCGATTGCATTTGGCTTCATCCCTCACAAAGGGAATTAGGATGCAAATTAAACCCATGTTGTTCTGAATGGGTCATAGTTTGACACTGTAGAAGTTAGAAAGGGAAAAGTTAATTAGCACAATACACAGGCCTAATTAAATGACTTTGGCTGCACACTCATACTGTAGACATCTTGTTAGATGTGTATTTATGATCCCCAAACAACTGTGTTGCAAGGCAGGTTAAAAGAGGTCTATTAAAGATTAACAGGACAGAGACAGGTGCAGCAGGTTTGGGCACTCATTGTGATTTATAATGACAACACTAAATATAATGCAGTGCAACAACATAGAAGCTCTACTGTTCTGAGGGTAGGGTGGCAGGACTCACCCTTAGAGACAGGGAAATGAGTTCAGACATCCGGAGGGAGCTCGGAGTAGAGCTGCCGCTCGGGTTCCCCGAGGAGGAGCTGGAAAACCTCGCTGGGGAGAGGGACGCCTGGACGACCATGCTTGGACTAACATGAAGTAAGAACATTTGTGCAAACCAACATCTAGTGCACGTATGTACTTGAATCTAAAAACCAGTTTCACATAGAGCAGAATGCTACTCTCTCATCTCTTTTTAAGAAATAACATTCTGTTGGGCAATCTAGCTCGAGCACTATTTCCTCTGCTCTGCTGCCCTCTCTTGGTCCATTCAGAAGCCTTCATGAGTTGTTATTGTCAACATGAGTTATGAGCTGTATTTTATTAAAGGACTACAATTTCGTTCAGGCATATTCCTCTTCGTTTAGACAACTGACTTTATACAGTCTCTGGTTTGAGGTTTGAAATGTGACTAAATCTCACTAAATATTTGAAACTAACCATAAAAAAAATCTTATATCTCATACAAATCAGAATTTAATAATCCTTAACCCTTGTTTAGTGTAGTTACATGTGTTATTATGTCTCATTATGTTTTCACATAATATGAAGTCAATTCACACTTTTCTAAAATGCTTAATATTGATTTACATAAAGATTTACTGAATTCCAAAATTAAGGATCTATTTAGTCTATTTACGTATGTCTGCCCACGGCATGCCATCCATACATGAAACACTAATGTTTAAATATAATACTATAAAGCCTCTACTTCTGCAACGAAAGCAGCTCAAAACCTATATTGAAACAGCTGATATGCAATGGCAATGACCACGCCCATCTTTGAACTTCACCTTTATTTTGATCTCAACTACACGTCTGTAATGTTTCCTGACTATCACAGTGACATCATCTGTTGTCCACAGACAGACACACACACACACAGACACACAAGAAATTGTACTTTCAAATGTTCCTGCCATATCTCCCATTGCCTGTCAATAACTTTACACACCCACTTGTAATTATAACTATACGCCCATGATGACACATACATACACACACACACACACACACACGCACACACACACACATACAGAACCACAGGCTGAAAACAATACCAGCGTCACTGTCGCTGCTCGTAAAAAAAAAAGTAAAGTGCATCTGGAAGTAGAATTGTGTGATTTCCATGAATATGTGTAATTGAATGAATAATTCCTATGATTTTTATTAGACAAAAATGATTGACGACACTCCGAAGCAGACGGTGGCGATAGTGCGCATAATACACTGTTTCCAAACCTCTGTTTAATTCCACCAGGAACAAGAACAGCCCCACTCATGTTGTTGTAGTCCGACTGCGCTTCATATCGCTTTGTGATCCTCGTACACCATGTCAGCATCTGGCTTTATCCTGGTCATCCTCGCGGTGTCTATGGGGCCCGGTAAGATTTACTGGCAGCGACTTTATTAATGTCTGCATCACTGTCACCTGACTAGTCGCCATTAATTATGTTGTCAAATACCAGGTTGTTACCATAGGGTTGTTATTTAGACTATGACAATTTACACTCAAACACTTACATGCAAAAAAGAATGCAGCTGTATTCTGAGTGCTGAATTATTTTTGATTAAGTTGTCGTTATTTCTCTCTATTTCTCTTCCCTTCACTGTCTGCATCATGTCTGTGTTCAAGGAGACTCCAGGTTCATCACAGACCCTTTGTCATTCATCAAACAGAAATCTCTGGTAAGCCTGACATTTATTTTCTATATTATTACTGTTTTGTCAGATGTTTTAAAGGCCAACATACTAATACTATACTGATTTTAAAAGTAATGCCCACATAGATCAACTGTACTTAAACACATTAAACTGTATTGGAACCTAAAGTCTATTTTTTGCACATGTGTTAAAAATAATATGCATTTATTAATTAAAAGGTGATGTTTTTGACACATACAGTAACAAAGATTCCTTTACATTAACTCGTAAAGCAGCACAGGAAAGAAAAACACGGACAGTTTAGGCCAGGGGTGTCAAACTCATTTTAGTTCAGGGACCACATACAGCACAATTTGATCTCAAGTGAGCCGGACCAGTAAAATCATAGCGTAATGACCTATAAATAAAGACAACTCCAAATGTTTCCCTTCGTTTTAGTGCAAAAAAATACAAGTACATTCTGAAAATGTTCAAATTTAATGAACTATCTTTTTTACAAACCATTATGAACCTGAAAGAAGAAAAAGGCGCAATTTCAACAATATTGTGCCTCAGTTTATCATTTACACATGTGCATTACAACTTATAGAGCACATTGTATCTACAAAGGCACAAAACATTTTGTCACAGGTATCTGGAACAGTATTTTACTTAATGTAACTCATTTTTACACTTTGCGAAGTCATCCCGCAGGCCGGACTGGTGATAAATAATCTCACTGTGGTTTCTCCTTATTAGACATTAGATATGTGCTCAGAGTGCAACCAGGTCATCCGTCTGTCCGCCAACATGATTTCCAGCAGAGATACCAAGGTGAGAATGTTGGTAAATCACTCACTGCCGTTTTGTTTTACTTTCACTTCACTTTACTTGACTGACCACCTGACAGCGTTTGTGGATTTGGATAATCAGGAAACTGGCAGACACACCCATAAGATGGGATCTTTGTAATGTACTTAAAAGTTCAACCTTGAAATGGACGTTTAGACGTTTAGTTTAGGTTATTGCCTGTTGTTAGCACAGATTCAATGAGAGAAATTCCAATATTCAAATGTCAGGGCGTTAAAAGGTGACTTTCATCACAAAAGTTTACGTTAGTCAACGCTCGCTCTTGTACTTTGCAGAGTTATTGTGTTATTGTACCCATTATTATTGCGATGCACTAACTACTGTGCTTTTTGCAGGAGAATGTGTATGAAACCTTGCATGCTCTGTGCCAACGCCTCCCAAGAGAGCAAGCATCAGAGTGTGACTCACAGGTGAAGACGTATTTGCCCAAAGTCCTGCAGAAGACATCTGGTCACCTGGTGAGTTTACTGTACTCTATTTAGGCTTCTTTATAGACATGTTGGGGGGGAATAATTAACACTTCGGTCTTCAATTATCATCTTTTAATGCATGATAATATGCGTTTATGTAGAAACCAGGAGACACCTGTATGGTTTTTGGACTTTGTGCTGCCCACAAGAAGGAGGAACTGCTGGAACTTCCCCAGCAGGCCCCCGATGAAGGCGTATCCAGATCTGCAGTCGGCACAGCCACCGGAACCCAAGTTAGTGTGAGAAAGCAGAAGTGGATGTTATAAGTTGAACTGAAAGTTGTGCTTATTATTTTTGATACAATAAATCACCCTCTTATCAGCGTATCCTCTCTCTAGGTGCAGTTCAACCCAGTTTGCACCCTGTGTCTTTATGTTCTCAATAAGCTGGAGAACCTGTTGCCCAAAAATATGACTGAGGTGACTCTTCTTTCCGTATCACTCTTTATTACAGGCACATATCCCTCATCACACATGTAAATATCTTCTCTGTTGCCCTACAGGATGCTTTGGTGAAGCTCATGGCTGAGGTCTGCGATCTCATACCACATAGCTATAAGGACGAATGTGATGATTTTGTCGACAAATATGGCGCCCAGATAATCGAATTCCTCTTATCGACTGCTGCCCCTCACACAATATGTTCTCTTTTGCACCTCTGTTTGTTCAAGGAGCAGCCTGCTCCAGGTAAGTCACATGTTTATGATGAATACATTTGGTCATCTTATTGGTTTGACCTGAAACTCTTCCACCACCACGTTTGACGATACTGATTCCCCAGAGTTGTTCCTCCCCTCGGATTGTGAGTCGTGCCGCACGCTGGCTGCGTTGAGCCGACTTCACCTCGGTCTCAACTCCACCGAACTCCAGACGTCCTCTTTCCTCCAGTCTGTGTGTGTCCATCACCCCAATGCCATCTTCAAGGTCTAACCCTCAGCTCCCACTCACACCAATAATCCCAACTAACAAAAATTCTTCACAAATCACTAGAACTAAAGAATGTATGACCTCTCCTTGGTTTTACCTTGAATTAGAGTTTTTAGTAAAGTGAAAATCTTTGTCACTTTCCATGAACGTATGTCCCTCTCGTGTGCTTTTCAGTGTGAGGCTTTTACCAAAGTCTACGGCTCTCGACTGCAGAAGGTTTTGGGAAACCAGAAGGACATTCCACATGCTTGTGAAGTAAGAATGAGCTCTTTCACAATGAGTTTCAATAGTTGGATTTAATAACATCATTTACAGCAGCATGATGGGCCCCAGTCCACCCAACGCTAATCATGAACGCAGTGTAGCCACTTGAATACTTATGAGCGCATATTCTTTGCTCTGGTTCATTTTCTCTGGGTCTTTTGTCTCGTCTGTTCTACAGAGAGCTGATCTGTGCGTTGCCTCGAAGAAGTTGGAGCCGCTCGGAAACAATAGGTGTACTTGGGGACCGAGCTACTGGTGCAAAGACGTTCACACTGCTCAGAAGTGTGGAGTAAGTTCAATTCAAGACAATTATAGCGTACAGCATGTGTAATGTATTTCTTTGAAACAGTCTTTTGCCATTTGCAGCAACGGCCACACAAATCACCACACATCCTGAGGATATTACACAGCCATCAAACCTGACCCTGTCCCAGGCTTTTCTCATCAACAGCACTTGATAAACTCCCGCCTGGTTTCACTCTTGTATTGAGTCCACTGTATCCGGCTTCTCTTTCGTAGAGATTTTAACCAATTCATTAAGTATTGTTTATGTTGAGTTCCATGGTGAATAGTACCATATTTATAGAAATCAGGCGATACAACTATCAGGGTCTGCATGGAGTGTCAAGATGCTCTCTGTGCAGAGAGCATGAGGTTTGGACAGTTTTGGCAGTCAAAACAGCAAATCAGTCAAAATATTAATAATTTTGTCTTAGAGAAAAGTTGAAAAATTAGAAATTGGTTGAAGACGCATTAATCTAAATCTATGTACGACACCATTTAAGCACACCTGGGTTCTCCTCCCCCTCCCACCCCCGATGCTGCCTGGTATGCTACATGTGATTTTGTGAGTAATTCAATTTGTTTCACATCCTTTTTCTGTTTGTATCTGCAGAACCAGGCCTTCTGTGAGAAGTACCTGTGGAAGCAGTGAACCAAGCTGCCAGCCTGTGTTCACACAAATAACTACTTTCTTTTATAAATGTATTGCACTAATCAACTCTTAAACTTTCAGAAATGTAATGCACTGAACTTTGTTTTTTTACTTTTTGGAGAAATCTTCGATCTCAGTCTCTTTCAGTCAATGATCCATAAATATTCATCATGAAATGTCACAAGACAGGCTTGTATTATTCAGTAGATTGCTATGTGTGTTAATATGAATGTGGAACTTGCTAAATGTGTTCCTTACATATGAGCTCTTAGTATGTATTAGACTATTTTAAGAAAACAAAACTGCTTATTGTCGCCATTCTATGATCCATGGTGCAAATAACCACATACATATGCGAAGGTCCTAAATTAATGTCATTAAAAATTCAAAAAGCAGCCACGTGTCCTGAAGTTTGTTTATTTGAAAACTTCCACATTGTAAAAACATAACAGTGAAAAAAAACATGAGACATTTACATTTTTTTGTATCTAAAGAAAAGGTGCCACTCATTTCTGTATTCTGTTGGTATTCAAACTCTTAAATACTCAGTTTATTTCCAAAATGGTGACGACACTTCTGGCCATTCTCACCGAGGAAAATGCTGCCTCACTTACACCTCTGTGTGGTTGTTTGTGTCATTGTCACCCTCTTGTCTCTTCCAGATCTAAGAGAGAAAAAGGAATGTTACGTTCAAAGACTATTTTTTTTATTAATGATTTAAAACTGCAATTTGGTATTTTAAAAAAAGACAATCGATACAGGTTTCTGAAAGCTACGGTAGAGTTACATCTTAAATCTAGTACTTATTTCCTTGTAATCTGTATCATTAACTTTGACAATTTTTCCCAAGAAATTACAAGGATTCAATACTCCCATTAAATGATCAGCAACAATCATCACTGAAACACCACATCTGGTTCGTCATTTAATAGAAATGAAGATATATTTACATTACATTTTTTTAGGGCTTGGCGTGGGACTCCAGTGCAAAGGCTTGACCTACATGTGACTTGCAAAACAATGACTTGGTCCCACTTCTGCCAAATAGTCTAGGCAGTTATGAGAAGCTGCAACTGTCTGTCGTACTGTAGCTTTGCCTTTTAAAAATGTAATCTTTTATTATTTATTTAGTGCGCTGTGAGTGCCATCAGAGGAACACTGATGAATATTTTATGTCACTTCATGTTGCACAAAAACATATGGAGCAAAGACTCTGCAACATTTACATTTTGCAACAAGGGCTGGGTAATATATTGATATTATATCGAGATTGTGATACAAGAGTTGATATATATTTTTACATTTTGTACATCGTAATATGGCATAAGTGATGTCATTTGTTCTAATATTTGCCTTTACCTACTTACCCACATTATTGGTGATTATCAAAAATCTCATATAGATATTTTTGTAAAAGCACCAACAGTAAACTACAATATCGATAAAGATATTTGGTTTAAAATATATTGTGATATTAGATTGGCCCTATTGCCAACATGCATAGAATAGTGGGAGGACTTGCCTGGATGTAGGCCTCCGACAGTGTGATCATCTGGGGGAGAATGTCAGTCACCTGCAGGTCCTGCATCTCATACCACTTCCCAGTTCCCTGATTAAACACAAAAAGATATTTGAACATAGATGTATAATAGCACAACACTGGCTTGTTTGTGCTAATACTACCAGAAATAATTTTGGAAATATCTGCCAGCAACCTACATGATGCAGAACATGTATTCTGTACGCTCCCTCAGTAGGTTTCCCATCATGCACCACGTTGGCGACCAAGTCATAAGTTGTGTTTTTCTCTGTCACTTGAGCTTCTTCTGTCAAGTACTCACGAAGGTCTACATTCCTGTTGAAGCAAATACAAAGTGACAACATGAACATGTGCTTATTCATACTGAGGACAAGAGTGACATTATACAATAACCATTCATTACTATCATCAACATGCATTTCACGGTTCCGTCGGGCACTTTGATCAATGCTACGTATTTCGTCTTACAGTATATGAATAGCACTTACGTGATGGGGAAGTTGACAATTGTGGGGTTCTTTTCCACAAAGAAGTTGTTCTTGGTGAATCTTTTGATACAAAAGACGA
This sequence comes from Cottoperca gobio, assembly GCF_900634415.1. Classification (NCBI taxonomy): domain Eukaryota; kingdom Metazoa; phylum Chordata; class Actinopteri; order Perciformes; family Bovichtidae; genus Cottoperca; species Cottoperca gobio. The sequence continues at coordinate 11,674,521 of NC_041363.1, forward strand.
GGTACGGAGGCAGTTTGGTCAGCTGGAACCTTTTGAGAAAGTTTTCTTTGTAGGTTTTGTATTCCTGAATGTAAATGAGACAGTAAAGCATGCACAGATATTTAGAGTGCTAAATAAAGAAAATGGTTAACCGATAACTTTTCAGAGAAAATGCTTCGATTGCTTCCCGTGTGTTTTATTTGGAGGAGATGGTACTTTGTCAAGAACAGACTTTTAGGATCTCAAGCATCTTTCTGAGAGTCTACCAAACATGAAAACAACAGGGCAACATGTAAACTGCGGCTTGCTCGGCAGAGGAAACGCAGCTGCACAAACAGAAAATTGAGCAGCAATTTGAAGAGAACAGGTATGTGCCCAGTGAGATTATTACCGGTGTTAAACTGTGTAGGGAATGTGAAATAGTCAAATATGTCAAATTGCGTAATTTTCTGGTTTTGCATATTTCTAAAGTAGTTGTTGGTCCATTTTTTTTTTCTTCCCCACCTAAAAACCTCACTGGGTGTGACTATTGCAAAATGTAAACATCCAATTTTGGGCAAAAAATCTTCACCAAAGCTTTTCTGTTAAGATTCCTGCATTGCTTAAAGTCATTTTCCCTCACTTGTATTTTTTTTGCACGTTATATTTAGGACAATCTGTACCTTCTCTGTGTTGCCATTGAACTTGCCCAGGATGTTGAAGAGTGGGACCTGCGGGATAATAAGCTGCTCCTTCTCATCCTTGTACAGTGGAGCTGTTGGGAGGTCAAGTGTTAGAAACAGGAAGGTGGACTCAGACATCTGCTCCTGGTACTCCTCTGTCACAAGCAATGCCTCTTTCTCCTCTGGTGTCTGGAAAATAACAACATCGAGAGAAAAAAAAGAACATTTTAAACTATCTACAAAACTGCTCAGGTCATTTTAAAAGTATTTATGAATACACCTGGACTATTCTGTTAGTAAAACCATTCATATTCAAGATGTCAATTAATGATTTTATAAACACAAGCAGGAAACTCACTAAATCTGGGTGTGGAAGTTTCTTGGAGAAGATCCGCATGGAGCCTTGAAATGCTTTTGTAATGATTGCTATGAGGGCAGTAAGCGATATGAGGACACGGGTTAATTTGCATTTTTCTAACAACCTATAACATAGGAAATATTTGACATTTCTAAGCTAACTCCAAATTAAATTCAACCTTAGAGAAAGAGAAAATAAAAGAAATATTCACAATGTTATAAAACTGTATCTGTCATATTTACCATTAACGTGCCAAACACCCATCTGAGTATCACATTAAAGACTTAGTTTGCATATATTAACCCCCTCGATTCTCCTCCTCTGACTCACATGTTTTTTTCTTTGTGCCTCCCAGAGCACCATGCAGAGCATTCAAGAACCACGTCATGAAGTCCACAGCATCTCCTGCAGAACAGAAAATCAATCAGCATCACAATCTAGTCTCTATAGAGCAGCATGTGTTTAAAGCCTACGTGTGATCTTCAGTAAGTAGCCTAGTACACTACTACAATTTCTGGCAACTAAAGCATTACCTTGCTTGGTAATTTGGAAGTTCTTCTTGCTGCACAGCACAACAGCTTGCAGCATCTCATGTGGAGACACATGAGCCTTGAAGTTTCTTGGATTCCAAAGTTTGCGCATCAGCTCACCAAACCTCTGCACCAAGAGGAACATGATGTCCCCAGGTGGCCTGCGGATTCCCATGTAGTTTTCCTCCTCCAGGAAGTAGTTTCGCAATGGTGGAACATTTGAAAAAGCCTAGGTAGAAGAGGCAAACGGGAAATGGTTGGGATTATTTAAAAGGTTTAGGAAAAGGTCAATTGAATGTCCACTGAGGCAGTTAATCATACCTGTAACACCACATTGGCGTAGTCATTGGCTTTAATGTTGTTGAGCCCTACAATGCCTGGCAGGTAGGTTGTACCATCGTAGGCTCGGTACAGTTTACCCTGCTTGTCCAGCCCTGCAATGTGCTGCTTGGTGAAAGTTGGTTTCAGCACATACTGTAGAGAAAGAGTCAACAGATTAATAACTCAAAAGCACAGAACAATATTGACAATGTGATACATTGAGTATGAGCCTTGGTGGTTTAAAAAAATGTGTAACTTATGCTGTCAAAGCATGATGCTGTCTCAAACTAAAATACAAATCTGATAATTGAATGTAGTGCAACCTTAGAAATATATATCCTGATGCAACAATCTCAACAACTTCAAAAATATATTATGTGTGTTTTATAACACAAATGACATTCTAGTTATTATTTACCTATTAACTCACAACATAACACTCACGGTGCTATTAAAAGTCAAATAAAATGGCATGCCATCGGCCTGTAACACAATGACTTTACTTACGGTGATGTCTTCTAGTGAGGAGTCAATGATCTCGTAGTTGTCTGGCAGACAGTAAAACTTGAGAGTGTGCAGATTCAGGAACACATGATGTGTAAACTGCACACTGTGAGTGTAAGCATGGGACTTCAAACCTCTACCTGCAGGAACGCATTCATGAGTAAATCAGTCCAAGCACAAGGCGTGTGATGGTTAAATGTGAGATAATTCACTTACCTTGAAAGTATTTCCCACATATAAGGCAGGCATAAACATTGATGTGGGAGAGAGAGATGGAGCAGAGTTTCTCAAAGTCAAAGTCCAGCACACTCCTGATGGATAAACAGACAAGACTGGGAATCAGCTGTAGGGCTATAGAGGAGGTCAGGGCTAACTAGCATTTAGCACTAACATTAGCTATGCACATTCAACTTTATCTTGCCTGTTTATGGTGTCGAGGTAAGGACAATGGCGGCTTCTCCGGTCTTCTGGTACACGTCCTCGGCCTATTTTGGCTGCCACTGTAACATGAAATAAAAACAAAACAAACAAGAGTCGGACCAAGCTGTATTCAGTCAGTTGAATGTAATCTAACGTTAGCTAAACATGCTACCTGACCTAGCGTTTAGGTTGTTCGGAGATGATGGATTTGATACACATAGTAAATTGGAAGGGTGGTATATTTGTTTTAACCATTCAACACTACACTGTAGTGGTGCTTGTTGACCTGCCTGTGTGTGACTAGACCGACCCCTGAATAAAATCCAATGCACTTTCATCAGGCTTCTAGTAGCAATAGTTAGCTACCTGCTAACCAGACGTAGCACAGACGTTAGAAATAAACAAGCGTACCTGTGTCTTCGTCGTCATCATCATCATCGTCCACTTCAGCCTCTCTTTCTCGCTTCAGAGAAACCATTATAGCAGTTATCTTGCCAGCTCAATGTCAAAACAACGGAGAAGGCAGAACTTATTTGGAAGAGATGAATGGGTCAAGCACCGTGCGCGTCGATCGAAACTCGCGGTGGTTGTACGTCGCAAATAGCAGGCCAAAAACTAACCCGGAGTTGGAAGCGAGCGATCCTTGAGCTGCTTAGTGGCAATTCAAATGAAATAACTGGCAGGTTTTGTGAAAGTAAAACCTGATATTTAAAATAAATAAATAATGTAAAGTTTCTGTTTTAGTGTGTATTCAATAATATATTCTCTTTAAAAATGTGTATTTTCTAGCTATTATCATTTGTTAAACTCCGGGAGTATTACATTTGGACAACAATTTACCATTAGCTAGCATGTAGCTTTTTGTCAGTGTATATGGAACTGGCTGAGACTTGTTGCGATCATTAGCGTCATTAGCTCACAAATACTATCCCTTCATTGGAGCTGTTTGTTGAAATGGATATTTTAAGGGACGATGAGGTGCATGACCTGAAATGCAAACCTTCGGGCCGCTTGGATATGAGCCACGGCTTCCTGCACCATATCCGGAGGAACCAGATTGCTAGGTGATTTCCTCAACTACCGTTAGCTCATGCTCGTGCTAGTAGCTAGCAAACTAGCTGGTTCACAATATCTAGAGCTGCAATCACACCTGATTTATAGAAGTTAACGTGATTGTGAGGAAAGGTTCAGTTGTAGAGCACATAACGACTTAAATATCTTATTTTACGCTTAATGGGGATATTAAAAATAGGTCCATCAGGCCCAATGGCCAGTTATCCTTGGTGACACTGGAGGCAAACCAACATATAGCTAGCTGTTGCAACAACAACAAATACATCACAATGTGAATCACAGTGGTGCATAGTGTTGTCACACGTAGCATTAACTATAAAAGAACAGGCGATTCTGCTAGACATGTTTTTCAGACAGGAAAAGATACAGTAGAGAAATAAAAAGTACAAAGCACACTTTACCTCATATTCTGGTGTTAAACACTCGCCTGATATTTCTTCCTATTTTTGTTATCTCTACTGGATGATAATGGTCTTTTTAGGGGTATACAATGTATGACCTTAAGATGTATAAAATCTTTTCATTTGATTTTGTTGCTCACCATTGACACAAATGGAGCTGCTGAGATGCAAGAAAAAAAGCATTATCATCATCATCATCATCATCATCATCATCATTTCAAGAAATAACAAAATGTTGACTTCTTGTCTCTTCAAGAGATCATTATGATAGAGAGGTGAAACAAGCCAAAGAGGTGAAGCAAGCCAAAGAACTTCAGCGGCGGAGGCACACTACAACCCCTAGACGACCCCGTCGACCTGATATCCAAGTGTACCATCCTCGACGCAGACGTAAGTTTGATGCTCTATGTTGTTATGTTTATTGTCAACAGTAAATTCAGTTAAGAATATGCATGTGTGTGCTCATTTTCCAGATGGATCAGAGCCAGGGGCTGGTGCTGAGGCGGAAGAGTCTAATGAGAGTGGGTCAAGCACAGACACGGAGACTCATGGTACTGAACTCTTCTGGCTCGACTATCAGGCGGACTCTGGTACCATTACCTCCTTCCTTGTGCACAAGGTTAATGCAGATCCGTTTAACTGATAATTCTGTCTCTGATCTATTTTACTCTGTTTTGGTCCTAATTCCCTCGTGCTTTTCCTGTTTTCTTAAAGGAGGATAAGCCTGAGACGTTAGTGGAGCGTGTCGCAGAGAAAAACATCCTGGATTCCTCCATGAGGGCCGCTTTAGAGGCTCGAATTCTAAAGGAAATTGACAAAAGACGAGACAAACGCTGAGTGATATTCTCAGAACAGTAGATTATGATGACAAAGCCTGGCTACAGGCAAAGGTGGAGGAATACTTCATTTGCAGTTCTGCACTCCTACAAAGCATTTACACTGTTGACAGTGTTGGGGGCATAATGAGGACTCTGGGATCATGTACAGTGACTGTCAGAGATCCAACTTGATGAGCCACAATCAATCCGTCTTCTGTTTTTAAAGAAGAAGGAAGAGCACTTATCAATGACAGTATTGTCGGGAGTTGACTGTCAGGTTCATGTTTACTACATTTTACTCACCTTGGATTGTTACCCAAATTCATAACTTTAAGGACACGTTGTACACCTTCAAGTTGACTGGACCTATACGAAGATGTTGCATTCAGAAAGGAGTAGGTACTCTTTGACAGAGAGCACTGTTAACCTTCCTCCTCAGTTGAACATGTGTTTCTTGTGTTTACAAAGATCTAGTTTTTATAAACAAGATTTATACTTTTTTGGTAAAATGCTGTGAACGGAAAATCAGCGATTCTGTGTTTAAAAATGTGAGAATATAGTTTTTTCTTTTGGATTTGGAGAGTTTAGTGGATGTAGCCATGATAATGTGTTTGTGTGGCAACTGTGTTTCATTATTTTCAGTATTCTAATTTATTTTGGATTGTTGAAATACTTTTATTTTTGATACTGTAATATTTTTTGAGTACACAATTCTTTACGTATAAAATGACATACTGTATATAAAAGCCATTTATTACTGTCCTAATGCGTCTGGATGTGCACTTATGGAATTGAACAGCCATAAAATGTGAAAGTTTTTTCTTAATGTCTTGGTATGTTGTAAAAACAGTCAAATCTGTGAAGATTGGGGATACAGCGAAATACTGTATCAATATCAGTTAACTGAGGTTTCACAACATGTCCTCAGCAGGTGGCAGTATGATTCAACGTTTCAACTCTGCAGGCCTATCTTCTATGTCTCTCAATATTTGTTTTAATCATAAGCTATATTTTTGTCCATGAGTAGTGCATAGTAACAGTTTGTTCTAATTTTAAAGAAAAATAGTCTGCAACCTGTCATTTTCTATACACAAGGTATCACCAGTAATTGTCAATCAAACTGAAATGACACACAGGGCAATACTTGTTGAACTTTTCCCCCCTTGCTATTCAAAAGGTATTAAGCTGGAGGGTTAAACTTTGGAATTCCAGAGACACTAACGTACAATATCTCGGGGCTGCTTGTATGATAAATAAGCCTGTATCGTTATCAGCCAATGTTTCGTTTCTTTTACCACCCTCCAACCTGGAGGACCTTTTCTCGTTGTCCTTTTTTTCCCCGCTGGAACAAACCCAGCAAGTTAGAACCAGCAAGGTTTGTCTGGCAACATCCAATGTAAAGGATGTCTAGATGTGGATCACGAACACTGACAGAAACACCCTGGGACGCAGCAATAATAAATAAATGAGTTCTTAATAAGGGTAGCATTCCTCATTATAACATAGATACCAGCAGACGAGCACAGTTTAAATATATTGCTGTACCATCAAACATAAATAGCAGACAAATTCCTCCCATTGCCATGGTGAAAAGTGGACACCCCCATACCCTGGCTGTGGAAAAAAACAAAGTTGAGTTGACATTTCGACAGACTAACTGTTGATCTACACCAAAGTCAGAGATTAATTCATTGTTTTCATTAATACATGAAAATATGCAAACTTCATCCTCTGACCACTTTGTTACGCAAAGCCTTGTCAAGGGGGAGTGGTCTCTGCTCTGCCATTGGTGGAGCACAGACACTCCTCTTTAGATAGTCCACGCCCTTCTCCAGCTCACTTTTCGTTTTCCAGTGAACATGTGACTGAGGTTACGAGACATTCTCATGTCAGACACTTTATTGCTGGCCAGATTATCTTCAGTTCCGCCGTTTCTCAATTGGCTGAAAATTACCCAATCAAAACTCACACATTCACACCTTCCCCTCTTTGTGCAGCTTCACATTAACAATATTATATAACGCACAACCTGTCGTCGGTTATACCCCGGAAATACCTGTCCCACTGACAATATGCAATTTACTGAGCTGCATGTTGTGTCAGGCAGGTAGTTATGTAAAGTACATTTGTGAATATGTTACATATAATATATTTTATTTTTACATTTCTATCTTATTAGACGTCATTAGACGGCTCTCATTTCTGACCTACTGCACTATTATCCAAAGAAAGAAAATTATGTTGTACATATGTCCCTTTTTTAATAATAATCTATAGGGTTGCATTAACAACTGTTTCACTTACAGCAGATGTTTAATTAAACACAGCCAATACCCTCACCAAATCGTTTAAGGGCTGCTAGCAATTCTGTTCAAAGTCTCGGCTTCAACAGTGGACACTCAGACCGCCTCAGCTTCCGTCTTATCATGGCCTAAATCACATTGTAAGTGATGACATATTTATATTGAGATACTGAACTTAAATAGTTATGTAAACATTGTAAACAAAGCTCCAGTGCTAAACACAAAAGTACACAATACATTTTCTTTAATTTAATACCACTTTAAAAATGTCTCCAGGACTACTTAAATAACAATTGCATAACTGAAGTTGATGATGACGCAGGTTGTTTCAAAGGTGCGTGTGTAATCAGATGCACCTTTGTAACAGTCATCAATACAGGAGTTTGTTATGATGATAAGGTGGTATTATTCAACACACCCAAATTACACAACAGTTTTAAGAAACTTGGAAGTACTGGCTGAACAAACCTAAAACGGTTAAGGGTAATGTTTTATCACATATTGTATAACCAAAACATGTAGGCTGTGCAATAAGGTAGTACGAATTAAAAAAGCTATTGCCATAATTAGGCCAAGTTGGAAGGAATTTATTCAATATTGCATTAAAACAGGAGAATACTTAACAAATTTGCATTCCACATTAAACTATAAAAATAGTGAAATACAGTAAAAGCAAATATATATACCCTTTAAACATTAATGTAAAATACACAACAAATTGCAAGACAAGCTGTGGAAAAAAACAGTTAAGAGAACATTGTTTCCTCTCAAATTTGTTGCTGAATGTGAAAAAAACGAAAATGAAAATCTGCCAAAGTCTACATTTTTACTTTGACCTGCTGAACCAACTTCAGTTTAAAGTGCACCAATGTTAACAATTTGAAGTGACATAGAGTAGTTGATAAAAATAAAAATAAACTTAAAAGAGCAGTGTGTGGTTTCAATTTCCCTTTCACAGTACAGTAAAGCAACAGCAAGCTCCCACAGATATTCTATTAGCTGTCACCCAATCCTCACAAGAAACTCCAGTGAACTCAACTAACACTGACCTGCTTATGCCCTTTACACTGTGCTAACTCTCTACACCGTTGGGCTCGCCAGTGTGTGTCTGCTGTGAGACAATTAAAGACATTATCTCTCAGTCTGTCATGTTCTGTTTAAGTATCCATAGTACTTTGTTTGGTTTCAGATGCCAGCAGAGCACAGGTGGTGTCCTCTGAGCTCTGTGTTGTGGGAAGAATTTATTTATTTTTTGTTAAGGAGAAACAAAGATATCCTCTGAACTTGCATCAATCCTGTATGTGCGACAAAAAAGTTATCTTAACCTCAATTCAATAAATGGTACAGATAGTGTCAGCCTGTTGCTGCCTCACAGAGTGACTGTCGTGTGAGTATGGTGCAGTGCTCTTGAGGAACAGTTACCCAGAGTTGTATTATAACAGCCAGGTGCATTTCAGCTGACTCCGTCAGTGTTGCGATACTGGTGCAGTGATCTTGCCCTTTCAAGGCTGTGGAAGTGTACCCCTCCACCATTCTGAGTTAAATATAGATGTTTGATTCAGCCAATGTGGTAGTGGAAATGCACAGCTGCTGTGGTCAAACTGCAGACAGGACATGAGGTCTGAATTTGATGACGTTACTGGAGCATGAATACTACTCATAGATTGATATATTGTAACTGAAGTAATGTACTTAGTAAAATTAGCTGGGCCAGCTTTTAGAGACAACTCCAGACATTATTCACAATGCCAGCTTGCATAGATGTATCTAGAGTTTGTAATTTAACCTCCGAAAAACCACTTTAATACACCTTCACAGTTATCCTTAATAAACGTAGAACATTTTAATAATAGTATAAATCACTGCCTTCCATTAACTTCCTTTTATAAGTAATACAATCAAAGTAAGCATGTATTCTATGTGAGTCTTGGGTGTTGCTATGGGAGGCAAAAGTATGCAGGTCTCCATAACACTAAAACTCTTATGCTTATTGCTTATAGTGCAGCGACCACTTGCAGACCACTAAATCCACTCATTAATGTACACAGCTGGCAGGATTCATGTGGCACAGACAGTAACAAAGCTAATTATAGTGAAAACGCCCATTTGATTACCAGTTCAGCATTAAAAAGCATTAAGAAATTCGTTTAAATATAATGAATGTATTGATACCAGGAAGGAAACAAATCATAGACTCTCCATATGCATCATAGTATGTTGTTATGATGATATGATGTTTTGCTAATTTTCACAGACATACAACATAGCAATTATCTTTGCTACACCCTTAAAGGCCCTGAGCAGAGAGGAAGGCCTAAACTGGTCTTTGTTGATATTTCCACACCTTTCTGTCATCAGGTTTGAATGAACTGTAATAAACTTGTAGCATTCATCTCATTCTAATCTTCTCATGTCATATTTATTCATGTTAAGATTCTTTTATCTATAAATTGTGTTCTTTATCTCTAATAGAGGAAGTTGTGTGGAATGCAAGAAAGTGAAAAGCATTAGTAAAATCTCTTGTAGACTTACAGAGAAGATCGTCAGAATACTAACAGCACACATATCTATACATTCTGTATTAGCATGGGGGTCCAAGGTGGTGTTAATATGTTCATGTTGCAGAGTATTATTTGCATTGCCTGAGAGGTGTTGTATGGGTGTTACCAACTGTATTCAATTGCTTTCATTACTTCTGAATTAGACTGAATTGTACTAATGTGCATAACTATTAGCTTGTGTTTTTTCAAATGTAACCAGTCATTGTTCAAACTCTGGTAAAGTAAACTTACTGTAGCTTTATATCCTGTTGGAATTAGCCAAACCACTTCCAAATGATTAGTAAGCTTTACATAAGACGTACAATGTAAGAAGTGTATCTTAAGACGGACTGAAACATGTTCTTTGTCAAAGCTCAAGTAGCAGTATTTGGATTTAGCTGCTGGGCTTTGGGGATTTACGTGCAGTATTACCTTGTTTTTATTTAACTGTGTGAGTTCAGTTTTTCAGAGATTAACTATTGTTGATATTACATTTTGTTCAGAAATGAGTGGATTGTATTTGTATTTGTTTTAATAGCCTTCAGGCATGTCTTCCCCGTTATCTAGCAGCTTGATATATAAAATGCAGCATCTGTTATAAACGGGGTGTATCAGCGACCATCAAGTGCCAAGTTGATACACAAGTTATATGAACTTATGTGTCTATACTTCTGATGCCAGGTATTAAAGTACACAGCTTTGATGATATGATATCATCTTTGAGCAAGGACATCTAGAGATACAGTATGTCTTACTGTTTCTGAAAATGCTTCACCACTACATATTTCAGCAGATCGGTAGATGTCTGAAGGCCTTTTTTTTATCAAACTTATTTGCGTCACACTTTCTCGGCTTAGTGTCTACCTTGAGAAACTGCTTTATCACACTTTGCCATTTCCTACATTTATAGTTGTATTGTTTTGTGTGTGAATGTTTGCTTACACTAAAACCAAGGCCTCCAAGAGCCCTTTATGCTTAGGTTACAAGAAGTGTCAAAGGGCCAAATGTCCTCGCTAACGGCCACAGAGTCACAAAGTACACATATCTGTCCTACTGTGTCTATTCTTCGTGATCAATTCAAGGTTCACTTGGAAACATGTGAATTCTTCTGTTAATCTAGATAATGATCCGCTCCTGTTGTTACTGTTCCCAGATGTTAACACTGCTGGTTTGAAGACCTTAAGGTAAATAGAAAAATAAATGCAATGTTTGCTGGCATCTGAAGGTTAGCTTGGTATATAACGGGCCTAAAAAATCAACATATACTTTATTTGGGATAATATGTGTCTTTATTGACTGCAAATCATTCTGTGAAATGGGTATATTTTGGACAGTCAGAAAAAGCTCTTTTTTTTTCAAGTCCTTATGTATGTTGAAGAAAAAACATGTTGGTTGAAATTGAGTAAATAATGTAAATGTTGAATACACAAACCTGTTATTGACAACTGTTTAAAAATTATTTAATTGCATGTTGCTTTCCATATTTGTATATCACTAATATTATACAATTCTTTGACTAAAGTAAGTAATGACACAAAAGGAAGATAAAAAAATATGTTTAACCACATAATCATTTTTGAAAGTTGGTCATTTGGTGTTGCACAAAGAGCATAAAGGTCGACTCATTTGGTGGAAGCAGGGTCTGGACCTCGTCTCAGATGGTGGACGTTGAATTAAATAGGGCGGTTGGTAGTGGGGGTGATAATAAATTCTGCTCAGGACACCGATACAGAGTGATGTCAGTGCTATTGCAGTACATAATCTAAACACATATGAAAGAAAACTCGCTCCTAAATTGTGTCCCAGTGACATTTTTAGTCTTTAGGGTGTTCATACTGGAAAAACAAACGTTTTTTTAGTGTAGGTGGTTATAAAAACACCTGGGAGCTAACCCTGACAGCGTATTCAGCTTTCGCAATGCAAATACCATAAAACTAATTAAACAGGAAAAGCCAGCTTCAAACGCTGAGGTAGCTGCTGGTGCTATTGATCTCCAAGAGCAATTATACCTGTCATACTAAAAGTATTCCGACCTTTTCATTTGGTTCAGGCAGCTGTCAGAGTCCAATAAGAGGGGGGTCGGTTGGTGTCAAACTCTGTTCAGTGCTTTACCATGTCCAGGGGCAAGAGGCAAGAGGCTTACTCAACCTACAACCTTAACACCTGCTTCCATCTATTTCCCTCTGGCAAGACACACTAAGGCATCTGATGAATGCAAAACTGACACACAAACACTTTTTGAGGACTGTTTTAAGTTCTACTTCACATATCATATACCATATCTCCAGTTTCTCTCAAGAAGGTGCCCTGTGAATGGGAATTTTTAAGTGTTTAATTATATAGTCTGTCTTCAAGACAAGGTGTGATAATCTTGATTTCTTGCCAGGTACAACAAACACTTTCTGAATTTGGGCAACTAAAGACATTTCAATCAGTGAGATTTATTTGATGGACCGACTTTAATGCTCAAAGTGTTTTCCCCCATTACAGATACGGGATTTTGCTAAAATGGACGCCACAATATTCTCCAAAGTAGTTCATGAATAGAGGCAGCTTTATATTTAATTGTATTACAGCTGGAGTTTTGTTTCACACAGTATGGATGCCAACTTCTGTCTCAAAAGCAAAACAGAAACTGGTAGCCTCACCCATAGCCTGTCATTACATATGCTTTGGCATATTATAGGGTAAGAAATTAATAAGATCTTACCCATTCATCTAGAACAGGTTTCCTATCAAGTATTGATAGATATTGATAGTATTTATAACATCCTTCAAGGGACATACTAATTATTGAACTCATAACATCTGCAATTTTTTTAAGACACAGCCCATTCATTTCACTTTTATGCTGTGCAAAAAAAGCAACTTTATCCATGCTATCTTTGTTAGATTAGAAATCAGCAATCCTTTATTAGTACCAACAACAGGGAAATGTATCTAAAGCAAAAGAACATAAGTAAAAAGGCAGTACACAATTAAAGAGAATACAAAATATAAGTACAAAGTGGTTGATAGAAAATAAAGTGAATATTTGCACAGGGCAGTGATAATTGCACCGCAGTGGTGCAATAGTAATTTCTTGGTGTGGTGGTCTCCCCATCTATTTTTCCATGTTACGCTCTGGAGAGAGCTGCTTGTTGCGCCAAACTCCGCCGAAGAGCGTTAACTTTATCCAAACGCACTCATCCTTTCAGCTCGTGCAGTTTGGCATGTTTCATGCTGTAATGACGCTCGAGATTATTTTTCATCACCGCAGACGCGTCCGCACAAACTAGGCACACTGGCCTTTTACTTCCACAAAGAAATAATCATTTGTCCATTTCTCCTGGAAAGTGCGACATTCTGCATCCACCTTCATCTGGTTTACTCGCCACGCTGCGTTCGCTGATGTCAATGACAGTCTTGTTTAATATTGAAGTTTTGACATGGCGTGACCACGTGATGACACGTTCCGCTCGTGTTGTGTTCAAGAACCCTGACCGTGGCTAGGAAATAGTCAGTCGACAGTATTGTACTATTGCAGTCTAGATTTTGTTTTTGCGCGTTTATTAATTACCTCGAGTGCCGGATCAAAAAAGGAGCGACACTTTATAAAATGTTAACATTCTGTGCAAGAAAGTTCATAATTCTGATTTGGATAATGGACTACATCCTTGAAAGTGCTGTGCACTGGAAAATCAATATAAAACAAACCATGATGACACAACAATTGAAAGGAGTAGTTGTTTATTACAGAGCATAAGGAAACTACCCAGTGTAGACATGAAGCAAAATACAGTATGAGCTACTGGTTCCTCTGAAAGTTGAGCGCATGTGGGTAGGAGGAGAGATAAAGCAAATGGGGAGTAGAGGAAATAGAAAAGGCACTCTTACACTTACTGTAGCCAACGGGATGACCTCTGAGTGGTAAAAAAAAAAAAAACCCGGGAACAAAACCCAAACTTGAACCTATCCCACACATGAGATGGCCATGTAAACAAGGCTGGTTTCTCTGTACTACACCAACCAAATGTTGCCATTCCATTGAGGATAGGTAAAAGCTAAAGCATTGCACCAGATATTTTAAATGAGATTTCCAAACCAAGTCACTTAAAAATATAATCTAGTCCAAAAATAAAAAGTAGATTGTAAAATAGTCAACAGTAGCCAGTGACACTTTCTTGTTGAGGCGGACCAAAGCTTTTCTGTACAACACTCTGGAGCCTCAAGCGAAACACTGAAAAATGGTCAAGTCAAAAAGGAATTCACGATTTAATAGCCAGGTGTGTTTAAAGCTGCCTTCTGAAACCTCGGCTTCTCTGTATTCACGCCAAGTTTCAGAGAACAAATAAATAGTGTTACGGTTTGACGTCAAGCCAATAAGACTCTGTGGCAAAGAACACACTCCTTTAAGAATAAAGACTGGACTAGGTTTCTCTGTAGCTACACCTGCCATCAATATACTTAAGGAGTAAAAAGGACCTTTAGTCACTTCAAACCATAAAAATGCAAGTGAAACTACATTTAAAAAAAGGACTCATTTAAAATTGAATTTCAATGCATAAACAATCCAATTTTTGCTTTTAGTATCAAGTATAACAAATACCTCTGCAGACCAGAGCAGTGACATAGCAGCTTCTGACTTTTCTGTATTACGTCAGAAATCAGCAACGGTCTGTAGGGGCATCTGAGGCCCTATGCTCATTTAAGAGCTTGAATAATTAGGATTTGGCTTGCCCATTAGCCTGCAATGCATAGCATTTTTTGTGAGAAAACAGCAACAACCTTTACATTTTTAGTCGCGCCATTCTAGCATCCTCCACAAAAGACAAGGGGTATAACTAACAAAAAAAAGGATGAAGAACACTGGGTCAGGGAATAATTGTACCAGACTGACATAGGAGGAATGTTTAGAAAGACACTAGACTTGATTGGGAAGGCGCTATACGAGACAACCGACTATCAAATGATGCTTCTAAATGGCCTTGCAAAATGTAGATGTCACGCAGACTCCTTACATCAGTAGCACCAGTGAATTAAGAGGGGCATAGCATATAGCCTAAGATCCAATCGACATGATGCTAAATAAAAAGACGATAATGACGTATGGAATGCCAAAAGCAGAACTGAGCACTGCTATTCACTATTCAGGGTCTATCACAAGAAGCAGGGGAACCTCAAGACGTGGGAGAACATCAAGTATGATGGTGCATGAGTTCATGGAACCCACCCGGTTCTTTAAACATCAAGTTTCTGAGGCATGCCTCCTATAACCCAGTATGATACTGCAACCAGCAGAAAACAACAAGAAGACAAAAGGAGGGAGTTGGAGTGAGGAAGGAGTCATGTGTTAAAGATACCATTACTATGAGAGAGATAAGGGCATTTCACCCCCGGAACCTAGGAGGCTTCTCTGTAGTATACACCAACAGGCCTGGGGGGGAAAAGCTTAACATGTTTAGTATTTGAGCTTTTTGGGCACTTCCCATGGGAAGGAGTCTCGGCCAAAGTGGCCATAGGCTGCGGTCCTCTGATACAATGGCTTCTTCAGATCCAGCTCCCTGGAATACATAATCAACATATTTAGCAGCAGTCACATCCAGTGACCTCAAATGCACACAAGCAGTCAGGCATGATGCTTACATTAGCCGATAGGGAGTGTCGAGCGCCACCAAAAAAAAATAAAAAAATAAATAAAAAATCAGATTTGTTGGACCAGCTGGTAAAGAGAGAAACACATAAAGCTTCGACACTTACCATGACGACCAAACTCATCCCTGAGCAGTGTGGTGACTGCAGCTGCAAACCACACTACAGTTTACAAAACGGATGCTTATCCAACTATGAGCTACAGGGCTTCATTACAAAATATAACATGCATGTCTACCCCAATAAATTTGACTTTTGCTCCCAATAATGCCCAGATGTGTAACCTTTGACACTATGCTATATAATTCAGTAAAAAGAGATCAGCAAAAGCATTTGATCAAAGAAGCCGAACAAAAGGCAAGCTGTAGCAAAAATAATATTGTATTGCTCTGCAGAGTTTTAAAATGCATTAGATTGAACTAAATCCTAGGCAGGGCAACTAAATAAAAAAATAAAAAAACAAGGCAGCGAAGGATCTGCTGTTTCAATGAATATCAGGTGGCTTCAGGCGATATACTTTACCTGACAATAACTCCAGGACGGAGATCAAAGTTTCTCTTCACAATATCAAGCAGCTCCCTCTCACTCTTGTGGGAGGTCCCGTAGTGGAAGATAGAAATGGAAAGGGGATGGGCAACTCCAATGGCATAGGAAACCTAATACAACACACACACGCACGCACATGTATTATATCAAGCATAAAAACTTCAGGTAGAAACCTCTTGCAGCCCCCCCTCTCTAAAATGAAAAGCGGTGGGTTCTACCACTTACCTGGACCAAAACTCTCCTGCAGAGCTCAGCCTTCACCAGAGACTTGGCCACCCAGCGTGCAGCATAAGCAGCAGAGCGGTCCACCTTTGTGTAATCCTTCCCAGAGAAGGCCCCGCCGCCGTGAGCTCCCCAGCCTCCATAAGTGTCAACAATGATTTTACGCCCCGTCAGGCCAGCATCACCCTGTGATTAACAAACAGATGTTATGTCTATACAGGCAAATAACCTACAGGCTAAATATTTTCTGAGAGCCACACCTCCCGACATTTACCTGTGGGCCTCCAATAACAAATCGCCCACTGGGCTGCAGATGGTAGATTGTGTCATCATCCAAATAGATGCATGGAACAACAGCCTTGACAACCTTTTCCTTCAGGGTGTCTCTCATCTCCTCCAAGCAAATATCCTCATCATGCTGAACAGAGACGACAACTGTGTGCACACGCACTGGAAGCATGGCGCCACGGTCCTGGCGGTACTGGACCGTAACCTGCAATAATAAAACAAAATAAGCTAAATCCCACCAACTAAATATAATTTTTAGTAGTTATTAATAGTAAGTACAACAGCTTTACCTGTGTCTTTGAGTCTGGCCGGAGCCATGGAAGGGTGCCATTACGACGCAACTCAGCCATCTTAGCGTTCAGTTTGTGGGCAAGGACAATTGTGAGAGGCATAGACTCCTCTGTCTCATCAGTGGCATATCCAAACATCAAGCCCTGCAGAGCAAGAGACATTTATTCTGTTCAAAAAGCACAAATCTACATAATTGATTGACAACAGACAAGTAATTTGATTTCAAAATGTTGAAAGCCACTACTGACCTGGTCACCTGCTCCAATGTCTTCCTCGTTGCGGTCAATATGAACACCCTGAGCGATGTCCGGAGACTGCTGCTCCAAGGCCACAAGAACATTGCAGGTCTTATAGTCAAAGCCTGAGAAACGAGAAAGACCGCAGCAGTTCAAGACACCTTTATTTAAATGCCAGACAAGTGAATGCACAAACTACAAACAACAACATGCCACACCTTTGGAAGAGTCGTCATATCCAATTTGGCGGATTGTGTCGCGAACAACTTTCTGGTAGTCCACTGTGGCACGTGATGTCACCTCACCTGCCAACAGGATCATCCCAGTCTTGGCAACAGTCTCTGCACCAGGCAAGAAAGAGGCAAGAAAAAATAAGTCGATGTAAACCTCTGATTTGAGGCAACATATACATAAAATGTTCCCTTTCTCCTTACCACATGCAACTTTGGCATCAGGATCCTGCTTAAGGTGGGCATCAAGAACTGCATCACTGATCTGATCACAGATTTTGTCTAAAGAAAAAACAACAATGCGATCAAACACCGGAAACAACAACAGACTGCAGCAAACCCGTGTCTGTGTGTAAACTGTGGCACTTTAGCGCCACCGACCAGTCTTGTGCTCAGTGGGAGTGGCTCGGAGCCTCTCAACAGTCGCCATTTCAGCATGTGCACACATGTGATGGGGAAGGCAGGGCGCGCAACTAACCTGGGACCAGAAGGCAAGCGTGCAACAGTTCTAAACATTGAACTAATTTAATCTGCAAACAATAAAACGTCAGTAAAAAACACTCACAATCGTGCACTGCTGTTCAGGCCAACAGCGCTAGCAGTCATTGTGCCTCGCGTGCTTCAGGAATAGCCCCGCACATTTTGGAACATTCAGGAACGTTTAACAATCCACACAATAAAAGATCCATAACGAGAAGAGCATTCAAGTCCCGTTCAGTGATTGTCCGATACGAAAAGTGGTATGTTTGCAGTCAGTGGAGCAGATACGCAATAGCATAACCGATTAAGCAAAGATTAGCGTGCTAACAGTGACGTTAGCTAGAAGCGCGTGCTCTTGACACCGGCCCAGCTAGCTAGCTGAAAGGGCCGTTTAAATTAAAATTATGTGTATTCCAGTGTTTCTTATTCAAGTGACACGTGAACATGTACTATACGTTTGGCAGACAACATTGTAATAATAGTTACACATTTAGCTAATTGCAGACAAAATGAAAGAGCGGTGTATGTGTGGAGGATCTTACCGGGATGTCCTTCCCCGACCGACTCTGAGGTGAACAAGAAGCAGTCCTCATCAATGAGGGAGTTATGGAAACCATTCATCTGTCCGTTCATTGTCGTTAACGGCTGCTGCTGGTATGTAAAACTGTTACGGCGTTAATATAAAGACAACTATGTTTCACTTCTACTAGCAGTGCCGCTGCGTTTTCCTTCCGCTCCCAAAGGACAGTCTGGTTCCTCGGTGTATTGATCCTCGAGCATGAGCCTCATGGCGCAGATCTCCACTATTTATCCTATGAAGTCTGACGTCACGAGGTGGACCATACCATTGAGCCTATCGAGGGGTTACAGCGTACTGTAATCAGGAGATGTATTGCAGAATGGTAATCGCGTGTTACAGTGACTCGAGAGTCTTTCTCAATCAGCACCTTTTAGCAAGAGTCTCATCGCACCTAAAGTGCGTGTGTCAGTGACTGACATGTGTGGTGAGAAAGGTAGGTGATGTAATAATAGTTAGTTGCGTTGTTGTGTTGTGATTTTCCATGAGATGTAGCCTACAAGATAGAAACCCTACCAGTCTTGAGTCATAAAATTGATTTTAAAACAGCCAGATTTGAATCGTAAACTTCTCCACCACGAGGCCTCCACGCACATCTTTCCCCAGCCTTGATACCATCATTGCATATATACATGCTGTACCTTCAACATTACCCAAACAAAAGCTTAGATAGATGTATACTTGATTGATCCCGAGGTTAATGTAATAATAATATCCATTCTAACAATGATATCAAAATGAACATAAAGTATAAAGGAATGGCCAGATATCAGTGCTTTGCAAAACAAAACAAGATTGTGATTGATACATATGAGGATGTGGCCCAAATTCTTGACACTCGCTCCTCAAGCTGACCATCTTTCCCACTTCATGTCCTGTTGTGTTTTAAGCAGGTCGAAGTAGAGCTGGCTGGCTGTCATTCTGCATACACGAACATTCAGTTTAAAAGCTTATATTTAATCAATAAATTAGACAATAAATAGAGAACTAAATGGTCTAATAAAAGCTCAGATGTTCAATGTTATTTGCTTTGTAAATTGACATCCATAGGATTTGATTTCTATTAATCACGATGTGTTTTATAAAACAGTCTTTGTGTGTACCATAAGTGTACCACACAACAAATATAAATGTTTCCCAGAAACCATTATAAGAGTTTGGTATAAATCAACACTGGTGAAGTTAATCTGATAAATTGCATTCATTTTAGCTATTACAAGAACATGTGTACAACCAGATGTACCAGATATTCATTTGCAAAACTGGACAGTGGAGATAAGAGCAGAGGCTGTGGATCTTATATCTCAACATAACTGAATTATACTTTACTCAAAAAACTCCCATCTCTATCTTACCCTTTATGCACTGCTGTGTAATATAATCAAAAGCGCTGATTGTGAACATGTTGTACCTTTTGAAGGCAACAGATTAGTTTAATCAATGTCACTACAAGGACTGGTTTACTGTGGTTTTAGCTCCAAAGCAGGACCTTTTTATTAATTTGAAAGGAGGAGTAGCTCTAGTTTCAGTTCTGGTCCAAGTGTTTAAGCCTGAAAAGATAGATTCAACCAGAATCTGATGTTGAAACTGAGATATTGTGGTTTCAAAGTTTTTGAATCAGACCACTGCTCTACCAAAACAGCTTATGTACATTTTTCTTCTTGTCATTGTGAATATCCAACATCCTGCATATATTAATCGTCTCATTTTCAAGACATCTTTGAATATGATTACATGGCTAGTCACAGGGACAAAGCATTTGTGAAATTGTGGGGTATGCAAACAAAGTTGGGATGCAATCAAATCTCAGTGTTACATCATAGAGCAGAGAGACATGATTTCGACCTGACCTACAGTGAGGAGATATAACATCAATGCTCAGTCACTGTGATAGTTAGATAACTCTAATAGTGGCTGTTGGTTTATTTTTATTATCATAAAGTGAGATAAAGAATAAAGGTACCATCACTATCTAACAGTATGTACTGATAAGGGTTATTCCACACACACACAGTGGCTCATATCAATGGTGTTAAAGATAAAAAAATGAAAGGTTGCTTAAAGAGCACGTGCACATACTATTACATTATTATAAGCCATAATTATACATTTCCATTGTGCAATTTTGATGGAAAGTCCAACCCAAAATAAACTCTGCACACTTATGACATTCCAGGATCATTTGTACCGGTAGTGTCAGCTTGCACCCCTTTAGTCAGTTAATTTAATTATATTATCATAGTGTTTATTGTCACTAAACGAAGCAACTCAATCCCTGACCAGTGTTGCATCAGAGCAGTACAGTCATTTGTCACCATGAATTTGCATGGTGGACACTTTCTTTTCAGAGGGCAAAAGCATGATGCAAGATGCACCTGCTGTTGCTTTCTGCCGGATGTGATGTTTTGTAGGCTGCCCACATATATTCAGAAAGTCTACAATAGCATGCAACGTCCAACCGTAATCAATGATAAATTACAAAGAGCTGACTATTCCAAAGATGGATAATAGTAGACTGGAAGTCCACTCTAATACTGGTAATCCTTGAATGAAGTTCTTTTGCATAATTGATGCATGTACAATGCTGTAGTTGCATTACTGAGCTTTATAGTCAGAATGGAAATATTGCTTGCACTTATTTGTGCAAAGGTTTTAGCAGCACAGACTGCATTCTCTCAGGAAATTACATTTATTTTTTTAAGGTCACCGCCCTTCTTTACTCCATAAACCCACATTATTAACTCAGTCACTGTTTTTGTTTCTTTATCGCTCTCTTGTACTCTCCAAGAATATTCAACTCTTCAGTGTATCGTGTTTTCACTTATTCTGATATGGAAAAGTATCATAAGAAACAATAGAGAACACTGTAATTACCCATTTAAGCGAACGAGCGATATATATATATATATATATATATATATATATATATATATATATATATATATATATAGATATATATATAATATATATATATATATATATATATATATATATATATATATATTATATATATATAGTATAATACTATATAATATTATATATAATATATAGATATATTATATATATATATATATATATATCTATATATATCTATATATATATATATATATATAATATATATATATATAATGAGACTCAGAACGCTCAGAGAGCACAAGGTGAAGGGGAGTATATTATTTCTTTGGGACAGTGTTTGAGAACAAGCAAGCAACCCTCAAAAAACCTTCTCGTCTTACTGATAAGTTAATTTCAACAGAGATAAACAATTCTGAGATGCCAACAATTAGTATCTCACAGACTTGCTATATTTAGTGTCAATTTCATTCACATTATACAAAGACCCTAGACTAATAATCTACACTTCTGACAATAAACACATTTAAACTGATTGACTAAAATGGAAACTGGAGAAATCAGACTCTCTTCATAGTTCCTGACAGAACAAGAAAATAATTATCAATATTCTGTAATATCCATTGAAATAATGCTCCCTCACTGGCCAGCAGAATTCAGGCTCATTTAACAGTTCAATAAGAAAATAAATACATAATTTAAATAAAATAATCTTTGTGGCATAGATTGTCTCCTATTCTGTTTTATATCATATTTAATATTTGTAGTTTACATACATATTTCTTCTATTTTAGCCACATAATTACAAAACAATAACATTCTGTATACATTAACATTTCACGATAGTCACTGGTCATAACAGCAGAACTGACCATACTTATCTAAATTACCTAAAGTAGGACAAAGTCATACAATCTTAATCTTTTTAAACATCTTACTCTAAACGATGGTCCATTAGATTTTTCACTTTGAGAAAAACAAGAAAATACATGAATGCGCTATGAAATGATCGAACTTATGCTGCATTTTCTTCACCTAACACGTACACTGAAGTAAACTTTTATACTGTCCTTACCAAGTTTTTCTAACAATATTCACAGCCACGATTATAACAAAGAGGAGTCCAAACAGCACTTTACGGCACAAAAATCACACTACCGGAATGTTCAGTATGTTAAGCAGCAAACCATGCAAACACAGTCACACCCCCATTCACTAACACACACACACACACACACACACACGCACAATTACAGACATACACACTGAGGTTACAGCTACAACAGTTTACACTGTCCTACGCTAACAGCCCAAAAGTACAAAGTGTCTAAGATGGTGCATCAGAGGTCACAATGCAAAACGACTACTGTGACTATTGTCACCGTCAGCTAAC
Organism: Cottoperca gobio; assembly: GCF_900634415.1. Lineage (NCBI taxonomy): Eukaryota > Metazoa > Chordata > Actinopteri > Perciformes > Bovichtidae > Cottoperca > Cottoperca gobio. Next base: position 11,697,178 of record NC_041363.1, read on the forward strand.
CACCAGGATCAGTAAGGGAGGATCTGAGCAAGAGAACATACAAAAACACACAGTGAAGAAAAGAAAAGTAATCAGTGGAACATGTCAGCTTGCATCATACTACTTACAGTATAATGCAAAGCCCTGTTGTAGCTCTACATAGTAGATTTCCTGCTCACATTTGTCAGAGATATCCAGATTGATTATCATATTACTTGCTTCTATGTTAAAAACATTTTTGATTTAATATGCATTTTTGTTTTGTTTTCTGGGTAAATTATTTGCTGGAGTTAAATAAGGCTCATTCATTTACATAAAAGGTATGTGTCCAAGCAAGATACTCTATACGTTTCCTGGGTCAGATATTGCTGTAGTTGTTACCACTGATGTTGGCCAAGCCGAGTTAAGAGCCAACAATTAATCAACTAGTTTTAGCAAGACAGCTACGCTGTGTTTGGCGACAGCGAGCCTCCCACGCCCATCAAATCCCGCTGCAATGATTTGGCGGTCTATTTAAAGGCCTTTACACCCACATTTACTTTCCAAACTGACGTGTACGGTGCTGCTGCCATGGCTGGTGGCCGAGCCCCCTGAAGCCCAGTCTCCATCCACTTTGGTCCTGCTCTGTTTTTTCATGCTCCCTGGAGGGACTTTATTCCCATTGGTGGATCTTTTGAAATGTTCCCTGCATGTTATGTATCATGTTGCTGTGTAATGCATGCTAAATTTCCAAAGCAGCGAATATACACAAAAGTAGACAACCGGCAAGTCAAATTGCCTGGCTATCTCCATTTGCTGATATGCAGAAGCCAATACAGTGAGTGATTGTTGACAGAGCTGGTAATACTTATGTAGGATGTTTTAGAATAAAATGCTTTTTTCACTATGTCTCTATGGTCCTTTTAGTCAGAGCGAATTTGTTTCATAATAGATACATGTTCCACAACTAAAGCAAACTGGGCGATTTGTGAGCAATGTCTGTGTCAAGTATGTCATACTCTTTGTCTCAAAGGGGTTTGCTGACATGACTGCTGGTTACGTCAGTGCAGAGCTTCAAATCTGGAATATGGGGAAGAGGGTTTCTAAAAAGTATATATATATATATATATATATATATATATATATATATATATATATATATAGATATATATATATATATATATATATATATATATATATATATATATATATATATATATATATATATAGTATATATATATATATATATATATATATACATATACATACATAATAAGTAACCTCTCTTTTACTCTACATGACCATAACATCCTTGAGTATTTCCTAATGCAAGGTGTCAGCTCCCTGTACTGTACACACCTGAGAAAGGACAAAGGCAGAAGGAAGACAGGACAGAGTGAAAGGTTTACAAATAAAAAATATACAATGTGCACAGCTAAATAGAACAACCCAAGGCAAAGTAAGCCTCCTGGACAAACCAGATGGCTGTTCCTGAAAAGGATTGCATCAAAAACGGTATATTTTCATTACAGAAAACATACAATGTCGTGGAGGTACTTAATAAAAGACACAACAGTTGGCTATGTGACCTGTGACAACAGCAGAACTAGGTTGTGCATCACACCCCTGAACCCTCTCTGTCTTTTTCTCTCTCCACAGGAGCAGACACCTGGCTGCTGCTGCCATCTGCTGGACGTCCTGTGGACTCACTCTCAGCTGTAGTGCTCGATGGAGAGCCGTCAGTGACATCGAGCACCTTCATTTTGGCCTGAGCGGGGCTGCCAGAGCGGCTGTGACCGCCGTGGCTGTGGCTCCCGTGGCCGTGGCCGTGGCTGTGGCTGTGGCTTCCGCGGCTGTGGCTGCGGTGTTTGGCCTTGCGTGGACTGGGACTGCGGGACCTCGTCTTCATGAGGACAACAGTGCTGTCATCCTCTGAGCTGACGTCAGAGCTGTCTGAAGAACTAGCGTCAAGACCTGAAGTGGGAAGCTGGATCTGAAGATAGATGAAAAGAGGATAAGAGTGACATGTAGGTGATAGAATATGGAGAAAGAGCCGCAAAAATGTTGGTGACTAAAAAGTGTTTAGCTGCAGATGGGAACACCACCAGTAATAACATGTAACAGATGTAATGTCCCCTTCTTGCAGCTAATGCATTTGATTGTTTTAACCTCAAGAAAGCAGTGCCGGAGTGCCATGATTACCTGAAATGGCTCTGTTACACCCACAATGGTGCTCATGTTGTTGCTATAGTAACCCAAGATAAAATCCCCTGAGTCTTTGGGCAATTCCTCCTCGGTAAAGGTTACCTGGAAAACAGTTCACAGACATCTATTAAATGTGAAAGAGAAGCAACTCTGAAGAGAATTCAGCACGTAACAAGATTACCTGATGTTCTGGTCGCGTAAAATCAGCTTCCTCTTGCTTGGCCCACACATATCCCACATAGTCCTTATGGTGCTTGAAACCCACCTAGGGTAACAATAACAGTAACCACATGATTAAACTGGGTAATGCACAGAAATATTTGTTACACTAGGACTAATCATTTGCTGACGTGTATTCTTCAGACGTCATTTGTCCAGTAGACGTACGGCTATTTACCTTGTACAGTCCCATCCAGTCCCAGGAGCTGCGAGGGAAGTTGGGCACCAGTTTGAATTTCGCCACGGCATCAGCGATGCTATTCCACTCATCCTCCACTGTGATTGTGACCAGGGGAATATCCTACCTTGTACGGGAACTACAAAGAACATTCACCATAAACATTTATACAGTGCAGAAATATTGTAACGTTTCTAAGTTTAAATGTTCTACTTAAATGAAGAGGGCTGAGTCTCGAGCACCAACAGCATATTCTTAGTCTTGTGTAGGTAATATATGAGCAGATGTTTCCCGATTAAGGGGCGGAAAATTGTTTTGTTTTGATACTGAAACTTAGTATTTTATTATTGTTTTAGCACCAGTAAAGAAATGCTAGCCTTAAGTCATTTCTACAAAGTACCGTGATGTGTCTCACCTGCAGGGTAAAGATGGAGGAGACAGGTTTGTGGTCACTGACTGTGTATTCCATGTAACTTCGGTAGTAGTGCTGTGTCACTTTGGTCCCGCTGGTCAGCCCCAACATGGAGCCACGCTTCCCTGTGTTGAGAGCAGCGCCGGCAGTAGCAGTTGCTCTGAGGCGCCACAGAATCCGGTCGGTCCAAGCTGGTTTGCGCTTCTTCCCACTGGGTGGGAGGCAGAAAGAGAGAGAGGGAGCTGAAAAATACCAACTTCATTAAAATCAGTACATGGAGAAAAAAGAAAAGAGGTATTTTTATTCTCCCCCTGGGTAGTGAGGACCTTTCAGAGAAGGAAAAGAAGTATTACTAAGCTAGGCTCTGTAGTACATGTTCAGTGGCCTAGAATTCAATATAGCACCCGTGGCATCACCAACCTTGTGTCGTATGTATCTGTTCCAACGTCAAACTTGTAGGTGGGGGGAAATTTCAGCGGCCCCTCTTGGAAACCCTCCAACACTGTCTCACTGTCTTTGGCCATATTGAGCTGTAACAATGAGAATTAGTGGATTTCTGTTTGATACTTACTGACAGCTCCTGTAAGGAGAGAGAGTGTGTTTGTCTATTGCCCTCTAGTGGCATCACCTACACAATGCATAGTCCAGCAGACAAGATGTTTTATCATGTACTTCCTGACTTTTTAACATCATTGTGTGAAATGTCTCCACAAGAATTCTGATCCAAAACACTGAACAGGTGTTTCTTTTTGGAAAACAAGTCTGGATGAGATTTCAATGTAAAGACTCAAAACTTAACACAGCTGAGCTAAGGGGAAAGTTGTTATTATATATATATATATTATATTATATATAATATATATAATATATATAATATATATATATATATATATATATATATATATATATATTATATATATATATATTTATTTATTAGACAGCCTTTGTATTTTACCTGATCCTTTTCCAACAACACTGGAAACTTGTTGTTATCGATAGCTGATTTTACAACTTGCATATCCAGCTCATCGATACGGAAATTGAGATCTCCAAACCAGAACACCACACTGTACAAAAAAAAGGAGTCATTTCATGAATTCAAGTGCAACTACATTAGTACTTTTGCAAGGCTGATTGTGTCACCATTTCCATCATCAAACATGAATACAGAGAAAACAAGTCCGGGAATGTTTGCCACAGATATATCTGAGTGGAAAGGTTGTGCTGACTTACTCGTGGTCGAGAACCCCGGTGGCAGCCTGGCCCTCGAACTGCTGCTGCTGCAGGATGCTCTCGAAGTCTTCCATGCGCTGCTCTGAGTTTTCCATGTGAGCCGGCAGGTGGCAGTTGAGGAAGCAGATGGTGTGGCCGAACGCTGACATGCGGGCGCTCACACCACCTTTATTCCCCTGTAACACCGACAAGCACAAAGGAAGTTAAATCATTTTTAAAAGTGGAAGGCACACATTGGTAAAAGCGAAAGAAAGCTTTTGTATTGTTCTCTCCATTTCTCTTTGAGCAAAATGAAATGAATGAATGACTTTAATGACTTTGGTCAGTGATGGAAAAGTGTTTAAGACAGCGGCTCTGACAGTATTGAGTGTGTCTGCCAGACAAACAAGAAGTTTACTCATTAAGGACCAGCGAAGAACGTCTTCAATATTTAATGCAAACAGATAAGTGCACAGTGGGGGGTGAGTCTGACGATGTCTTCCCGCTGGTCTCCCAACTGCTCTGACCCACTAAAACACAAAAGATGTTTTATTATAAGATCTGTAGATTGTGCTGATGCCTGTCTGAGGTCCTACAGAGAAGATTTCACTTAAAACTGAGAGCTACGTCATTTCATCATCTGTAGTTTCTCCAAGCAAAAGCACCACTTGTGTTCAATCTCGTGTTTATCAGAGATGTGCTGCATAAGTTTCTTTGAAATAAAATCATGAAAGAAAGACCAAGACAAAAATGACCGATTATTTGACTAATCGACTAAGAGGGGGCAGCCCTTGTAACAAGAGTGGATTAAAGCAAACAAGCTGCATTGTTCACAAACTTAAGCTTTAAAGTGGAACGTTAGTGTCTCTGATCTCTATCAGTGACAGTGATGTAAGCTTAAACCTAGTCAATCCTACAGAGTTGTCGTCCTATGTACAGCTAAGCTGCCAAGTGTGACATTTCCATAACAGAATGGTGTCAGTAGCCATCTCACCCAGTAACCCCCCAGGCCAGTGCGGGTGGTCTCAGTCTGGACTCCGCGGAGGAAGGGCAGATGGAAGTACTTGGCAAAGACCAACAGTAACAACCCCTGCATCCGCTGGGAGGTCACCTGAGGGACAGACGAGCGAGACAGACACAAAGGATGAAAAGGACAAACGGACATGAAGAACAAAATAAGATTACATGAATAGGTACATGGTGAGAGTTATAAAGGAGACACTTTGCATAATTCTGAAAAGAGAGCTGCTATAAAGTTCAGGGTAACTGTATATATATATATATATATAAATATATATTTAGCACTAAAATTTTAATAAACAAATTCTCTGGGCTGAGTCTAGCTTTGCTATGTGTCCTTTTCTGTTCTGCTTCACTTTCTCTCCCCCTCCTCCCTCCATTTTCATTTCGCCCCGCAGGAGCCAGCGGTCCAGCTCTCCCACTACTTTACATGAAGCGCTGCACATTAAGGAAGCCGTAGCTTGTGGTCTACCATCGCTGTGGCAACAAACCACTCTGTAGAGAAAACGTGATGTGCACGCTGGAGGCACTTGGTGGTCAGGCCTTTCCTTTCTCAAAGCCCCCCACCATCGTCTGAAAAGCACTTGCTTCTTGTTCTGTTACATATACATATTTTGACATTTGTGCACCACCACTATAAGAAGTGGACATAGTTTTTGTACTGTAAAAGAGGGGCAGGGATATGATACGTGCATTGTGAGATGAGCCACTTGCATGCTATGTAACGCCCCTCACCAGATACTTATGTTCATCCCTCCCTCTCTCTTTTTCCAGTGGTCCACACATCCCAACCCCCAACTGCAGGCTGAAGAAGCATGATCACACCCCGGCTGCACTGCCCTGTGGCCAGTAATGGCACACATCTTTGCACGTGACATGAGACCCGCTCGCTTGTATACTAACCGGCTATCTGAACAACTTTGTTGCGTAATGGATTCTACTGAACCGTAAAGTGGACTAACATTATTTGTGGTACGTGTGCGGGCACAGACAATGAGTGTGTGTGTGTGTGTGTGTGTATATATAAAGTCTGAGAGAATACACCTTTGCTTGCATGTACTGTGGTTGAAAATCATTTCTTATTAACGTCAGTGAACATTGGGAGAGCTCTTGAAGGCTGCCATGCTCCATTTGGGCTTTAAACAGAAAAGACATTTAAGCCTACAGACGTGTGTGTGTGTGTGTGTGTGTGTGAGAGAGAGAGCATGTGTGCAGCGTTGCATGTTTGACCTTGTACAGCACACACATGACTAAAGAACTGAGCTGTGAGTAACAAGTGTGATGCATGGGACTTTGGAAGAAGTTCAGTGCTAAACAACAGCTTACTCATTACTAGTCTCTAATAATAATAATGACGACCACAGAAACATCAACATCTTCCTCCGCTGCTCATTACACAATATGTACAATAAATCAGACATCATTTGCTGGATTTTTGAAGAAACTCAAAGTTAGATTGATGGATTGAAATATGTCTTTTAAATTAAATGGTAATTCCTTAATTTGTATTTATCTAAAAGAGAGGTCCTTGTTATTCGCTAATGCCTACAAATCTATAAAATATGATCTAACCTAAACATTACTCTTACACGTGGTAAAACTATTTACGACAATAATTAAAATGCATGTTTAGTCGATTTAAAGTGTAATGGATCAAATGCTCAGTCACCACATTTTGATACAAAGTCAATCCATTACATCACACTGCATAGAAAAGGTTGTGCTGCGACACATTCAATAGATTAGGGCCAGAAAACTTTGCTAATTAGTACATTGTATCTTATACAAACAAAAATTATGGTGACAATCAGCAACTGTGTGGTGAACAGCCTGAACAAATGTCTGGTTGGCTCTTTGTTTCTGCAGTGAAGGGCAGTAAGCTTTCTTGTGCTTGCAGCAGTTACAGTTTGAACCCGACAACAAGTCCTGATAAGCTGACTATCTCAGAGCAGAGTGAACCGACGACTTGACAGATTCTTACCGACACCACAATGCATCTCCCTCTACTCAAGACAAACTCCCACCAACACATCTCCTTAACCCGCTCACAGCATTAATAACCACATGAAGTACACATCTAATCACATGAAAATGATTCCACTAAGCTAATGTAGCAGACCATGATATAGCTGGGGGACAGCATCAGTCTCACTGTCAGAGGCCCATCAACACTGACAACATTGTGATCCAAAAATAAAACAGCATCCTGGGAGACATTTGTTTAGCTCTTTCAGCTCGACAGCTGATTCACACTCTCTGGCTCACCATGCCAACAGAGCCAAGCATCGTTTCAGATGCTGCCGGACAAACACCAACCACAGCGTATGTGCTCTGAAAAACCTCAAACCTGCACACAGTGGGTATGTGTAGGCATTGCGAAATAAAAAGATAGATTAAAAAAAAGGGGCAAGTAGGCAGGCATAAAGGCACGCAGAAAGAAGACCGAGAGACATTGAGAGCTTGACTTTGCATTATGAGCTTGGCACACAGTAGAAGATAGCAGATACGCTGACATTACACGCCTGTTATAAATTATCGCTTCATCCGTTGCTTAGGGAACAAAATGAGCCGAAACAGCAGCGCAGAAGCAGAGATCGCATCAGCTCATGTTATGCATATGTAGCTAAGCTGTTACTATGAGAGTGTGCATATATGTTGATAAGAAAAGCCATTACTGACCAGCACATAACCAAAGGGGCTGAGTCTCTCCATGCAGACCTCGCTCCACTGGTCTGTAAAAAGGACATCTTTCAGCCTTTTGTTAATCATGGAGTTCACTTCCTGCAGCCTTGAAGAGAAACAACACACAGGGGTCAGGAGCCGACAGAAATACAAGAGGAGCTAATGAGTGGGAGCTTTGACAATGAAATGGTGGATTATTAAATGGAAGAAAATAAAATCGTAGCCGTGAGAAGAGACATCACTGTGGTTCAGAACTGAGCCTGGCTGCTCATCTGTGACATTGTTTGAAGTGTCGATGAGGGACAAGCGTACTTAAATGAACACTTTGGCTTTGAAGTGGAAGAAACTGGATGCACCACCAAACACTCACCCGATAATGTACATGTCTGTGTTTCCATCGCCCACATTCAGCCCCAGCAAGGAAGTGATGTCATCAGGTGGCGTGGCCGAACCCACGTTCCAAGTGATGATGTGCAGCCTTTTGGAAGATAATATAGTTATAATCTCTTATTAACTCTCATCGCCTATACACCTCAGGGTCATAACCTACAGACAGCAGAACCTTTGTATCAATAACAATGATTATAAGGTTATTGATTTAGTCATTCTGATTCATATTAGGATACAGTGATCCGACTTTTTCAGTCGCGACAATGATATCGATACCTGGGCTTTAGGTATTGGCCCATAAGACTGATCATTATTTTAAGGCAACATCAGGCTTGAATTAAACATTGTTTCCTAAAATAATTATTGATATTATAAATCATACACCAGCAACAATTCAAGTGTAAACCTTTTTAATGCAGCAACAAATTGGTCGAATTAAAATGACAGTATACAATGTATAGCTTATAAACATAGACCTGAATAGAACAGATCCATTGTTACGATACCCGACCCAGCTGTTTGATTCAGTATCGGCACAGATATAAATATCGCTGCATCCCTAATTCATGTGCAGATGAAAATGCATAAAATTACTGAAAAATATAAATATAAAGTAAAACAAGATACATTATAAAGCTGAATACAAACTGACTGTGTTGATTTTTTTTCCCATTAGGTAACTAAGAACATTAATTAGTGCAGTTACCAGACAGTACTGCTGCAAACCAAAGGTTGTATAAGGAATTGTATTCACACTGTACAGTAGATAATAATGTCACTGGGTTCAAATCCACTGGCTCTGAAAGTCAGGCCAACTCTGGACCAGTGTGAAAACATGGCAGTTAGATACATTAAAAAAATCACTCATATAAATGTACAAATACAATATGCCGGCTCTCTGATACACCTGTGTACACTAGGACAGGATCCAGCCACCTTCAATCCTGAACAGGACAAGTTTACAAAATAGATAGAATTAAATTCTATACATCCCAACCTGACTACTGTGTATGTTACACATGTTTAAGGATCTATATTTAATACATAATACATGTGCATGAACACGCAGCTCTTCTCTGTTTACGACCAAAGCTAGTGGCTCGGGATTTAGAATATTTGGGGGCCATCAGGTGCTAATGTTTTCCAGGGCACTTGAGGTTCAGCTCCCGAGAGAATTCAAAAAATGTTCTATAAAAAGCTGTGAGCTCACTATGCGTGCAGTGTTATCACACAACTTCCACTTGCAGCAGACACGTCTCACAGCGCGTTATAGCTGATAACAATGTAAAAATAAAATGTTGGTCTTGGTTCATTCACATTACATGACATTGAACCAGACTTCAATCAATTTTGTTTTCTGTGTGACGACACTTCTGTGAAAAAGGTTCCCATTAATTTAGCAACCTAATCAAAAAAAAAAAATCCAGTTTACCATGCAATGATTCACTACTTACTAAAACAGGGAGTGGATAGAGACACACCCTGAGAGAAGAAGGAACTTCCCGTTAGAAACAAACGGTACACACACCATTTAAGTGAAAATATGTCACCCTGTTGAGGCTTGACATGGAAAAGTTATTGTCCCTAAAATGGATTATATTAAGTAATTTAGAAATACACTAAAGGAATCCCATCCCTGACAACATTTGGGAAATTGATATTATTAAAGAGAGATTGTTCACTTGATTTATACTTATTAAGTTGTTGAATTTGTAAAAAAGCAGAGAAAGTAAATGTTTCCCGACACAGAAACACGTAACAGTGTTAAATAATTATTTTTATGTAATTATGATTGACGATTTAGCAAACATCTCCACAATTTGGCTTCATGTTCACTATAATCATGCAGCCTTGCAGTGTAAATTGTGACAAGCTGATTTTTCTCAACTGTCTGGCATTTAAAGGCGATGTTAAGACATGCTGAGACATGAATGTTGGGACACACACAGATGATGAAACTTGCCTGAAGTCTTCCACAGTCTGGGCCTGAGTGTCAGCTGTACCTGCTACTGAGAAGGCTCTCTGTGCATGAAGGTTCATGTGAGGAGCCTCAGGCCTGCTGGCAGATGGGTGGGGGACTGAGGCAGCCCTAACCGGGTGGTGGCCTGGTCCTTTACGACCCACTTTAGGGCTTGGCCCGGTGAGCTCTCCTGAGGGTTTGACTGCTCCAGGGCGAGATGGTTTGGGGCGACTTGCCACAGGGCCATCAGGAGTACACTCATCCTGGTTAGCCACTGGAGTGGGCTCAGCTTTGGGCTCAGCTTTGGGCTCAGCTTTGGGCTCAGCTTTGGGCTCAGCTTTGGGCTCAGCTTTGGGCTCAGCTTTGGGCTCAGCTTTGGGCTCGGTGATGTCTACAGAGCCCTCTACTCTGGCGCTTCTCTGGGGCCGTCGAGGCCTTGCAGAAACCTGCTGGCCGGCTGTGGATTCTGTGGCTGGAGCCGCTGTATCTGATGCCGGAGCTGGAGTTGTTGTTAAAGCTTCTGCTGCTCCATTTGGATTGTCTTCTTGCGTCTGGGATTTTTGGCTCGGATTATCTTGGTCCATTTCTTATGATTTCTGTGACAAAGAAAACAATATGATCGCATTTTAATTCATACACATCCATAACATCGTAACAAAACTTACCCCGGAGATAACAATCTTGTGTAACATCAGAATTATACGGAGAGATTCATGTAAGGAACAGGAACAAAGTCTCTGTGGCCATAAAATGATGATATAATGTGATAGAGAAAAAGTATTAAAAAAAAGGAGCCAAGAAGAAGATACAGAGGAGGGTTTCTACCTCTGAATCACTAAACAGCATGACATGCAGCCTCCTTCACAAATGACAAGCCAATTCAGCTGATGAGTGCAGGGCTGTCATGAGATACTACTGACCCAGCAGGACAACCGAGTGAATCATTCAGACTCCAACCATCGTGACTGTTCAATTACCTGCCTTGTCATGGCCAGATGAATACAGCTGTATGTATTGATAAAAGAAGACTAAAATACATAAAAACAACAACTAGAGAGTAGGAAGAGACCAGGTGAGCTGATGTTCCCACTGTCCTAACCTCTTACAGCTTTCGGTTGAGAGATTTGGAGAAAAACATAAAAGCCTGGACACAGTTTATCATCCTCCCTACTTGTGCCTAAGCAGCCTGCCAGTCCTCCAGTAACCAGGGAGATGCTCAGTCAGTTCCTATCAGCTCAGAGCACCTGCCACACACTAACATGAAGAACCGCTGCACGGTCCAGAACAAAGTCAACAGCACGGAATAAACAACATCAGAGAGAGCGAGAGCGAGAGCGAGAGAAAACAGGGAGCAGAGGACAGAAATAAAGGAGGAATTTAAACCAAGTTATTCAAATAACAATCCATTTAATTATTGTGTGAATAAATGAATGCTTTGCTTTTCTCTACTGCTGATTGATAGGACACAATAGCGATTTAAGATGCTGCACACACAGTTTTATAAAAGATTTTTAGCGAAGCATATTACATCAGGCAACTGCTTCAATGAATTGATGAAAACATTCATTTAAAAAACTGGAGTAATTATGACGATATCCAACGTAGAAAAAGAGTTCCACTTATAGAAATGGCATGCAAAAATACGACCATAGAATTCATGGGAAATCTATTAGGAACACTGTAGTCCATAAATTGCCAAAGATAACCCCAAAATAAAAACAAGCAAGGATTGCTCAGATATGAAACCCCTAAATAAAGTAGCCACCCAAATTGGGAACATGGTTGTGTGCTTGTGAACATGACTGATCCTTAAAAGAGCTGATTTGGGCACAACACTGTGGCGGCCCGACCCAGATCCATCAGTCAGTTATGGTAGAGGTGAAACACGCCAGAAAGGATCAAAAGATTTCTCAATCTTTAACGAGGATGAGAGGACGCCTAATCTTGCAGGTGCACTACTAAATAACGGCAGACATAACCCACTGTATTCTCTGCATGGTCTAAAGGATGTCATGTACATTAGGGACATATTTCTGGTCAGCAGGGAGGGAGGGGTTATCTGCTTGGGGACGGAGAAACAACAGAGACCTCTCATAATTATTCACATGACCTTGAAAGAGAGACGGAGGCCATGGCTTTCATGGGGAGGGCTGCCTCTGTACTCCACATGTGCCCAGAAACATGCTTGTCTTTCAGTCCACCAACAAACCTGATGCCTGGCTGGGCATAATGCATTCCTGAGGTCCATTTAGGGCTGAGTGGGGAGGAGGGTTGCAGGGCACACGTGGGAGTGGGTGGGTGAAAAACGAGCAGAGGCAAGCGAGAGGGAGAGCCGAGCAAGACAGTCCATTCAGTGACAACACTGTCTCTTTGCAGAATGTCTCTAAATTGATCCTCTCACACTTCCCTCTGGCACTGTCCCAGCTTTAATCTCTTCTCTCTGTCGCTCTCTTATCGTCCCATTTCTCTAATCCTTTCTCTCTCCTCATCTTCTCGCGGACTCTGTTGTTCCATCATACCAACCGTCACTGCAGGAGCATTGAAACGGTCTCCCCACCAATTTAGTTTTTCCCTTTCCTATATTTTTCCTTTCACATCAAACTGAGCGCCTACACTATTCCTGACCTAAAATCTTTTTAATCCTTTCCTCTCCCCCAGCGCTCTGAGGTGACAATTGTGCTCCTCCAGCGACGTGCTCTGTATTGTTTCCTTCAGCCAACCACCTCACAGTCACTATCAATGACGTCAACATGCCACAGTCCCAGCGGCCACCGCCACAACAACCGGACATTGATCATAATCAGTGGTAATATGCACGGGAACATGGGGAAGATCTGGAGAATGAGAACATATACAAACCATGTTTGAGGGAAAAAAAGATGGGAATGCGGAGGTACAGTATGTAGGACTTTGCGGAGGTGATAATGAAATAACAAAAGACTAAAACGTGAGATATAGACACGGATTAAGGTGGATGTAGCACATGCAGAGACATGCAGACACACATCTACATACAGTGCAGTGACGACAAACTACCACTTCTTAATCCACTCACGTTCACGGAGGAGAGAGTGGAGGGATTTGATAGTAACAAATGTGTCATGGTGTTTACATGCGCCCTCCTGAGGGGGTGAGAGCTGAGAGCCAGGAAGGATGTAGTGTAACCCAAACAGCAGGCTCTAGCCAGCCTTCTTGGCTCCTCGGATGGGATTCTTTGACAACACAGCTGGTTTTGGATGACCGAGTCAGTCTAATGGTCAGAGGTCATGTCATCCATATCCTCACATTGAATTATATTTTATCCTAAATGCTCGGTTCTGCATGGCTGCATTACGTTGACACAGTGATTCCAACCATTATGTTGATCACATTTTGCCCACCTCTTCGGTGTTTAATGTTGAATTACAGCCAAGCAGAGTGTTGATGTTCAGGGCCTCCAGGGCCATATGCCCCTGTGACAGGGATACTAATGATGACCCGGACAGAAATGACACCAGCAGCTGCTGCCACAGCTGTAAATGTCTCCTCCAGGTCCTAGTGCGACAGAGTATCACTCCCCTGTATCCAGGGGGCCTCATCTTTCTGATCAGGTCACAGCCAAGGCTGTAGGATGTCAACATGAGTCTGCTTACAGTCTAACACTGAAGACGTGTGCTGACAACGTTGAGTATAATGTCTGCACTGCAAAATCCTATTGTAGGTTGCAATATCAGAATCTATCAATTAACAATTGTAGAAATCAGCCAAATGGAAACATTGACTAAGGGTTCATTCTGCTTAAAGGGCTTTCTGCAGAGGAACATGGTCACCATGTTCTTATCAGACACAGAAGCAGCATCTGGTTCACTAAACAATTGACATACGTACATTGCACAATGTCAAGTAAATGGGATAAAGATTTTCATTCAGTCCAACATAATCTGGCTATGCAATGACAAAAACTCATTAAGAACGCACAAAAATGAATCCTCTGTGCAATGCATGTAAACTAACATCTGCAATTGCATGAAATTAAACCACTATCTTGCAGATAAGTAGAGGACCTTGAACACATGTTCCTTCCTGTGCAGTTAACAGTTTTTGAGTAAGAAGTAAAATAATTTGCAATAAATTGCAGCAGCAGCTTCACAGTGCAGTAGCTGCTGCTCCAGTAACTACTGAGAAAAACTGTTAGGTGAGCAATTTACTTATTTGCCTTTATTGGATAGTACAGAAAGATAGACAGGAAGGGAGAGAGGAGAGGGAGAGGGAGAGGGAGAGGAAGAGAGGGAGAGAGAGAGAGAGAAAAAGCAAAGGGCCGGAGGTCAGTTTTGAATCAGAGTCACTTCAGTAAGGACTCAGTCTTAGTCCAGGGGCGCCCGCTCTACCAGGTGGCCCTAATCAGTGCATTTGGACTAAAATTAAATGCAGTGTTTTGGAATCCAATGTAGCTACAGATTATTATGCCTGGAGTCAAATCCTCACTCAGTGCTTCCATCACATTACATTACATTATTGCATTCTGAATACTACCCAGCACTGACATGTATGGCTCTGTAAGGGTAAAGCATAAATGGTTTACACCAGTTTTGACATTATTATGCAAATACTCTTGACAACCAAGAGATGGATTTTTGACAGGATGTGTCATTTGATATCTAGTACACTGTATTATGTAAACAAGTTGCATACTTTCAGGATAGTGGACACTAGTATTTAGCCCGTGGTAGATGTACATATTTGAATACGGAGACAGAAATGACTGATGTCTCGGCTGAAAGAGGACATAGCAGATATAGTATCTGGCCTAATTACACGCCTGCTTCAAGGACAATTTGTGTCTGAGTGAAAAAGAGGATGAAGGTCATTTTAATTGTGTTGTGTAATAGTGTTTTGCCATCACATATTAAACTCAGACACATGGGACCCTGCAAGCATCTTTGAGTTTTTAGAAAGGCGCTATACAAATCTAATGTATTATTATTATTATTATTATTATTATTATTATTATTATGTGCATGCATTTGTATGTGTTAGAGATGGAGGGGGGAAATATCAGTGCCAGATTTGTATGTATTCTATGTTTAACTGCCTGATTAGGATTCATCAGCATGAGAAGGGTGAGAATGTGGCAAACAAATGCTGTAACATGTATCAATGACCACAGTATCCATTCCCCTTCTCGTGTCGACACATACACAGTATGAGGATCATCAGTCAGGGATTTTGTCATTAATTTTTTGCAGGTGATGTCAGGATGAAAAAAAAGTAAACAACAACATTCCCTGTATTAGTGATTGGTGTTTCTGCTGTCATCACCGCTGGTGATTAATAGAAGCTCGCCCTGTTAAATTATAGGTGTCCCTGGTATATGTTTCAAGACCAAACAAAACGCATGCTTGCAGCTGATTAATCATCACCTTTACCTGTTTGGGTTCTTCTGCTTTGAGGATCTTAACAGCAGAAGGATCTTGAGTAAAGCAGCGTTAATGCAGATGTAGCGGTCAGTCAGTCTCGGTAGCCTCGGTGGAGGATGTGCATTTACAGGAATCTCAAGACGAAGAAGTGAAACGTTAACCGAAAACACACTGAACTTCCCTTTTCAGTCGCCTCCCAGATGAAACCATCGGCATCCCAGCAGCGCCTTCCTTCCTCAGCGGGGAGATGACAGGAGGAGCAGGTGTGTGTGAAGCGATCCTGACGACAGATTTGCCAGGCAGGCTACATCTCAGAAACACACATGTCTGCTCCTGCGTTTTAAAGACACAGGCTGCAGCAGCACTCGCACTCCTGTGTGTCCTATGTGCCTTCCCTCGTGCCCTTCAAATTAAAGAAGACGTCCGGGACGGCACGAGAGAGAGAGAGAGAGAGAGAGAGAGAGAGAGAGAGAGAGAAAGCGTTTCCGTAAACGAGCCGCCACTGCCTGCCAACGATGTTTGGTTGATGATTACAGTAAGTCCGCTGTGAAGCTCACAGAACTACGGCAGGTAGACAGGACACATCATGCAATTACACAAACATGGATTCCGTTTGCGAGCTGAGCGGACAATTATCTCTCTGTAACACGCTCGTGCCCCGACTCGATACTAGTTTCGATGACAACCGTTAGCCTATGTTAGGGCGCGAGCGAGCCTATTAACTATTCAACAGTGTGGATTTGAATTGCCGATCTATGTTTTCAAAGTCTATGATATATCACTACTGCTGTCTAGTGGTTGGTAAGGAGTAGCGCGTGGCATAATTACAGAAAATCTGTGGTAGCTTCTAATTAAATAGAAGCTCCTATATCTTTTAATTGGCCCTTTGTAGTAATACTTTGTCAGAAAACAAAAACACAATTGAGTGTATTTTTTTGTTGGTGGATATAAGATTTGATTAAGCCCTCATTAGATTTGATCAGTTTGAAAAATAACAAGATAACCATGTAGGGTCAAGGGTCAAGGTTAGATTTGCATGATCTTGTCTTAATTTGTCAGGGGAGAGCTAGACAGGCTTCTGTTGCGCCTCCACTAAGCCCCCACTGAGCCCTGTGCTCATCAAATTAAGACATGCTTTAAGCCAAAATTTAATTTAACTTTAAACTTGCTCCAGATCTAATTTTACTACATCCTGCCTCAGTTGTCCTGTCTATTGAGGCACCCGGTTTGAGCTCTCGTATAAGCTGATGCACCTTCATCTTCTTCAAACTACAGGTTGACACATAGTGCCCCTCTGCTAGACGTGGCCACAATGTTAGCTATTATTGCAGGACTCGCTTTAGATGATAATGTACTTTAATGGGGCAAATTCCCTTAAAAGAAATTGTAAATAATCAAATTTCCAAAGCCAATCAACATCCATAAAACAAAATTATTTAATTTTCAATTCATGCTATGTATTTAATAATAATAATAATAATAACACATTTTATTTAGAGGCGCCTTTCAGGACACCCACGGTCGCCTTACAGTGCATTTGAAAGTTAAAACAGCTAAAACAAAGACGGAAAACAAATTAGTCAAACCGACATAGATAAAACAGGCGAGACAAGAGTGTGGAGTGACGGAGTGAAAGGAGGATCTGTGATAACAAGTTGGTTGTGTGTGAGTGAGTAGGCCGGTTTAAACAGGTGGGTTTTGAGGTGGGATTTGAAAGTCGTAATGGAGTCAGACTGTTTGATGTGTGGAGGCAGAGAATTACAGAGCCTGGGCGGGGTGCAGCTAAAAGCTCTGGCTCCCATGATGCTAAGGCGGGAGGTGGGGACAGTCAGGAGTCCGGCTGAGGATGAGCGCAGGGAGCGGGAGGGGGTGTATTCCTGGAGGAGGTCTGAGAGATAGGTGGGGGCGAGGTTGTTGAGGGCTTTGTATGTGAGCAGAAGGTTTTTGTAATCAATCTGGTGCTGAACAGGGAGCCTAGTGAAGTTGGATGAGGATGGGGGTGATGTGGCCCAAGGCTTTTGACTTGGCTGGTGAAGGATACAGGGAAGCCGTCGATCATGATGTTTGGGGGTGGGGTGGTTAGGATTTTGGACAGGGTGTTTTTGGAGCCGATGAGCAGGTCCTCAGTTTTGCTACCGTTTTGCTTCAGGAAGTTCCTGCTCATCCAGCTCCTGATTTCCTGGAGGCAGGTGGTGAGGGAGGTGGGGGGAGGGCGGTGGTGGGTTTGGTTGAGATATAGACTTGCGTGTCGTCAGCATAGCAGTGAAAGTGGATGCCATGGTGACGGAGGATTGTGCCCAGGGGGAGGAGATAAATGATGAATAGGAGTGGACCCAATACTGACCCCTGGGGGACACCCAGTGAACACCCTGACCTGTGGTTCCCCAGCTGGACAAACTGTTGTACGTTGGTAAGGTAGGAGGAGAACCAGGAGAGTGCAACACCAGTGATCCCAATGTCAGCCAAGCGTGCCAGGAGTAATGGGTGGGAGATTGTGTCGAAGGCAGCGGTGAGGTCGAGGAGGATGGTGAGCAGTCCAGAGTCAGCTGCACGGAGGAGGTCGTTGGTGATTTTAACCAGAGCTGTTTCGGTACTGTGCATTGGGGGGAAACCAGATTGGAAGGGTTCATGGAGGTTGTTTGAGTCGAGGTGGGACTGGAGTTGAGCGGCAACCACCCTCTCAAGGGTTTTTGAAATGAAGGGAAGGTTGGAGATGGGCCTGTAGTGGTTAAGGTCAGCTGGGTCAGCATTGGGTTATTTGAGGGAGGGTGTGTATTTATTTTCTTGTAATTTTGAAACATATCTACTAACATAAAACAGATGTATTTGTTTTTACAAAATAGTGGAATAACAATGATGCACTTTTCTGTACATTTTATTCATTGCTTGAAATGTGGAACATCATAACTGGTACCCTGTACTTTAATAATATGTTGCACCTTCATTTACACCTCCTTTAGTTAAATGTTACTACTTTTACTTTTATTAAACCTATATTTTATTATATTTGAATAAGTGTGTATATTAACTTTACTGTGTATGTATAGGCCTAATGTGTTTCTATCCTATATAGTTATTTTAATGTGTAGCGAGCATTTTTAGCTCAAACATTGTTTATGTTAAATATTTTTCCATCTTATCTTATTCCATTGT